>NC_061508.1:295918806-295933999 GCF_022539505.1 Lolium rigidum
CAAAAAGAGAGCATCAAGAAGCAAATCCAAAACACATTTAAGTCTAACATGCTTCCTATGAAGAGGATTCTTGTACACAAATGAATTCATGAAGAACAAAGTGACAAGCATAAGAGGATAAAACACGAGTAACTTCAAGATTCTCAACATAAAGAGGGGAAATTTAATATTATTGAAATGCATATAACCATATTTCCCTCTCTCATAATAACTTTCAGTAGCATCATTGATGAAATCCACAATATACCCATCACTTAAAACATCCTTATCATGGTTCATATGCATACGAGTATCGTTAAATTTGGCATAAGAAGAGTTATTCTCATTAATAGTAATTGGAGTAAGATTATTATCAAGAATTTGAACATGGTAAACAAATTGCATATTAAGGGAATTGTTTTTGGTAATCCAATCATGACTATGACAAGTTTCATAAGGATAGTTAGAACCTATATCATAGCATTCTTTATAATAATCATTAGAGATCGGGGGCACAGTGTCATCATAGGAAATAGAATAGTTATCTTTCACAATCGGTTTATCTGTGTCCACACCATCATTGTTATTACAAGGAGATGTATCAAGAACATAATGACCAGTAACTAAAGGATTTTCAAACACCTCTTCCCCAAGCTTAGAGCTTTCTATATCATTATGGGAGGAAGCATGGATAGTACTGACACTATGGAAATTATTATCATCATTTTCAGAATTAGTTTCCCAGAGATTTGTAATATCAAAAGTAGTGTGCTCATTCAAATCGTGATCACTAATGTATGTAAAGGGCATAGGAAGATCATCGTATTCAGATTCATTGTCACAATAATCATTAGGAGCAACATACTTACGGTTACCTAGCGTTATCTCATTCACGCGGGGATACGCCGTTACCTCTTTCTTTTTATTCTCCTTCTTCTTCTTCTTCTTTTTCTTATTCGTTCCCTTCTTCTTCTCTTCCTTCTCCTCGTTCCCTTCTTTAGGAGGAAGAGGCTCGAAGGGTGGCTTGTCCGCATAACCTGATTTACTTTCAGAAACAATAGAAGAAACTTGGGAGGATCCCTCCTTTTCATTAATTAGTTGAAAACACACAACGGTCCTATCATATTTTGGCAAGGTGTCATCTTCTAAAATATTTTGTATGTAAGTATTTGTATGGCTATTATCAATGCAATAAGAAAAACACCCATGCAGGACATCATCAATATCAAGATCACTCATATGTAACAAAGAGATTTTTCTCGACAGTTCTTCACACCCCAAAAATAAAGTAAGTTCATCATGCTGATTAGGAGTAATTTCATCATCACAATACAAATTTGCAGCACTTATTGGGTTCAAATTATCATTGGAGGAGCATTGAAAATTAAAATGACCCACTTCATGGCAAACTTCACAAATAAAAGGATAGAGGGCACAAACCTTTTTACCAAGATCATCTAGAGCCCTAAACCACTTTCTAGTTTTTTCATTAGCATGATGGATACAATATTCATCTTTGATTTGATTAATTCCACAAGGTCTATGTATTCCACAAAAATTAACATGCTTATAGGAAATAACATTCTTAGGAGTTTGAGCATGCTCATTACAATAATTAACAACAATTTCATTCTTCATGCAAGCCTCTTTAAAAGGTTCATGATACTTATCAAAATTCTTTTAGGCAATTCTAAATGAGAAGCAAAGGCTTTATAAAGATTTGCAGCAACTTGAGAGTCAAGACCATAAGTAGCACTCATATTTCGAAATTTATCGGTATCCATAAAAGTTTCAATGCATTCATAATCATAATTTATACCGACTCTTTACCTTTGTCGTTCTCCCAATCTTCAGCGTTCTCCTTAATCCGATCAAGAAGGTCCCTTTTAAACTCTTCTTTGTTGCGCGTGAATGATCCGTAACAGGTAGCATCCAGAGAAGGTCTTATCTTGAAAAGAAAGTCTTGCATAGAAATTATCAATAATGATATTACCCGGAAGCTCATGATTGGGGCATTTGAGCATTAAAGACTTCAATCTCTCCCATGCTTGGGCAATACTCTCTCCATCATGAGGCCAGAAATTATATATTCGGTTTCGATCTTTGTGAATTTCACTTGGAGGATAGAATTTAGAATAAAATAGATGCACAATATCCTTCCAATCAAGAGAATGCTCATCCTTCAGCAGCTTATGCCAATGCGCCGCTTTACCGCACAACGACGTAGAGAATAATTTCTTCTTCACTTCATCCATAGAGATACCCGCACACTTGAATAACCCGCATAATTCATGCAAAAACAGTAAATGATCTCCAGGATGCACAGCTTCCATCCCCTTCATAGCGGTTATCCATAACACGTTCAATAATTTTCATAGGTATTTTATATGGAATACTTTCAGTAGGTGCATTTAAAATATCACAAGCATCATTAGAGTTATCGCATATGGGAGATAAAGTATTATCGGAGCAAATTTTCTCCCTAAAGATGGGAAGCTAAAAGATCATGAAAACCAGCTTCCCCAAGCTTAGACTTCTCCATAGCATTAGCAGTAATTGCATTCATACCAATAACATCGCTACTAGCATGCAAATAAGGTTCCATTGGTTTTTTAATGTTTGCACCAAACAATTATAAATCAGGAAAAAGATTAAAAAGCTCACTAAATTTTTTGTTGTTTTCCATTATGCCTAACTAGTGTAAACAAGAAACAAAAAGATGCAATTGCAGGATCTAAAGGAAATAGCTTCGAGCACAAACACAATGGCGCCGTAAAAGCATCGTTACCCGGAACCGGAGTATGAGTGCCTTTTTACCTTTCCTCCTCGACAACGGCGCCGTGAAAAGTGCTTGATGTCTACGGGAGCTTCTATTCTTGTAGACAAGTGTTGGGCCTCCAAGAGCAGAGGTTTGTAGAACAAGCAGCAAGTTTCCCTTAAGTGGATCACCCAAGGTTTATCGATCTCAGTGGAGGAAGAGGTCAAAGATATCCCTCTCATGCAACCTTGCAACCACAAAGCAAGAAGTCTCTTGTGTCCCCAACACACCTAATAGGTGCACTAGTTCGGCGAAGAGATAGTGAAATACAGGTGATATGAATAAATATGAGCAGTAGTAACGGCGTGTAGTTGATGGTGGTAATATGGTAGCGGTAGTAACGCAAAGAAACAAGAAACAAACAAGCGATAGCAGTATTTAGGAACAAGGCCTAGGGATTACACTTTCACTAGTGGACACTCTCAACATTGATCACATAACGGAATAGATAAATGCATACTCTACACTCTTGTTGGATGATGAACACATTGCGTAGGATTACACGAACCCTCAATGCCGGAGTTAACAAGCTCCACAATAATGCTCATATTTTAGTAACCTTTAGTGTAAGATAGATCAAAAGACTAAACCAAGTACTAGCATAGCATGCACACTGTAATCTTCATGCATATGTAGGAGGAATAGATCACATCAATATTATCATAGCAATATTTAACTTCGCAATCTACAAGAGATCATGATCATAGCATAAACCAAGTACTAGCACGGTGCACACACTGTCGTCTTTACACACGTGCAGGAGGAATAGAACTACTTTAATAACTTTGCTAGAGTAGCACATAGAATAGTGGTGATACAAAACTCATATGAATCTCAATCATGTAAAGCAGCTCATGAGATTATTGTATTGAGGTACATGGGAGAGAGATGAACCACATAGCTACAGCGGAGCCCTCAGCCTCGGGGTGGATTACTCCCTCCTCATCATGGAGGCAGCGATGGCGGTGAAGATGGCGGTGAAGACGGCGGTGGAGACGGCTCCGGGGCAATTCCCCGTCCCGGCAGGGTGCCGTAACGAGACTTCGTCCCCCGAATTGGAGTTTCGCGATGTGGCGGCGCCCCGGAGTCTTTCTCGGAGTTCCGTCAAAAGTTATCGAAGTTTTAGGTCACGACGGCTTAAATAGGCGAAGAATCGGAGTCGGAGGGGCCACGGGGTGGTGCCACCATAGGGGGGCGCGCCCCCTTGGGCCGCGCGGCCAGGTGGTGTGGGCCCCCCGGCACCCCTCCGACTCTTCTCTCGGTGCTCCGGAAGCTTCCGGGAATTATAAGGCCCTCGGTCTTGATTTCGTCCGATTCCGAAAATATTTCTTTACTAGGATTTCTGAAACCAAAAACAGCAGTAAAACAAAGAATCGGCACTTCGGCATCTTGTTAATAGGTTAGTTCCGTAAAATGCACGAATATGACATAAAGTGTGCATAAAACATGTAGGTATCATCAATAATATGGCATAGAACATAAGAAATTATCGATACGTCGGAGACGTATCACTCGCCGCGGGGGAGAGTTGCGGCGGCTGTAGGGGGCCAACCCGTATTTCCCGCTAGAGCTCAGCGGATTTTGGCAAATCTGCTTGGCCTTACGGACCAAGTCAGTAGGGCTGAGCCGGTGGGTTGTGATCCTTGTCGGGTCCATTGGCCCCGACATTTCGCTGATCTTGTGGGCACGCCGCTGAAGGGGCAGCACCCGGCGCGTGAGAAAAGCGCGGACTAGATCCTCCACGCAGAGGTTGGTCTCCTCCTTGTTGGTGTCGATGAAGCCGGCTATCCGGATTGACTCCTTGTCGTCCTTGGGATAGTGGAGCCAGTTCTTCATGGAGGGCGGCCCAGGAACATATGCCGGGAGATTGATAAAATCTTCCGGACCGCCGTTCCGGACATAGAAAAAGGTCCTCTGCCAGGTCCGGACAGAGTCCAGACCGGAGAGTTTGTAGAAGTTGCTCCCGGGGCGGGGAGACAAGATACAACCCCCACACCGGACAAAAGGTTTGGGCTGAGGAAGTTTCTTATCCTGGATAGAATTCTTCCGAAGATAGAAAAAGAAAGAGAAATTATCAACAGAAGGAGTGATACCGGTGTATCCCTCCATGAAAGTGGTGAAGGCAGAAAGGAAAAAGATCGAGTTGCCCGGGAGATGATGGGGCTGAATCTCGTAGAAGTTGAGGAAGCGCCGTAAGAAATCCGACGCTGGAAGGCCAAGGCCGCGCTCAAAATGAGCGGTGAAGACCACATGCTCACCCGGCCGAGGCTAGGGCTGGCGCTCCTTACCGGGGATGCGGCACCAAACCTCCCCCGGTATCCTCCGGGAGCGGTAGAGCCAGTCTATATCCACCTGGGTCACATCAGAGCCCATCCAGGCCCCACGCGTGTAGGAGTCCAGATCTACTCCAGCGTCCTGGCTGGAGCTGCCGGCTTCTCCTTGGTTACCGGTAGCATGAGCTGAGCTACCGGTACCAGCTTCGCTCTGGGCAAGATCAGCATCAAGCCCATCAGAGGTCCCCTCGACCGAGATTTCTCCGGAAGAGGATTCGGGAATCACGGTATGATGGCTACCGGAAGAGGAATCCGCGAGGTACTCCTCGGTAGACATTTTTCCGGAAGGGTTCGAAGATGCTGGACTCTACCTAAAAACAGATCTCCCAAAATCTAGCCTTGCGCGAAGATCTACGAGTGAAAGAAAAAGCAAAAGAAATGGAAGGGTAAATACTCTACCGCCCCAAGAACTGAGAAGCGAAGAGAAAGGGGCAAACAGGCATTGAGGCTAACCTAAAGCGGCGCAAGACGCTGAGGACGAAGGTCGCCGGAGATGCGGCGAGCTCGCAGTCGACGACGGTGACCGGCGACGAAGAGGAGCGGAGGTTGCCGAAGGAAGCCCGATGCGGCGGCAGTGAAGGAGCGTCGGAGGCTCTCTGCGCGGCGGAGACCCTCAGCGCAACGGGAGAAACGGCGCTGGTTCGTCGGTAGCTGTGCGCTGGCGGCGACCGTCGGCGACGGGAGCGCAAGAGGCATGAGCTCTGGGCGCGTGAGAAGAAGTGAATGCGGGGAAGAGAGGAAGAAGGAACTGCCTCGCCCTTATATAGAAGAAAGGAGTAATGGGCTGGCAACTGCTGGGCCGCGGCGTTTCGTTCCATGGGCCGCTGATGTCTACGGGTGCTTCTATTCTTGTAGACAGTGTTGGGCCTCCAAGAGCAGAGGTTTGTTGAACAGCAGCAAGTTTCCCTTAAGTGGATCACCCAAGGTTTATCGAACTCAGGGAGGAAGAGTTCAAAGATATCCCTCTCAAGCAACCCTGCAATCACGATACAAGAAGTCTCTTGTGTCCCCAACACACCTAATACACTTGTCAGATGTATAGGTGCACTAGTTCGGCGAAGATATAGTGAAATACAAGTAATATGGATGTATATGAGTGGTAATAGCAATCTGAATAAAATATGGCAGCGAGTAAACATGCAACTGTAACGATAAATAAACGGAGTTTCGATGCTTAGAAACAAGGCCTAGGGATCATACTTTCACTAGTGGACACTCTCAACATTGATCACATAATAAAACCACTCTACACTCTCTTGTTGGATGATGAACACCACTAATTGCGTAGGGCTACAAGAGCACCTCAATGCCGGAGTTAACAAGCTCCACAACATTCGATGTTCATATTTAAATAACCTTAGAGTGCATGATAGATCATTGCAATTACACCAAGTACTAACATAGCATGCACACTGTCACCATCACACTATGAAGGAGGAATAAATCACATCAATACTATCATAGCAATAATTAACTTCATAATGTACAAGAGATTACAATCATAACCTACGCCAAGTACTACATGATGCACACACTGTCACATTTACACCATGGAGGAGGAATAGACTACTTTAATAACATTACTAGAGTAACACATAGATGAATAGTGATACAAAACTCATATGAATCTCAATCATGTAAGGCAGCTCATGAGATCATTGTATTGAAGTACCTAGGAGAGAGATCAACCACATAGCTACCGGTACAGCCCTTAGCCTCGAGGGAGAACTACTCCCTCCTCATGGGAGACAGCAGCGTTGATGAAGATGGCGGTGGTGTCGATGGAGGAGCCTTCCGGGGGCACTTCCCCGTCCCGGCGGCGTGCCGGAACAGAGACTCATGTCCCCCAGATCTTGGCTTCGCGATGGTGGCGGCTCTGGAAGGTTTTTCGTACCGTGGCTTTCCGTCTCGAGGTTTTAGGTCGAGGAGGCTTAAATAGGCGAAGAGGCGGAGTCGGAAGGCTGACGGGGCGATGACACAATAGGGGGGCGCGGCCCAGGCCCTGGCCGCGCCGCCCTATCATCTGGGCCCACCAGGGCTCCCGTCTGGTGGCTCTCGGGTGTTCTGGAAGCTTCGTGGAAAAATAGGATGCTGGGCATTGATTTCGTCTGATTCCGAGAATATTTTCTTACTAGGATTTCTGAAACCAAAAACAGCAGTAAAACAACAACCGGCCCTTCGGCATCTCGTCAATAGGTTAGTTCCGGAAAACGCATAAATATGACATATAATGTGTATAAAACATGTGAGTATCATCATAAAAGTAGCATGGAACATAAGAAATTATAGATACGTTTGGGACGTATCAAGCATCCCCAAGCTTAGTTCCTACTCGCCCTCGAGTAGGTAAACGATAACAAAGATAATTTCCGAAGTGACATGCTATCATAATCTTGATCATACTATTGTAAAGCATATGAGATGAATGAAGTGATTCAAAGCAATGGTAAAGACAATGAGTAAACAAATGAATCATATAACAAAGACTTTTCATGAATAGTACTTTCAAGACAAGCATCAATAAGTCTTGCATAAGAGTGAACTCATAAAGCAATAGATTCAAAGTAAAGGCATTGAAGCAACACAAAGGATGATTAAGTTTCAGCGGTTGCTTTCAACTTCAACATATATATCTCATGGATAATTGTCAACACAAAGTAATATAACAAGTGCAATAGGTAAACATGTAAGAATCAGTGCACACAGTTGATACAAGTGTTTGCTTCTGGGATAGAAAGAATAGGCAAACTGACTCAACAATAAAGTGGAAGAATGGCCCTTCGCAGAGGGAAGCAGGGATTAAATCATGTGCTAGAACTTTTTAAGTTTTGAAATCATATAGAGAGCATAAAATTAAAGTTTTGACAGGTGTTTGTTGTTGTCAACGAATGGTAGTGGGCACTCTAACCCCCTTGCCAAACAGACTTTCAAAGAGCGGCTCCCATGAAGGACGTTATCTCTACCAGCAAGGTAGATCATCCCTCTTCTCTTTTATTTACACATGTATTTTAGTTTCATTATTGATGACACTCCTCCCAACCTTTTGCTTACACAAGCCATGGCTAACCGAATCCTCTGGTGCCTTCCAACATTCACATACCATGAAGGAGTGTCTATTTGCAAAATTAAGTTGCTTACTGATGAATCAGAGCAAGACATGTGAAGAGAATTATTAATGAAGGTTGATTAATTGGGGCTGGGAACCCCGCGCCAGCTCTTTTTGCAAAATTATTGGATAAGCGGATGAAGCCACTAGTCCATTGGTGAAAGCTGCCCAACAAGATTGAAAGATAAAACACCACATACTTCCTCATGAGCTATAAAACATTGACACAAATAAGAGATAATAGCTTTTGAATTGTTTAAAGGTAGCACATGAAGTAATTTACTTTGGAATGGCAGAGAAATACCATGTGGTAGGTAGGTATGGTGGACACAAATGGCATGATTATTGGCTCAAGGATTTGGATGCACGAGAAGAATTCCTCTCAATACAAGGCTAGGCTAGCAAGGTTGTTTGAAGCAAACTCAAGTATAAAACGGTGCAGCAAAGCTTACATTTGAACATATTGCAAACATTATAAGACTTTACATTGTCTCCTTGTTGTTCAAACACCTTAACCAGAAAATATCTAGACTCTAGAGAAACTAATCATGCAAACCAAATTTTAACAAGCTCTATGTAGTTCTTCATTAATAGGTACAAGGTACATGATGCAAGAGCTTAAACATGATCTATATGAGAACAACAATTGCCAAGTATCAAATTATTCAAGACATTATACCAATTACCACATGCAGCATTTTCTGTTTCCAACCATATAACAATTAACGAAGCAGTTTCAACCTTCGCCATGAACATTAAGAATAAAGCTAAGAACACAAGTGTTCATATGCAACAGCGGAGCGTGTCTCTCTCCCACACAATGAATGGTAGGATCCAATTTTATTCAGAGAATGAAAATAACAAAACTAAAATAAAAGCACACAGACGCTCCAAGTAAAGTACATAAGATGTGACCGAATAAAAATATAGTTTCAAGAGAAGAAACCTGATAATTTGTCGATGAAGAAGGGGATGCCTTGGGCATCCCCAAGCTTAAATGCTTGAGTCTTCTTGAAATATGCAGGGATGAACCACGGGGGCATCCCCAAGCTTAGACTTTTCACTCTCCTTGATCATATTGTATCATCCTCCTCTCTTGACCCTTGAAAACTTCCTCCACACCAAACTCAAAACAAACTCATTAGAGGGTTAGTGCATAATCAAAAATTCACATGTTCAGAGGTGACACAATCATTCTTAACACTTCGGACATTGCTCAAAGCTACCGGAAGTTAATGGAACAAAGAAATCCATCCAACAAAGCAAAAGAGGCAATGCGAAATAAAAGGCAGAATCTGTCAAAACAGAACAGTCCGTAAAGACGAATTTTAAAGAGGCACCAGACTTGCTCAGATGAAAATGCTCAAATTGAATGAAAGTTGCGTACATATCTGAGGATCACGCACGTAAATTGGCAGATTTTTCTGAGTTACCTACAGAGAATCATACCCAAATTCGTGACAGCAAGAAATCTGTTTCTGCGCAGTAATCCAAATCTAGTATTCACTTTACTATCAAAGACTTTACTTGGCACAACAATGCAATAAAATAAAGATAAGGAGAGGTTGCTACAGTAGTAACAACTTCCAAGACTCAAATATAAAATAAATGTACTGTAGTAAAATAAAAACATGGGATATCTCCCAAGAAGTGCTTTCTTTATAGCCATTAAGATGGGCTCAGCAGTTTTAATGATGCACTCCCAAGAAATAAGAGTTGAAGCAAAAGAGAGCATCAAGAAGCAAATTCAAAACACATTTAAGTCTAACATGCTTCCTATGCATAGGAATCTTGTAAATAAACAAGTCATGTAGGCATAATGCAACAAGCATAGAAAGATAAAACAAGTGTAACTTCAAAAATTTCAGCGTATAGAGAGGTGTTTTAGTAACATGAAAATTTCTACAACCATATTTTCCTCTCTCATAATAATATTATCCAGTAGCATCATGAGCAAACTCAACAATATAACTATCAAATGAAACATTCTTATCATGAGTCTCATGCATAAAATTATTACTCTCCACATAAGCATAATCAGTTTTATTAGTAATAGTGGGAGCAAATTCATCAAAGTAGCTATCATTATTATTCTCATCAAGTGTAGGAGGCATAGTATAATCATAATAAACTTTATCCTCCATAGTAGGCGGCACCAGAAGACCACTATCATTATAATCATCATAAATAGGAGGCAAAGTATCATCAAAGAAAATTTTCTCCTCAATGCTTGGGGGACTAAAAATATCATGCTCATCAAAACCAGCTTCCCCAAGCTTAGAATTTTCCATAGCATTATCAACAATGGTGTTCAAAGCGTTCATACTAATATTACTACTAGCATGCAAATAAGGTTCCATAGGTTTTTTAATTTTCGCATTAAACCATTCATGTCTTGACTCAGGAAATAGCACAAAAAGCTCACAGATGTTTTCCATTATGCCTTACTAGTGAAAAATAAAAACAAGAAACAAAAAGATGCAATTGCGCTAAAGGAAATAGCTTCGAGCACTTACACAACGGCAACAGAAAAGTACTTAGTTACCTGGGACCGGAGTATGAGTGCCTTTTACCTTTCCTCCCCGGCAACGGCGCCAGAAAAGTGCTTGATGTCTACGGGTGCTTCTATTCTTGTAGACAAGTGTTGGGCCTCCAAGAGCAGAGGTTTGTAGAACAAGCAGCAAGTTTCCCTTAAGTGGATCACCCAAGGTTTATCGAACTCAGGGAGGAAGAGGTCAAAGATATCCCTCTCAAGCAACCCTCGCAATCACGATACAAGAAGTCTCTTGTGTCCCCAACACACCTAATACACTTGTCGCATGTATAGGTGCACTAGTTCGGCGAAGAGATAGTGAAATACAAGTAATATGGATGTATATGAGTGGTAATAGCAATCTGAGTAAAATATGGCAGCGAGTAAACATGCAACCGAACAGTAAATAAACGGAGTTTCGATGCTTAGAAACAAGGCCTAGGGATCATACTTTCACTAGTGGACACTCTCAACATTGATCACATAATAAAACCACTCTACACTCTCTTGTTGGATGATGAACACCACTAATTGCGTAGGGCTACAAGAGCACCTCAATGCCGGAGTTAACAAGCTCCACAACATTCGATGTTCATATTTAAATAACCTTAGAGTGCATGATAGATCATTGCAATTACACCAAGTACTAACATAGCATGCACACTGTCACCATCACACTATGAAGGAGGAATAAATCACATCAATACTATCATAGAAATAATTAACTTCATAATCTACAAGAGATTACAATCATAACCTACGCCAAGTACTACATGATGCACACACTATCACCTTTACACCATGGAGGAGGAATAGACTACTTTAATAACATTACTAGAGTAACACATAGATGAATAGTGATACAAAACTCATATGAATCTCAATCATGTAAGGCAGCTCATGAGATCATTGTATTGAAGTACATAGGAGAGAGATCAACCACATAGCTACCGGTACAGCCCTTAGCCTCGAGGGAGAACTACTCCCTCCTCAATGGAGACAGCAGCGTTGATGAAGATGGCGGTGGTGTCGATGGAGGAGCCTTCCGGGGGCACTTCCCCTTCCCGGCGGCGTGCCGGAACAGAGACTCCCTGTCCCCGCATCTTGGCTTCGCGGTGGCGGCGGCTCTGGAAGGTTTTTCGTACCGTGGCTTTTTCGTCTCGAGGTTTTAGGTCGAGGAGGCTTAAATAGGCGAAGAGGCGGAGTCGGAAGGCTGACGGGGCGATGACACAATAGGGGGGCGCGGCCCAGGCCCTGGCCGCGCCGCCCTATCATCTGGGCCCACCGTGGCTCCCTCCGGTGGCTCTCGGGTGTTCCGGAAGCTTCGTGGAAAAATAGGATGCCGGGCATTGATTTCGTCCGATTCCGAGAATATTTCCTTACTAGGATTTCTGAAACCAAAGACAAGCAAAAACAAAGAACCGGCCCTTCGGCATCTCGTCAATAGGTTAGTTCCGGAAAACGCATAAATCTGACATATAATGTGTATAAAACATGTGAGTATCATCATAAAAGTAGCATGGAACATAAGAAATTATAGATACGTTTGGGACGTATCAGCCGCCACGTGGCACAACAATACACGCGCGGAACACAGAGTGCCACAGGGAGGCCACATGGATCCGGAACGGCGGCGCGGATCCGGTGTGGCGCCATAAATGCAGGCGCAGAAGACGAAGGGAAGTGACCCCTGACACTGTCGCGCGCCAGGCACAGTGCGCATTTCACTGACAGGCGCAGTACCCGAGATATTCTCGACTTCACCGAGGAGAGGTTTAATGACAGAGATGCCGGAATGGCTCGGTGAGAAAGGACATAGGTTCCGCAAAAGTCGGAAGGTTTGAACTGGTTACCGGAAGGTTTAAACCGGTACCTTGAGTGATGGGAACCTGGCATGGTCCGTTGGATAGGATCCACCGGACTATACCAGCTTCGGGGACTAATGTTGGGGGGATGAACCCCGGTATGCCAAAGGCATGCCAAACCGGATGGTTTGAGCCATCAAGATACCGGTTTAATATTATTCCGGACTGTGGAACTGAGCTTTTAGCTAAGTGAATCTATACCGGTATCCCAGGAGGGGTATACCGGAATGGGCTAAGAAGGTACCGGATTACCGGTACAGGCTACACTGTAGCACGTCGGCAAGACTGGTCAAAGATTCTCTCCAGAGCTAGAAGACAAAGATGAGCGAAGCACTCCAGCTTTAATCGAAGCTCTGGAACTAAAGCAAATGATGACGTAAAAGGTACCGGAGGACGTAAGCCTCCCTGATTAAAGAGATACCGGTGACACCGGTAGCTAAAGAAGCTTTGTAAAGTAGTTTGTCTAGTCAAAGATCCCATTAGGGTTTCTTAGGGTTTCTTCCCCGGTAAGCCACCCTCTCCCCTATATAAGGAGAGGGGGCACACCCCATCGCGGGCATGTACGAAGGGTTATGCTATATCCAAAAACCTGTAACCTCTTATGATCAAGGAATAGAAAGATCTGAGGAGGAAGTAGCTCTCGTGTTCATCTTCTTCTACCTCTGGCCAAGGCCAAGTTCTTGAGGAATCCATCCGGAAACCTCTTCATCCATACCAAAACCCTCACCCGAATCCTCTAGCGCACATTCGGCCCCAACTTAAGCCATCCCATGGCATCTGTCTTTTCACCATGACGACAGAAATTTATTTGAATCCATCCAAATGTTTCAAACTTCTTCCTTATCGAATAAATATATCCACATATATATACTCAATTGATTGTTCGAAGTTTTCATGAAGTAGAAGAATCTCCCGCACACAACTATGCCCAGTGAACCACATACATCATCATGTATGTTTCCACTAAGTTAGTTGTCCGTTCAACTCTTGGCCTATGAACGGTATTTCAGTCATTCTCTTTAGAAGAGATTTACAAGCGCCAAACGATTCAAAAATCAAATGACTCCAAAAATCCATTTGCATGGAGTTCCTTCATGCGTTCCTTTCTAACATGACCTAAATGGCGGTTCCACTGATAAGTGGAATTCACATCATTTGCCTTATGGCATTTTAGCATCAGTGTTATGCATGTGTGTTTCACCATTAAGATTTATAATAACTTATCCATCGTACATGGAGTACGGTCATAACCTTGAACAACTCATTGTTTTTATTTGACCAGAGCTAAATAACAATTATTAAGTTCTTTATTATATATCTGAAGGGCTAGGTAGAATGCCAACGACGAACATAATAACACTTTATTTTTCCCAGACGTGCATTATTACCACATTCCTTATCAGTCACTTAGGCCATTGTATTTTTGTATTGCGTTGTGTTGTATGACATCTCATACCAACCAATATGGTACAAATACCCAAGAATTTCATTGTGTGACCAAACAAGGAATACATTCATAACATCTGTATCATCTATATATACCTGAGCTAGACTTTCTAGTCTTTTCTTTCTTTCTGCCAAAATATTTTGTAGTTTTCTCTTTTAGCTTTCCTCATTTTCAGAAAACACTTCACTTTCAATAACTTCTAGGTCCATTGGTCAAATACCAATAACCTTGAGGTTCTTACTTTGAAGTTGATCATCATATGACAAGTGTTCCAGATTTCACTATTAGTAACTTTGTAATGTGATGAACAATTTCACTCATAATTTTATCCATCAAATCATGACGACTTTCCGAGACCATGTCTGTACATGCTAGGCTCGTAAAGTTTAACCTTAGTACTCGTATGTGCAAATATGGCTTGCACCCGTTGTATGCACACGTAGAATCTATAACACCCGATCATCACGTGATGCTTCGAAACGACGAGTCTTAGCAACGGTGCATACTAAGGACAATCACTTCATGGATATGCGAATATCGTTAGTGCCCAACTAGTTGGAGGATCGGGACGCCTAGCATCTTCAACCTTCGTACATTCCCATAAAACTTATGAGTTTATGTAGTCTCACTAAATTATATTCTAGTATGCACACGTAGAATCTATAACACCCGATCATCACGTGATGCTTCGAAACGACGAGTCTTAGCAACGGTGCATACTAAGGACAATTACTTCATGGATATGCGAATATCGTTAGTGCCCAACTAGTTGGAGGATCGGGACGCCTAGCATCTTCAACCTTCGTACATTCCCATAAAACTTATGAGTTTATGTAGTCTCACTAAATTATATTCTATTATCATGTAATAAGGTCTTAGATATCACATATATCTCACACCTTGCTTATTTCTGAAAACAAACTTTTCAGCTCCTTACTTTTCAAACGGATTTGAACATCAAGTTTCAAGGAGACAAGATAATTTTAGATACTAATTGAAACCATTGCTCTTTGAATCAGCAATGTGAGATTTACTAAAAGTTTGCAATAGGACTTAATCATTTGTTGATTCTTTAACAATACGGTTGTTATCACCAGGATTTGACCGGATCG
>NC_061508.1:295934099-295956917 GCF_022539505.1 Lolium rigidum
GTCACACGTTCGGTGTTGATGACGACGTCCTTCTCCCCGTTCCAGCGGGCAGAGGATGTAGTAGATCCTCCTCGGAATCCCGACAGCACAACGGCGTGGTGTCGGTGGTGGTGGAGATCTCCGGCAGGGCTTCACCTAAGCACTACGGGAGAAGTGGGAGGAGGGGGCGGCTAGGGTTTGAGGAGAGGGGGCGCCGGCCTTGGTGCCCTTGGGTGGTGCAGCTGGTGTGGTGGCCGGCCCCTCCCTCTCTCCCTCATTATATAGGTGGAACCCCAAGGGTTAGCCCAAAGATTAGAATAAGAGTCCAACTCAAAAACTTACCAAAGGGTGAAACCTAGGGGGTGTGGGACTCCCCCCTTTCCTTCTTCCTTGGCCGGCCAAGGTGGTGGAGTCCACCATGGACTCCACCTTCCCTCTTGGTTGGCTGGTTAGGGTTGGTGGAGTCCAACCGGGACTCCACCTTCCATGGTGATTTCTTCCGGAAGGTTCTAGAACATTCTAGCGCCTTCCATAAATGCACCGGATCATTTCCAAACTTGGAAAGTGATTTCCTATATATGAATCTTATTCTTCGGACCATTCCGGAACTCCTCGTGATGTCCTGGATCCCATCCGAGACTCCGAATAACATTTGAACTCCATTCCATATTCCATATCTACTTAAAATGACATCAAACCTTAAGTGTGTCACCCTACGGTTCGTGAACTATGCAGACATGGTCGAGACTCCTCTCCTGACCAATAACCAATAACGGGATCTGGAGATCCATAATAGCTCCCACACATTCAACGATAACTTAGTGATCGATTGAACCATTTACATACGATACTGATTCCCTTTGTCACGCGATACTTTACTTGTCCGAGGTTCGATCATCGGTATCTCCATACTTTGTTCAACCTCGTTACCGACAAGTACTCTCTACTCGTACTGTGGTATGTCATCTCTTGTGATCTAGTCACATGCTTGCAAGCTAATCAGATGATATTCCACCGAGAGGGCCCAGAGTATATCTATCTGTAATCGGGATGGACAAATCCCACTCTTGATCCATATGCCTCAACTCACACTTTCCGAATACTTAACCCCATCTTTATAACCATCCATTTACTCAATGGTGTTTGATGTAATCAAAGCATCCTTCTGGTGTAAGTGATTTACATGATCTCATGGTCGAAGGACTAGGTAACTATGTATCGAAAGCTTATAGCAAGTTGAACTTAATGACTTGATCTCATGCTATGCTTACTATGGGTGTGTCCATCACATCATCTATTATATATTAAAAGTACATTACGGGTTAATCAGAAATTAGAGAATTATCTAGAAATTCCCACAAAAATTAGAAACATCTGGCCTTTAATTTTAACGGAATCTATTAATACACCGTTAGATCTAACTTCATGTAAATTACCTACCAATGCCATGACTTAATTTTCCACGTACCTCTTCAACTTTATTATATCAATCATCATTGGCGTGTTCTCATCTGCAAAAGTAATGCTACGTGCCCTAAAGAAAATAGCAAGGCTCACGGCGCCGCCATGTTCTCTATGGGCGTTCAACATGTAGGTCCTTCCCCACGAGTTTCATCTGATCCTCGCCGAGCCTTGCCCCGCGTCCTAATCTACAGCTGCTAAATTCATAGATACTGAGCAAATCAGGTTGAGCAACCAGTCCGGCCGACGATTCCGATGATCGGCGGCCAGACGATCCCAGCGACTATCTCTTGCACAATAATGGAGTGCTCCAAAGCTACGAACAAGTATAAGCAATGTGGTATTGTATGCATGGAAAAAAATAGCGCGCTATTCCAACGCTAATAGCACGCTATAGCATATCTGAAGAGCCGACGCTACGCTATTTCGGCGCTATACCGCGCTATTCGCGTTAATAGCACGCTATAACATGCTAATAGCGTATTTTTAGACCCACGCTATTTTGTTATAGCGCGCTATTTTTTCCTTGATTGTATGCCTTGGGATTTCCTGGGATCTAATTCTCACGCCCAGATTTGCGCCGCATCCTGCTTGGTTGTAGCCCTGAGACCTTCTCCATGAAAATCACAAACATACAGGTTTACTGCTAGAAAAATTGGAATTGGAAGATGCAACAAGATTGCTTTGTTCTGAAGTAATGAATCAATTCTACATAAAGCCATGTGAGTCGACAGCAACTCGGACGAAGCGACATTGAAGTCTGCATTAGTGCACTGGCATGTCTATGAATCTCAGTCGCCGTCGTTCAGCCAGCAGTCTCACTAGCTTAGTATGCCTGTACTGATTATGAAAATACCAAGAGAAGCAAGACATGGCCGGCCTGCCTCAGTTGTTCCTATGAGTAATTATGTTATCGCTACCCTCTCCCAGCTCTTTTTTGTAGCCAAGTACACTACAGTTTTTGCTGCCGAGCAGTGCCATGCTAATCAGACAGACCCAGAAAATGGCTGATGATTACACAGAATAAGGCGTGCGTAAGTGCAAGTTGTTTGACGAGCTGCAGCTGCCGGAGAAGAACAATGATACCCCTCGGCAATCTTCCAACGTGCCTCATGTGTACTACGATTGTCTAGAGTAAAGCGTGGATAAGTGGAAGTTGTTTGACATGCTGCAGCTGCCGGAGAAGAACAATGATGCTCCTCAGCAATCTGCCAACGTGCCTCATGTGTACTGCGATTGTCCCTGCAAAGAAGCACAATGATATGTCAGCCAAGAGCATTACGTAGAAACAAGACATGGTTGACCTACTTACTGCCAATATCTTCTAAAAATAGTTTCAATTTCTACCTCTGTGAGTATTGCAATACAATATTAGTGTCTACCAAAGTAATATCTAACAGTTAGTTCATTCTGCATCTTGAGGTCGAAATATTAAGAACTGCTAAACATCCGATGATTTCCGTCAAATTCATGTCCCCAAACCGTGTATATTTGGATTCTTTGGCTGTCTCAAGGCGCAGAGGTTGTGTCGTACTCACAACGGTCAGGGGGTGTTGTGTCGTACACATATCAATTCCGATAAATATTACTAGCTAGGAAATATTCTCACATGAATTAGTTTGCCCTCTTTGGTTTCATGGTACTTTCCTGTTGGCTCTAGAGACGTCTCTAAAATTTGACCTCTGAAAGTATTAATATTCCCTCTTTGTTTGTAGGTTTAATTCTACATCTAAGGTACAAGTATGGAGATAACATACTATTCTATTGGTAACCTGAGCACTCTGAAGTCTCAACTTTGGATCTGCCACTGAAGGTCCTTGTCATTCAATTCGCAAGGTATACAAAATATCCCCATGTCCATTCAACTAAGCTGTTATCTAGGGTGTGCTTTGTCCTCTGATTACTCCTAGCGAACACAAATGCAGGTAGTTTTTTTCTTATTTCTAACCGATTTTCTGTTGTAACATCTAATTATTAACAAAGATATATGTTTACTAATGAGGCATACCATAATCATATTAGATGCGCGTATTGTTTCTCCGGCTACCGGTTCGCCCGTTTGGAGACTATCCAGTATTGATTCCGCTTTAGAATTGGCAGACCAACTTTACCAATGATGCATATATATGTCCTCTCCCAAGAATTCATTGTTCCCCGATCTAAGAAATATCATTTTCTTCATGTAATAGTATATATTCATCCACCAGAAGGTTCATTCATCTATCATCACTAGCTGGGTCACGTGTGATTTCTCTTTGTCATCTAATTTGGTACTAATCTGATATGTTATTTCTTGAAGGGGAGATAGAAAAGAAGCTACCTAGCCATAAGATTGATGCCCTCTAACAGATATTGTCTCCACGCTGGAACTAGAATTAAAGTATGTCTCCAGCCTTCTACCATCTGATAATGTCTATCATCTAATTACGTGGTTCTCTTCTATTTCCTTAACATTATTAAATCACATCAATCTCTCTTCCAAACCCCATACAAATAAATGGTTATCTTATGACAAGTGACAAATAGTACAATATTTGGATGCTGATAAGATGAGATATCCATAAAAAATGTCTTCTTGTAGATGATGCATGTTTATATTGAAGGTTAGTATGATTTATGCTATGCTTTAATATGTCAAATAAATATAATTTCATATAGATAATCTTTGTTTACTTTATGGTTCCTTTGAGTGCTTTGAGGATTAAACACATCGAGGAATTTTTTTAACTTATGGATAATGCTAATGTACATTTAGTTTCCCACATGTACCTACTACAGAAAGATAATAGCATTACATTACTAGGAACTTCTGATGAAACACATAATATTAAGTGTAATACTGTTTTGCAGTGAGCCTTTCATGCTTTCCAGATAGCAAGAAAACAACTTCAAATTAAATACAAGAAACTACCAATGAACTTATGAACCGATGGATCATGTAGAGTAATATCTTTAGTTGGCCAAAACAAAGCAACATATCAACTATGATTCTACTGTAGGATTAATTAATATAATGATTTTGTTAGACATTTTGGAATAGGCTTTGTAATTAGCAGTGACCTGATGGGGAAAACACAATAAAGACATTTATTTTTCAATCACCTCCTAAATCGAATCTCAAGGCTCTGTTGGTATGGGCTCATCGGAGATTAATCTTTGGCATAGAGCTAGAACAAAATGCTCATGTCAAGAAACAACACGACACCCTGTAATCTTCTATCACGTTTTCAGGCACTTGCAACATGATATTGCTAAATTATTATCATCCTTTATCCAAAGATCAATTACTGCACGAAGGTATGAAGCCTTTATAGAAATAGTGCTTTTATTCTAATTCACCAGGACTTTGCAGGATCTTGATAGCTATGATTCTAAACAAACTATCCTTTGTTTTTGCCTTCATATATGATAAAAACAGGAGGGAATGGAAAAAAAACTAAATAGGCATGCTAATGCTATGTGCAGAAATCATTTAATTTCTGAAATAACTCGATGAGAAACTGATGTTATGGTGCAGGACGGAATGGCAAAAAGTTATGAGCTACGTATACAGTAGATCTTATCATGAAAGCAACCTGAAACTGGGAACACAATATAAAGCTAACACTGAGGTTGAATCGAATAGAAAATATGAGAGGAAGAAATACAAAATAGCATCGGCTCATACCAGAAGAAAGTGTGCTGGTATTTCCATTACAGAAAAAAAATGCAGGATGGTACCAATTCATGACAGCGTCCTCGAAGATTCAAACCAGCAATAGGCACCAGGACCTCAATCTTCTCAAACTAGACGGCCGGCGACCTGGGCTGCAAACCTCCCCGCTCCAAATATGTCTCAGCCCTATCAGCCCAGACCTCAACCATGGTACTCCACCAGCCGACCTCATGCTCCATTTGAAGGCTCAATTTGTGGGCGATGGAGACTGTGGGCGAGAAGATTTTGGTTGATTAGTGGGACAAGTGAAGACGAAACAGATTTCTAGATTTCTGGAGCGGAGAATACCGGATTCACAAACTTGGAGACAGTCATAGACAAAGAAAAAGGGGAGAAGAGGAACCGGTGAGCAACGGGATGTCTAACTCTCATGTAAGAGTTAAATAAAATTACTCTACATTTCACAAGAAAGACAGGGCGCAATAAGTACCTGCTCGATACCCGCAAAACCATAAACTTGGGGCAAAAATACAACTAAGAGAGATACTTAGCACCATGCACTTCTACCTTATGTGATAAATTAAACTTTTCCAAATTTAACCAAAGGTGGAGTACAGCAAAACTGGTACTACCTCCATCTCGAAGCTTAAGCCTTATTTTTTAAAAGGCAAACCAAGTAAAATTTGATCAAACTTTTAGAGCAATCTATCAATAAATATAATATTTTTAATATACCATATGAAAATATATTTATTATCTATTTAATAATATTAATTTTATATTTTGCATGTTAATAATATTTGGTAAAAACTTAGTCAAACATGACATAGTTTGACTTTCCAAAAATAATATAAGTGTTAAACTTTGGGATGGAGGTACTATAGTATAAACCTAAACGGGCTATCGATGATAATACATATCATATATGTTGTTGATTTATCATATAAAGTTGGTCCAAATTTATTGAGTTTGACTTACCATACATCTAAAAATATACTTTACATGTTGGAGGGAAGAGGGGTGATTCTAAAACATCTAAAATAATGTACTCTCTCCGGTTTAGAATGATTGTCCGAAAATGGATGATATTTTACATGTTTTTAGTGTGTAGATACACCTATTTTTGGATAATTATTTTAAATCAGAGAGAATACAAAAAATAATTATACATGATATTCAAACCATATTATACATATCAAATTAAAAAAATAGTACAAGATTAATATTAAGTAGCAATTTATGCATAAGCATTGTGTTAGATATAGTTAAAGAGATACGACCAATTCAAAAATATTATAAGGTTAATACTTATCATCATATAAAAATATATAAAAAATAAAGTAGAAAATTGTTGATTATTTGAACATACCATCCTAGGATTTGGATAAATTCCAGAATTTTATTAAGTTGTCAAGAAATATTTTCCTTTATGGATTTTACGAGAAATTTTAAGAGACAATCAAGATATCGCCCGCGCATGTGCGCGGGCCACTTTGCTAGTTCACCTAATGATATGATCTTGTTATTAATAACATCCTATGTTCATGATCAGGAAACCATGATCATCTATTAATCAATAAGCTAGTTAAATGAGAGGCTTACTAGGGACTATGGTTGTTTACACAACACACATGTATCAATGTTTCCGGTTAATACAATTATAGCATGGAGTGTAAACATTTATCATGAACACTAAGATATAACAATAATTATTTTATTATTGCCTCTCGGGCATATCTCCAACAGTTTCCCACTTGCACTAGAGTCAATAATCTAGTTTACATTTGTAAAGATATAACACCTTGGCCTTCTGGTGCTTATCATGTTTTGCTCACGGGAGAGGTTTCAGTCAACGGATCTGACACGCTCAGAAACGTATGTATTTTGCTATTCATTTGCGTCTCAACGCATCACTCGTTTTCCAAATGAGTCGGCATTAATCATATATGTTCAGTCTTCTAGTGGAACCTTAATTCCACGGTCTGTAATATGTCACTAATATTGTTACACACAATATAGCTTAAAAGTTCTGACACTATCGGAACTACACCAAGTTCTCAAAGAACTCCTCGACTTAAACATCCTCAGTCATTGTCAGAACAATGACATACTCTGCCTTCGTTTGTAGAATCCGTCACAATATTTAGAACTCATCTAAATCTAGCATAGACTTCTTCTAGCTCATTGTGCTACCTTTTAAACAACACTTAGCCTAATTGAGATTTAAATTTTATTTTTATATGTGACCAAACTAATATCGGTGCTACACCTTACAACGATTTGTTTGTCATTTCCCCATACAAAACTAATATCCTTGGTTCTTCTAAAGCACTCAGGGATATTCTTACTGTTGTCCAATGATCATCACATGAATCATTCTGGTATATGCTCCTAACTCTTTAGAGCACAGGACATCTGATTTTGTACATATTATTCGTGATCTAAAATCACTCATGTGTTTTTACTCATTTAGTGTCAAATACACTCAAGTCTTGTTAAACCTTCACATGGAAAGGAACACCTTCTTAATATTTATTATATTTTACTACTTCAATATTCATTCTATGTACTTTAACTCAAACTTATTATGTGTTTCAATCTATCTTCATAGATCTTGACACTAAATATGTTTCAATCCATATCTTTTCATTAAAGTTAATTCTCAATGAAACCTTTTAATCACATCAAGTATATAATTACATCATTTATAATCAATGATATTTCATCCACATATAATATTATAACTATGTCTCAGCGCTCCCACTTAATTTCTTGCAAATGCAAGCATCTTCATCGTTTCTGATGAAATCAAAAACTCTTTGACTATTACATCCGGTGAAGATTCCAACTCCGCGATACTCACTTCATCCAATTGAAGTTTGTATACCTATCTAGTATTCCAAGGACCATCAAAACTCTTGGTTGTATCTAGTATACATCCTTAATACACACTTCTAGAAGGTATGTATTTCTGCCATCCTACTAACATATCTCATAAAAGAAATATGTAGTGGCTACTAGAATAATCCATATAGACTATAAGCATTGCCACGGAAGATCTAATCTTATCGTAGTCAACTCTTTGAACTTTGTCGTAACAACTTTTCGAAAAGTCGAGCTTCTTCAAGGATATTGCATCCAAGTCCATCAATTATATAGATCCATTTACTTTCAAAAAGTATTCACCTATCTTGGATTTCATGGCGCATAGCCATTTTAACGGAGTCAGGGCCTAGCATAACTTCTTTGTATGTAGTTGGTTTATCATTGTTCAAAATCAATCCTTTGTCCACAAATCATTTATTTGATCATAAAGTAAACCATACCTACAAGGTTCAATGGGTACTTCGATCTCCATGACTATAACTCTTTGTAGACATGGGAGCTATGATCTTCGTGGCCACTTCCGGAACCATTTCCGATGCTGCGCTACTCTGATCATCATGCTCAGGTTCATAAACCTTATCAAGTTCCATTGTCCTCCCACTCAAATACTTCGCTAGAAACAATTTCTTGGAAATAAGTAAGAAACATCAACAAACACTTTTGTCTTTGTCTCCATAGTGGAAAGAATTCCCAATCAATTCTCTGGGATAACCAACAAAGACATTCATCCAGTTTTGGTTGTAAACTTATTTACTTATGCTATGCATACCAAAATTGAAGAAAGGACTATTAGGGTTTACACCCATGCCATAACTCGTATGGTGTCATTTCAACGGATTATGATGATGCTCTATTTAGTGTAAAAGCGGTAGTCTCTAAAGCATAATCCACAAGAATATAATGGCGTCATATTATTTTATCTCATCATTAGTCCAACAAGGTTTGGATACGTCTCTTGGATACTCCATCATCACTATGATACTCCACGAAATGTGAGTTGTAGAACAATTTCATAACTCTCTTAGATGTTCGCTAAAACTCATAATTCAAATATTTTCCACCATGATCCAATCATAGATATTTGATTTTTCTATTACGATGATTTCCACTTCATGCTGAAATTGTTGGGGGGATGAACCCCGGTATGCCAAAGGCATGCCAAACCGGATGGTTTGAGCCATCAAGATACCGGTTTAATATTATTCCGGACTGTGGAACTGAGCTTTTAGCTAAGTGAATCTATACCGGTATCCCAGGAGGGGTATACCGGAATGGGCTAAGAAGGTATCGGATTACCGGTACAGGCTACACTGTAGCACGTCAGCAAGACTGTTCAAAGATTCTCTCCAGAGCCAGAAGACAAAGATGAGCGAAGCACTCCAACTTTAATCGAAGCTCTGGAGCTAAAGCAAATGATGACGTAAAAGGTACCGGAGGACGTCAGCCTCCCTGATTAAAGAGATACCGGTGACACCGGTAGCTAAAGAAGCTTTGTAAAGTAGTTTGTCTAGTCAAAGATCCCATTAGGGTTTCTTAGGGTTTCTTCCCCGGTAAGCCACCCTCTCCCCTATATAAGGAGAGGGGGCACACCCCATCGCGGGCATGTACGAAGGGTTATACTGTATCCAAAAACCTGTAACCTCTTATGATCAAGGAATAGAAAGATCTGAGGAGGAAGTAGCTCTCGTGTTCATCTTCTTTTACCTCTGGCCAAGGCCAAGTTCTTGAGGAATCCATCCGAAAACCTCTTCATCCATACCAAAACCCTCACCCGAATCCTCTAGCGCACATTCGGCCCCAACTTAAGCCATCCCATGGCATCTGTCTGTTCACCACGACGACAGTTGGCGCCCACCGTGGGGCAGGCAGCTGCGCTTGCTGGAGTTCATATTCGGGCGGGCCTCCTCACCGTCGGCGGCGAGCGTGTCATCACCGCGCTCGT
Organism: Lolium rigidum; assembly: GCF_022539505.1. Classification (NCBI taxonomy): domain Eukaryota; kingdom Viridiplantae; phylum Streptophyta; class Magnoliopsida; order Poales; family Poaceae; genus Lolium; species Lolium rigidum. The sequence goes on from NC_061508.1 coordinate 295,944,023, forward strand.
CGAACGCATCCTTGATACGTCCAAAACGTATCTACTTTCCCGAACACTTTTGCTATTGTTTTGCCTCTAATTTGTGTATTTTGGATACAACTAACACGGACTAACGCTGTTTTCAGCAGAATTGCTCTGGTGTCTCGTTTTTGTGCAGAAATTCAACTTTCAGGAAAATCCCCGGAATTAATGTCAAAGGGCTTATTTTTCCAGAAGATTCACGGAGCCAGAAGGGCAGGCCAGGGGGGCCCACGGCCCCCATACCATGGGCCGGCGCGGCCTAGGAGGGGGGCGCGCCGCCCTATGGTGAGGCCGCCTCGGCCAGCCTCTGACGCCCCCCTTTGGACTACTTAACGTCTTTGACCTAAAAACGCACGGGGGGTTAGACGAAATCGCCAGAAGACATCCAGAACACCGCCGCCATCGCGAAACTCCATCTCGGGACCAGAAACTCCGTTCTGGCACTCCGCTGGGACGGTGAATTGGAGGAGATCATCGCCATCATCACCACCGACGCCTCTCCATCGACCAGCCATGTTTCCCCCATCCATGTGTGAGTAATTCCCCCGCTGTAGGCTGAAGGGGATGGTAGGGATTGGATGAGATTGGTCATGTAATAGCATAAGATTGTTAGGGCATAGTGCCTAGTGTCCGTAATTGGTACTTTTATGATATTGTTGCAACTTGTTATGCTTAATGCTTGTCACTAGGGCCCGAGTGCCATGATCTCAGATCTGAACATGTTATTGTTTCATGATGATATGCATTGTTTTATGATCTTACACCGCAAGTTGTATACACGTATTGTTGTCCGGAACCCGAGGCCCCAAAGTGACAGAAATTGGGACAACCGAAGGGGAAGGCGGTGATATGAGGATCACATGTGTTCACGGAGTGTTAATGCTTTGCTCCGGTGCTCTATTAAAAGGAGTACCTTAATTTCCAGTAGATTCCCTAGAGGCCCGGCTGCCACCGGCTGGTAGGACAAAAGATGTTGTGCAAGTTTGTCATTGCGAGCACGTACGACTAAATATGGAACACATGCCTATTGATTGATTAGTACTTGGATACCGTTTTATTACTATCTGCAAATGCCCTACCTTGATTGTTACATGAGTTTCTCTCATCCATGCAACGCCCGTTCATCCATCACTACTGCTGTCTTTGTTACACTGCTGCTGATATTTCACTACTGCTACTGCTATAAAACTGTTACTACTGATAAACTCTTGCGAGCAAGTCTGTTTCCAAGTGCAGCTGAATTGACAACTCCGCTGTTAAGGCTTACAAATATTCTTTGGCTCCCCTTGTGTCGAATCAATAAATTGGGTTTTACTTCCCTCGAAGACTGTTGCGATCCCCTATACTTGTGGGTCATCAAGACTATTTTCTAGCGCCGTTGTCGGGGAGCATAGCTTTATTTGAAAGTTCACTTGGATTGATATTGTTCGCTGCAAATTCTCCATCATGGGTAAACCTCGCGATACTAAAGTCGCCATATTACCATCCACTACAAGAAAAAGGTACAACTCTGAGTACCTATGCTGCTCTTGATTCACCATCTGTGATAAGTAAACTTGTTTCACCACCACAAGCTTCAAATGCTGGTACTTCTGCTGAATCTGAAAATTCCTCTTATAATTTTGATGATGCTTCTGCTGTGCTTGATAATGATGGTTCATTAGGATCTTTTCTAGATGCTACAATTGCTAGGTCTAGACAAATTGAAAATACCGAAACGCCTAATGAAAATGCTGCTACACCTGTTAATTCACCTGAGTCTGTTGAATACTCTAGTGATGATATTGATGAAGATTATGTAGAACTTGATGATGATTTCATTGATAAATGCAATGCTACAAGCTGGTACAAGTAATATTAAAAAGCTTCTTGCACAACATACTCGTTAGATATAAAGCTGTCTCCTGATCCTAAATTTGCCACATCTCCTATAAACATTAAGGATAAGGATTATGATTTTTCTCTTGATTTATCTCATATATCTATTGTTGAGAAAACACCTTTTTGTGGTACTGAAAAAGAAAGTGCTGTAGAACACATGATTGAGCTGTCTACTCTGAGCAGCTTGTTTTCTGATGATGTTAAGAAGCGTACTTATTTCATTGCTAAAAATTTTCCTTTCTCATTAAAGGATGATGCTAAAACTTGGTATAATAGTTTGCCTCCTGATTCTATTGATAGTCCAAGTGATTTGCTTGATGTTTTCTTTCGGAAATACTTTCCTGCTAGTGCTCAACATATTGCTTTGCAGAAAATTTATAATTTTGACCAGGAAGATGGAGAGAAATTGCCTGAGGCTTGGGCGATATTTTGCTCTCTTATTAGAGCTCGGCCTGGACATGATTTTGAAAAGCATGATTTACTTGATATATTTTATAGTGGACTAACCATTGAGTCTAGGGCATACATGGATAGTTGTGCTGGTTGTGTTTTCAGGAAAAGAACTCCAGACGACGCTGAAGAATTATTGGCTAGAATAGGCCGGAATCATGATGATCGGGCTACACCTGAACCAACCCCGACACCAATATTGAAGAAGAGGGGTATGATTAAATTAAATGATGAAGATATGAAGGAAGCCAAGAAATCTCTTAAAGAGAAGGGTATTAAATCCGAAGATGTGAAGAATTTACCTCCCATAGAAGATTTATGCAAGATAACTCCCCCTTCATCCATGATTGAGGTACACTCTCTTCAACGCTTTACTAGGGAAGATATTCCTTATTCAAAACCTCCTGCTCAATGCTTAGATGAGTTTGATAATTATATTGTTAAGCAAAATAATTTTAATATGAGAGTAGAGAATCATTTAATGGAAAATTCTCGAGCTATTAGTGAATTGCATGGTATTGTGGAGAGAACCTCCAATGATGTTAAGATGCTTGTTAAACATTTTCATATGGTTCAAACTCAAATTGATCAACTCACTAAAGTACAAAATGACTTGTTAAAAATAGTTCTAAAGAAAAACATGCTTATGAAGTAACAACTAGAGGCGGTGTTTCTACTCAGGATCCTCTATATCCCGAGGGGCACCCCAAAAGAGTTGAACAAGATTCTCAACGAACTGAAACTAGTACTCCTTCTAAGAAAAATATTCCTATTATTGTTGTAAGAATTCCCATAAGAATTAGCATAACCGTTACCATTATTATAAGGATATGGCCTATAGTTATTACTAGAATTGTTCCGATAAGCATTGTTGTTGAAATTATTATTTTTAATGAAGTTTACATCAACATGTTCTTCTTGGGCAACCAATGAAGCTAACGGAACATTATTAGGATCAACATTAGTCCTATCATTCACAAGCATAGACATAATAGCATCAATCTTATCATTCAAGGAAGAGGATTCTTCAACGGAATTTACCTTCTTACCTTGTGGAGCTCTTTCCGTGTGCCATTCAGAGTAATTAATCATCATATTATCAAGGAGTTTTGTTGCTTCACCAAGAGTGATGGACATAAAGGTACCTCCAGCGAGCTGAATCCAATAAATTCCGTGAAGAAAAATTTAGTCCTGCATAGAAGGTTTGGATGATCATCCAAGTAGTCGAGTCCATGGGTTGGGCAATTTTTAACCAAAGATTTCATTCTTTCCCAAGCTTGAGCAACATGTTCATTATCCAATTGTTTAAAATTCATTATGCTACTCCTCAAAGATATAATTTTAGCAGGGGGATAATATCTACCAATAAAAGCATCCTTGCATTTAGTCCATGAATCAATACTATTCTTAGGCAGAGATAGCAACCAATCTTTAGCTCTTTCTCTTAATGAGAAAGGAAACAATTTCAATTTAATAATATCACCATCTACATCCTTATACTTTTGCATTTCACACAATTCAACAAAATTATTGAGATGTGCAGCAGCATCATCAGAACTAACACCAGAAAATTGCTCTCGCATAACAAGATTCAGTAAAGCGGGTTTAATTTCAAAGAATTCTGCTGTAGTAGCAGGTGGAGCAATAGGTGTGCATAGGAAATCATTATTATTTGTGGTTGTGAAGTCACACAACTTAGTATTTTCAGGGGTGGCCATTTTAGCAGTAGTAAATAAAACAAACTAGATAAAGTAAATGCAAGTAACTAATTTTTTTGTGTTTTTGATATAGAGTGCAAGACAGTAAATAAAGTAAAGCTAGCAACTAATTTTTTTGTGTTTTGATATAATGCAGCAAACAAAGTAGTAAATAAAATAAAGCAAGACAAAAACAAAGTAAAGAGATTGGGAAGTGGAGACTCCCCTTGCGAGCGTGTCTTGATCTCCCCGGCAACGGCGCCGGAAAAAGAGCTTGATGGCGTGTAACTCACACGTTCGTTGGGAACCCCAAGAGGAAGGTACAATGCGCACAGCAGCAAGTTTTCCCTCAGAAAGAAACCAAGGTTTATCGAACCAGGAGGAGCCAAGAAGCACGTTGAAGGTTGATGGCGGCGGGATGTAGTGCGGCGCAACACCAGAGATTCCGGCGCCAACGTGGAATCTGCACAACACAACCAAAGTACTTTGCCCCAACGAAACAGTGAGGTTGTCAATCTCACCGGCTTGCTGTAACAAAGGATTAACCGTATTGTGTGGAAGATGATTGTTTGCGAGAAAACGAGTAAAGAACAAGTATTGCAGCAGATTTGTATTTCGGTATAAAAGAATGGACCGGGGTCCACAGTTCACTAGAGGTGTCTCTCCCATAAGATAAAAGCATGTTGGGTGAACAAATTACAGTCGGGCAATTGACAAATAGAGAGGGCATAACAATGCACATACATGTCATGATAAATATAGTGAGATTTAATTGGGCATTACGACAAAGTACATAGACCGCTATCCGAGCATGCATCTATGCCTAAAAAGTCCACCTTCAGGTTATCATCCGAACCCCTTCAAGTATTAAGTTGCAAAACAACGGACAATTGCATTAAGTATGGTGCGTAATGTAATCAACAACTACATCCTTAGACATAGCATCAATGTTTTATCCCTAGTGGCAACAGCACATCCACAACCTTAGAACTTTCTGTCACTGTCCCGGATTCAATGGAGGCATGAACCCACTATCGAGCATAAATACTCCCTCTTGGAGTTAAGAGCAAAAACTTGGCCAGAGCCTCTACTAATAACGGAGAGCATGCAAGATCATAAACAACACATAGGTAATAACTTGATAATTAACATAACATAGTATTCTCTATCCATCGGATCCCGACAAACACAACATATAGTATTACGGATAGATGATCTTGATCATGTTAGGCAGCTCACAAGATCCAACAATGAAGCACAATGAGGAGAAGACAACCATCTAGCTATCGCTATGGACCCATAGTCCAGGGGTGAACTACTCACTCATCACTCCGGAGGCGACCATGGCGGTGAAGAGTCCTCCGGGAGATGAATCCCCTCTCCGGCGGGGTGCCGGAGGAGATCTCCGAATCCCCCGAGATGGGATTGGCGGCGGCGGCGTCTGCGGAAGGTTTTCCGTATCGTGGCTCTCGGTGCGGGGGTTTCACGACGGAGGCTTTAAGTAGGCGGAAGGGCAACGCGGGGGCCACACGAGGGCCCCACACCATAGGTCGGCGCGGCCAGGGCACGGGCCGCGCCGCCCTAGTGTGGCGGCGCCTCGTGGCCCCACTTCGACTCCCCTTCGGTCTTCCGGAAGCTTCGTGGCAAAATAGGACCCCGGGCATTGATTTCGTCCAATTCGAGAATATTTCGTTACTAGGATTTCTGAAACCAAAAATAGCGAGAAAACGACAAGCGGCTCTTCGGCATCTTGTTAATAGGTTAGTTCCAGAAAATGCACGAATATGACATAAAGTGTGCATAAAACATGTAGATATCATCAATAATAGGGCATGGAACATAAGAAATTATCGATACGTCGGAGACGTATCAGCATCCCCAAGCTTAGTTCTGCTCGTCCCGAGCAGGTAAAACGATAACAAAGATAATTTCTGAAGTGACATGCCATCATAACCTTGATCATACTATTTGTAAACATATGTAATGAATGCAGTGATCAAAACAATGGTAATGACATGAGTAAACAAGTGAATCATAAAGCAAAGACTTTTCATGAATAGTACTTCAAGACAAGCATCAATAAGTCTTGCATATGAGTTAACTCATAAAGCAATAAATTAAAGTAAAGGTATTGAAGCAACACAAAAGAAGATTAAGTTTCAGCGGTTGCTTTCAACTTGTAACATGTATATCTCATGGATAATTGTCAACATAGAGTAATATAACAAGTGCAATATGCAAGTATGTAGGAATCAATGCACAGTTCACACAAGTGTTTGCTTCTTGAGGTGGAGAGAGATAGGTGAACTGACTCAACATAAAAGTAAAAAGAATGGTCCTTCAAAGAGGAAAGCATCGATTGCTATATTTGTGCTAGAGCTTTTATTTTTAAAACATGAAACAATTTTGTCAACGGTAGTAATAAAGCATATGAGTTATGTAAATTATATCTTACAAGTTGCAAGCCTCATGCATAGTATACTAATAGTGCCCGCACCTTGTCCTAATTAGCTTGGACTACCGGATCATCGCGAGTACACATGTTTTAACCAAGTGTCACAATGGGGTACCTCCATGTCGCCTGTACAAAGGTCTAAGGAGAAAGCTCGCATTTTGGATTTCTCGCTTTTGATTATTCTCAACTTAGACATCCATACCGGGACAACATGGACAACAGATAATGGACTCCTCTTAAATGCATAAGCATGTGGCAAAAATTATTATTCTCGTATGAGATTGAGGATATATGTCCAAAACTGAAACTTCCACCATGAATAATGGCTTTAGTTAGCGGCCCAATGTTCTTCTCTAACAATATGTATGCTCCAACCATTAAGGTGGTAGATCTCTCTTACTTCAGACAAGACGGACATGCATAGCAACTCACATGATATTCAACAAAGAATAGTTGATGGCGTCCCCGAAACATGGTTATCGCACAACAAGCAACTTAATAAGAGATAAAGTGCATAAGTACATATTCAATACCACAATAGTTTTTAAGCTATTTGTCCCATGAGCTATATATTGCAAAGGCGAATGATGGAATTTTAAAGGTAGCACTCAAGCAATTTACTTTGGAATGGCGGAGAAATACCATGTAGTAGGTAGGTATGGTGGACACAAATGGCATAGTGGTTGGCTCAAGGATTTTGGATGCATGAGAAGTATTCCCTCTCGATACAAGGTTTAGGCTAGCAAGGTTATTTGAAACAAACACAAGGATGAACGGTGCAGCAAAACTCACATAAAAGACATATTGTAAACATTATAAGACTCTACACCGTCTTCCTTGTTGTTCAAAACTCAATACTAGATATTATCTAGACTCTAGAGAAACCAAATATGCAAACCAAATTAGCAAGCTCTATGTGTTTCTTCATTAATGGGTGCAAAGTATATGATGCAAGAGCTTAAACATGAGCACAACAATTGCCAAGTATCAAATTATCCAAGACATTTTAGAATTACTACATGTAGCATTTTCCAATTCCAACCATATAACAATTTAACGAAGAAGAAACTTCGCCATGAATACTATGAGTAAAGCCTAAGGACATACTTGTCCATATGCTACAGCGGAGCGTGTCTCTCTCCCATACAGTGAATGCTAGGATCCATTCTATTCAAACAAAACAAAAACAAAAACAAATTGACGCTCCAAGCAAAGCACATAAGATGTGACGGAATAAAAATATAGTTTCAGGGGAGGAACCTGATAATGTTGTCGATGAAGAAGGGGATGCCTTGGGAATCCCCAAGCTTAGACGCTTGAGTCTTCTTAAAATATGCGAGGGTGAACCACCGGGGCATCCCCAAGCTTAGATCTTTCACTCTCCTTGATCATATTGTATCATACTCCTCTCTTGATCCTTGAAAACTTCCTCCACACCAAACTCGAAACAACTCATTAGAGGGTTAGTGGACAATAAAAATTAACATGTTCAGAGGTGACACGATCATTCTTAACACTTCTGGACATTGCGTAAAGCTACTTGGACATTAATGGATCAAAGAAATTCATCCAACATAGCAAAAGAGGCAATGCGAAATAAAAGGCAGAATCTGTCAAAACAGAACAGTCCGTAAAGATGGATTTTATTGAGGCACCAGACTTGCTCAAATGAAAATGCCCAAATTGATTGAAAGTTGCGTACATATCTGAGGATCATGCACGTAAATTGGCTTAATTTTCTGAGCTACCTACAGGGAGGCAGGTCGAAATTCGTGACAGCAAAGAAATCTGAAACTGCGCTGTAATCCAAATCTAGTACTCACTTTACTATCAAAGACTTTACTTGGCACAACAAAACTCAAAACTAAGATAAGGAGAGGTTTCTACAGTAGTAAACAACTTCCAAGACTCAAATATAAAACAAAAATACTGTAGTAAAAACATGGGTTGTCTCCCATAAGCGCTTTTCTTTAACGCCTTTCAGCTAGGCGCGAAAGTGTATATCAAGTAACATCAAGAGACGAAGCATCAACATCATAATTTGTTCTAATAATAGAATCATAAGGTAACTTCATTCTCTTTCTAGGGAAGTGTTCCATACCTTTATTTAGAGGAAATTGATATTTAATATTACCTTCCTTCATATCAATAGTAGCACCAACGGTTCGAAGAAAAGGTCTTCCCAATATAATGGGACAAGATGCATTGCATTCAATATCCAAGACAACAAAATCAACGGGGACAAGGTTATTGTTAACCATAATATGAACATTATCAACTCTCCCCAAAGGTTTCTTTTTAGCATTATCAGCGAGATTAACATCCGGATAACGAGTTTTTCAATGGTGGCAAGTCAAGCATATCATAGACTTTTTTAGGCATAACAGAAATACTTGCACCAAGATCACATAAAGCATTACAATCAAAATCATTGACCCTCATTTTAATGATGGGATCCCAACCATCCTCTAGCTTTCTAGGAATAGAAGTTTCAAGTTTTAGTTTCTCTTCTCTAGCTTTTATGAGAGCATTTGTAATATGTTTTGTGAAAGCCAAGTTTACAAGCGCTAGCGTTGGGACTCTTAGCAAGTTTTTGTAAGAACTTTATAACTTCAGAGATGTGGCAATCATCAAAATCTAAATCATTACAATCTAAAGCAATGGGATTATCATCCCCAAGGTTGGAAAAAATTTCAGCAGTTTTATCACAGGCAGTTTCAGCAGTTTTAGCGGTTTCAGGTAATTTTGCGCGCTTTGCACTAGGAGTAGAAACATTGCCAACACCAATTATTTTACCATTAATAGTAGGAGGTGCAGCAACATGTGAATCATTAGCATTGCTAGTGGTGGTAATAGTCCAAACTTTAGCTACATTTTTCTCCTTAGCTAGTTTTTCATTTTCTTCTCTATCCCACCTAGCACGCAGTTCAGCCATTAATCTTATATTCTCATTAATTCTAACTTGGATGGCATTTGCTGTAGTAACTATTTTATTTTCAATATCCCTATTAGGCATAACTTTCGATTTCAAAAGATCAACATCAGAGGCAAGACTATCAACCTTAGAAGCAAGAATATCAATTTTATTGAACTTTTCCTCAACAGATTTGTTAAAGGCAGTTTGTGTACTAATAAATTCTTTAAGCATAGCTTCAAGTCCAGGGGGTGTATTCCTATTATTGTTGTAAGAATTCCCATAATAATTAGCATAACCGTTACCATTATTATAAGGATATGGCCTATAGTTATTACTAGAATTGTTCCGATAAGCATTGTTGTTGAAATTATTATTTTTAATGAAGTTTACATCAACATGTTCTTCTTGGGCAACCAATGAAGCTAACGGAACATTATTAGGATCAACATTAGTCCTATCATTCACAAGCATAGACATAATAGCATCAATCTTATCATTCAAGGAAGAGGATTCTTCAACAGAATTTACCTTCTTACCTTGTGGAGCTCTTTCCGTGTGCCATTCAGAGTAATTAATCATCATATTATCAAGGAGTTTTGTTGCTTCACCAAGAGTGATGGACATAAAGGTACCTCCAGCAGCTGAATCCAATAAATTCCGTGAAGAAAAATTTAGTCCTGCATAGAAGGTTTGGATGATCATCCAAGTAGTCGATCCATGGGTTGGGCAATTTTTAACCAAAGATTTCATTCTTTCCCAAGCTTGAGCAACATGTTCATTATCCAATTGTTTAAAATTCATTATGCTACTCCTCAAAGATATAATTTTAGCAGGGGGATAATATCTACCAATAAAAGCATCCTTGCATTTAGTCCATGAATCAATACTATTCTTAGGCAGAGATAGCAACCAATCTTTAGCTCTTTCTCTTAATGAGAAAGGAAACAATTTCAATTTAATAATATCACCATCTACATCCTTATACTTTTGCATTTCACACAATTCAACAAAATTATTGAGATGTGCAGCAGCATCATCAGAACTAACACTGAGAAAATTGCTCTCGCATAACAAGATTCAAGTAAAGCGGGTTTAATTTCAAAGAATTCTGCTGTAGTAGCCGGTGGAGCAATAGGTGTGCATAGGAAATCATTATTATTTGTGGTTGTGAAGTCACACAACTTAGTATTTTCAGGGGTGGCCATTTTAGCAGTAGTAAATAAAACAAACTAGATAAAGTAAATGCAAGTAACTAATTTTTTTGTGTTTTTGATATAGAGTGCAAGACAAGTAAATAAAGTAAAGCTAGCAACTAATTTTTTTGTGTTTTGATATAATGCAGCAAACAAAGTAGTAAATAAAATAAAGCAAGACAAAAACAAAGTAAAGAGATTGGGAAGTGGAGACTCCCCTTGCAGCGTGTCTTGATCTCCCCGGCAACGGCGCCAGAAAAAGAGCTTGATGGCGTGTAACTCACACGTTTGGGAACCCCAAGAGGAAGGTACAATGCGCACAGCAGCAAGTTTTCCCTCAGAAAGAAACCAAGGTTTATCGAACCAGGAGGAGCCAAGAAGCACGTTGAAGGTTGATGGCGGCGGGATGTAGTGCGGCGCAACACCAGAGATTCTGGCGCCAACGTGGAATCTGCACAACACAACCAAAGTACTTTGCCCCAACGAAACAGTGAGGTTGTCAATCTCACCGGCTTGCTGTAACAAAGGATTAACCGTATTGTGTGGAAGATGATTGTTTGCAGAAAACAAGTAAAGAACAAGTATTGCAGCGAGATTTGTATTTCAAGTATAAAAGAATGGACCGGGGTCCACAGCTCACTAGAGGTGTCTCTCCCATAAGATAAAAGCATGTTGGGTGAACAAATTACAGTCGGGCAATTGACAAATAGAGAGGGCATAACAATGCACATACATGTCATGATAAATATAGTGAGATTTAATTGGGTATTACGACAAAGTACATAGACCGCTATCCAGCATGCATCTATGCCTAAAAAGTCCACCTTCAGGTTATCATCCGAACCCCTTCAAGTATTAAGTTGCAAAACAACAGACAATTGCATTAAGTATGGTGCGTAATGTAATCAACAACTACATCCTTAGACATAGCATCAATGTTTTATCCCTAGTGGCAACAGCACATCCACAACCTTAGAACTTTCTGTCACCGTCCCGCATTCAATGGAGGCATGAACCCACTATCGAGCATAAATACTCCCTCTTGGAGTTAAGAGCAAAAACTTGGCCAGAGCCTCTACTAATAACGGAGAGCATGCAAGATCATAAACAACACATAGGTAATAACTTGATAATTAACATAACATAGTATTCTCTATCCATCGGATCCCGACAAACACAACATATAGTATTACGGATAGATGATCTTGATCATGTTAGGCAGCTCACAAGATCCAACAATGAAGCACAATGAGGAGAAGACAACCATCTAGCTACTGCTATGGACCCATAGTCCGAGGGTGAACTACTCACTCATCACTCCGGAGGCGACCATGGCGGTGAAGAGTCCTCCGGGAGATGAATCCCCTCTCCGGCAGGGTGCCGGAGGAGATCTCCAGAATCCCCCGAGATGGGATTGGCGGCGGCGGCGTCTCTTGAAGGTTTTCCGTATCGTGGCTCTCGGTATTGGGGGTTTCGCGACGAAGGCTTTAAGTAGGCGGAAGGGCAACGCGGGGGGCCACACGAGGGCCCCACACCATAGGTCGGCGCGGCCAGGGCCTGGGCCGCGCCGCCCTAGTGTGGCGGCGCCTCGTGGCCCCACTTCGACTCCCTTCGGTCTTCCGGAAGCTTCGTGGCAAAATAGGACCCCGGGCGTTGATTTCGTCCAATTCCGAGAATATTTCGTTACTAGGATTTCTGAAACCAAAAACAGCGAAAACAAAGAATCGGCTCTTCGGCATCTTGGTAATAGGTTAGTTCCAGAAAATGCACGAATATGACATAAAGTGTGCATAAAACATGTAGATATCATCAATAATGTGGCATGGAACATAAGAAATTATCGATACGTCGGAGACGTATCAGAGGTATACCGGCATCACTCATTCATTGCATATTATAGTTGCTGGATACTTGTACATACTTGTTTAGCTTCTTAAAGTGGTTTTCTAATAAGAGAAAGATGATATTTGGGGAAGTGCTGATTGAAAACAGATTCTGGACTGATACCAAAAAATTCTCAAAAACAGCCAGAACATTATTTTATGAAGCCAATTTTTGTGCATGTTCCCCAGGTTGTTATCTAAATTTCATTAGTTGAACACTTTTCGATCTGGGCAGCGGAAGAATTTCTTAAAAATCGATTACTGTACTGCTGTCAAGTTTGACGAATTTATGCTGCTTTGTGTTTATGTGACTCTTTTAGTTTTCATTCTCTTGTTTTTGCTTTGTTTCTTTTCTAAAACACAAAAAGACCAAAAATATTTCTGTTGTTTCTCTTTACCATTTGTTT
>NC_061508.1:295957017-295967245 GCF_022539505.1 Lolium rigidum
CTAGGCCGTTTTGCCAATTACACAAGGAAGAAAGGTATTTACAACACTAGTAAGCTTGCACGTGCAACGCACGTCTCCATTTTTAAATACAATAAATCCTTGGAATTTTCATTTAAATTTAAAATATATTGTATCGTAACCTATATGTGTTCATATGTATAACTGATCAACATGGACAAGATATAAAAAATGAACATGTTTTCAGGACAATAATTACTCAGGTTGGAATGGAAACAGTATCAAGAAGCTAAAGTAAAGTCATGTTCAACTCAGCTTTAGTGCAAACATTGTAAAAAAAACTATTGCAATTAGTATGATATTCATAAAATCTAGCAATTGTGGAGGTCCAAGGCACGTTCATGTTCTGGTGTAAGTGCTTCTGATGTCACGGAAAATATACTCAACCGAGTAAGGCCTGATATATATTCAGTTTCATAGGAATACATGAGACCGCTAGAAATACACAATATACTTTTTTCGTCATTAAACACATGACAACTACACAAGGTAGCAATCAATGCATTTTTTTAATTTGTTGTTTAAAAAAGTTCAAACATTCTTAAGCCATCTATATATATGAACAATGTGAAAATGCTTCCCAAACAACTCAACATAATTTTATTTGTCCAAAGTAAATGGTGTAAATTATGGTCCAAAGCAATGATATTAAGAGATGAACTAATATTAAAACACTTTAAACAGTGATTCATGGAGCTACAAGATCGATGAACAAACGCAAGAGAAATTGGCACTTCAAATGTTAGATAAATTAAAAAATTGAGAGAATGTCAGAAACAGGCTATAATGTCAGAAACATTATAAGGCCACAAGGCTCTAAAAAAAGAAAGAAAAATGAGATAATTGAAGCAGCCTCGAAGCCTCTCTGCACCCTATAACTGTAAACATCTTTAAATATTCTTCCTACTAATAAGTTCCAGAAGTTCGGATATTATTGTACTTTACAGGATTACACATGTCAGGATAGTCCAGATGCTGCAATATAAATTATATATGAACAATAAAACTGGATCGAAACCTATTGAGCAATTACTTTTTGTGTTCAAATCGATATCAATAGTCCACTGTGCTTAAATATGGTGCTTATACTATATATCCCAGAAGAGGAATAAACAATTAGTTGTGTGACGTCACATATTTTTCAATGCAAGACGACTGCCCACAAACCAGAGCAAGTACCTACAATTTCAGTATCATATTCACACACTGGTACTATTAGTCCAAAAAATTGGGCTTGTATTGGTTCGGAATTTTTTCTAAGAAAAGGTTACATGTCGAAGTGAAATCTAGTGACCTTCGGTACTACAATGTCCTACAGAAACGGTAAGCTATAACATTACAACAAGATTATCATATATGATACCTGTTCAAATATATCTCATTGAATACCATTCATCCTTGAGTATAATTGCATAGATGAGTAACAGTTCTCGAATTAAAATTCATGTAATGCTACTCACGTACTAACGTAAATCAGTCATCTATGTACACCAAACATCATATGTAGAATTTGCATACCTTAAACAGATGAAGGATTCAGAAGAGATCGAATGTAAAGTGGTGAGGCATCAGCTATATAAAAAGAGGTATACATGACGTAGTGTTATGAATAAAATGCTAGACTAATGAAAATAGCATTGGAGTACACAGTACAGAAGGTAGTGCTATCAGACGACATAGATAAGAACACAACAGTACAGAAGGTAGTGCTATCAGACGACATAGATAAGAACACAACACAATGTCTGGTTGTGACCTTCTTGATAGAAGCAATGCACTATAGCACATCGTTGCCACTTCTGGTTGCCCTGCCATCAGAACATATTCATGTTTCAGTGTCCGCCGAGCCTCTAATAATGAGCATCGGGTAGATCTCAAGTGCCCTCTTTCGACCTAAAAAGATAACAATAAAAACTGATTAGCCCGACTTCCCTATTATGAAATGAATTGTTCTGTGTAAACAAAGTGCCACCTATATCAATATAGAAATTAGAACGATCAACAAAAAATACTTAGTCAATTGATGCAGCTAACACATCTGGACGCACATCCAAACTGCAAAAAGGAAAGGTAGCTGCTGCAACTGCATGAGAACACACATTTAATCAGCAATAGACTACTCATTTCTCTCAAATTGAATCAAGGTGCATGATCCCAATTAACAAATTAAAATTATATCCTGTGGAATGCATGCCTCAATTCATGCCAACACCTGCGAATCCAACCAGCCTCACCAGATTGAGTGATCAGAAATCGAAAATACAGCTGCAAATACTCTAGGAATAAGGGCATCAAGACATCTGATCATACTCTGAATTCTTATGAATTCTCTAAAACCAAAAAACCAATCCAAAATATATATACCACTGGTCTAGAAACCCAGCAGAACAAAATATAATCAACATAAATGTGTGCATATGAGTATACCAGTACAAAGATAATTTTGTTTACAACAACCCCACGGTTGCAAACCTTATTTCAGGCCCATGCCAAAGAACCATCATTGCTGGAGCCAGGGGCGGCGGTAGCCTAGCCGTTCAGGAGCGCCTGGATCTCCTCTAGTACATCCAATTCATCCTAATATCCCACAGGCCACCCTCAAGCCATAAATGCTCAATGCTCCATCCAACCTCTGCATGACAGTAAGGTAAAATAAATATTGACATCAGCATAAAAATAGGTGCGAGATAACATGTACAATTTAACATTAAACCCTTTAGGCACTTAACATGTAAGTGAACTAAGAATATGTCAACCGAAGGGGTTTCCAACCAACTATAAGATCAGTGTCAATCTTCTCAATGTACTGAACACTCCAGCTTATAAAGTTGACTGGGAGGAATAAAACTCTCATCACCCTTTGAGCCTGCATGCAAATCTACATCCAAGCAAGAAAACAACTGTACGTATCTAGCAGCAAGTATACTGAAGGTAAGAAATTAAATTCCTAAGTGCTGCAAACTATCTTGCTACTTGCACTACACTGAAAACTTAAACATTTGATGAATATACCTATGTATATACAAATTCGGAACACATAAACCAATGCAAAATGACATATCTGGAGTAGATACACATGCCTGTTACACAGTAGCAATTAAAAGCCAGGACAAATGGGAAATATATGAGCAGTTGTAGCATGGTGAGGCAGCAAGAACGACATGGATCTTCATGGTGAGGAAAAGAGTGGAACCATACAAAGTACATTGTCCTGCATTAGTTTAATTAGCACAAAACCCACATAAACCTAGTAATGTTGTCTGACTTAGGGACATCAACGTTATCCATTAAAAACGCACCACCCTATAACTACAAAAGATAAAAGTTCTTCTCAAGGCCGAAACCCAATAAGGGAATTAACAATACGCTAGGGAAAATAACAATTGCAAAGTTAAAGAAATACCAATGATTGCAAGTGTAACAACAATCCACATATTTAGGGAATACGACTTGCATTTTCCAGGAGGTTTCAGATGAAGCCCTTGTGCAAGGTTTCAGAGGAAATCTCTGCATAACAAGGTGAAAACTGAAGACAACAAATGAGAAATAAATTCAGGTGTCAGATAATAAATAAGAATTTGCAAGCTACATGAAAAGGGGAAAATGTGAAAGCACGGTTTCACGGGTCCGTTAACCTGATGTTCAATTTTTACCAAGACCTTATGGACTTATGACAACGCAGACGAACATAAGACTACGACCCCAGTAATGGATCTCGAAGATGTTGTGGTTATTATCCTCTTCGTGACAGCAATCACATCCTGGGATAAAAGAAAGAGCAGAGCCAGTAACTAATCTGTCAACGGAGATTAGTCAGTTACTCAGTTTAACAATATAGAAATAGAGAAAGATGGGAAGTCGTTTCTAACCTACCTAGGCATTGTGCAACACCACATAATTGAAATCATTACCATCACCATGCCTCTAAAGCAGGAGCTTCAAATGGTGAGGCCAATCGGCAAGGAGGAGAAAGGAGAAGACACTGTGACGGCTGCAACCTGGGAGGTTCAGGTTCGCCACTACTTTCCATTTTCTCCGGCTGCTGTCTAAGGCGAAGCAACAAAGAGAAAAGATGTGGGAATTATCTTCCTTAGGGCAGAGCAGACGACGAGCGCGGCGGCGGATGCCTCCTGCTTGGCCGTGGCGTTGCCGCCCAGCCGTCTTCCGATCTTGCTCGGCCCTCCTCCGGTGCCTCCGTGGCGCAGCAGCTGAGGGAGCCTCCCGACCGGCCACCTCCTCCGGCTCTTTCGTGGCAGCGGCAATGGGAACCCTCTCTCGAGACCCATCTCTAGGGATGCGGTGGTCGCCTGGGAGAGATGCAGCGAGAACCTGGTAGGGCTGTGTGGGCGATTAGGATGGGGAGCTGGGGACGTCGTGGGGAGTCGGTTTGTTCGCTAAACGTGGGTTAGCGGAGAAATCACCGTGTAGGGCATTGTCTGCCGCGTCAAACATGGAACAAATCTGAGTCGTTGGATAGTCTGGTTTAATGGCTACGATTTGTTGGATGGGACTCTCTCTGTCTTTTATTAGTACTAGTACTAGTAAACGTGCACGCTCAATGCGCGTCTAAGCCAATATAGATTCAACAAAAAAATAATTATATGCCTATTAGTAAATGAATGTGGAGAAAGCACCTAGCTCTAAGCTCTATATTTTCCTTGATTTATATTACAACAAAATATAAAATAAATCAACCGTTATCATGTGTCATCCATTCTCACAATTTTTGATTTTACAAGCGACAACCCGCCACAACTCCTTAATCTAGGACAAAAGTACATTTAGTGAAAGGATAACGAAGATACAAACATTGGAAGACAACTTCAACATGGAGACCGGCCTTGTTCTCGCTGCACCAATGGAGAGGTAAATCTCAAAGAAAAATGCAACACAAATAAGGCAGTAAAAAATGAGGAATAAATATTTGTATATTTTACGGAAACATCATCGAATATTTGAGCATGAGGGATGGAGTACAACATTGAAGCTCAACAACAAAATTGTTGATGAATTCTATCATGGCGAGAGTGGATTTTTGTAGGTCGGGTTACATGGAGCCCGTCTTTTAGACCTCTAAAAATTTCAGTTCAGACGTTTCAAAAGAAATCAAAAACAATATCAGGATATAGATAATATTGTTATCTATCATTGTAAATTTTCAAAAAAAATATGTTGTATTTTTGGGCTCGGTAAAAATAACAAACCTAGATATTGTCATCCGTGAACCGTAGTGAATACGTAGTACACTGGAATCTAGATTTTGTCATTTTGTAAGATTTGTAAGATTTCTGTCATTTTTATAAAGGACAAAGTACAATGTATTTTGTTCTGAAAATTTACAAATTAATATAATACAACATATCTATGTCTACGTATTTTTCGATTTTTTTTTGAAGCTTTGAAATTAAAAGTTTTGAAGTTTGGAAAAAAAAACTGGGCTACACTTGACGTTTCTCCTATCGTGTGTGGGCCACTTTGTCCTATTTAAAGATAACACTGAATAAGTTTATGAACTTGAATTTTCAATTAAAGTTAATGTACATCAAAAAAGGATTTGTATATGCGATAAAAATGTGAAAACTTATGAAGCATCTTTTCATTAGTGTCAAATTATTCTACCAAAATTGTTACTATACATTCAGGAAACATGTAATTTTAAAAAGGACAAATGTATCATGGTTTAGAGAATGGTCACTCAAAGTAAAGCACAAAAATATTCCTGGAACCAAATGTGTAGCTGTGTGCTGTTTGGAACTGAATTCATGGCCACTGAAAGCTGATTTCTTGAGAATATAATGCAACAACAATACAAGCTGGGTGAATTGTGGCTAAGTGATAACTCATATATTAAATCATGCTATATTTATAGTGCCATTATTTAGATCATGCATAATAATTTAGAGGGTGATTTTGAAGGGGACGTGAGCGAGAAAGTAAGTTTAGGCTGCCAAAATAATTTCTTCACCATAATGGTTAGCTAGAAATCATTTTTTGTATTACAACATTCCAGCAAATTGTATCACATGAAGCTCACAATTTTACACAGTAATTATATCACATTCCCACGATTTTGATCTTTAACAAAGTTCCAACATGAAGCTGCTAAATCGGATGAAATTAGCAGAATTTGCCACCAATAGTTTAAACTTTAAAATAGCCGGCTATAGCTGGGCTATAGCCCGCTATAGCCTTTCCCGCATGATGCGGCTAACTGCATTAGCCCGGTAAAAGGTGTCAAAGTCCTTAAATAGCCGGCTATAGCCGGGTTATAGCTGTTTTGGTAGGCCGCGGCTATATCTTGTAGCCGGCTATTTTAAACATTAGTAAAAACAGAGTAGTATATATTGCTTTCACACAAAAATTTATAAATGGCTCAATATGCACACCAGATTTATCTCTCAAGTACATTATAAATGACAATAACTCCAACAATATGGTGAATCTGTAGAATATGCCTTCTCTTTGGGTTTATAAAAAACTACCGAAATGTATGTGGAAGATGGAGAGAGTGAAGTCTTTCTGATCAAAAGTTCATAAGGCAAGAGTGCATGGCTCCATTTCCATCATTCTACAACCTGAACGTTGTATTCATTCTTAGGATGACTGATCCAACATAATTTCTCCATATGCGATCTATAGTTATTTTTTGAACAAAATCACTATTGCATGAGAAAAGTAAAGTCAAACTATACTTACTTAACTTGCAAGAAGTGTGTAGTGCAATAATTTCTATATAACTGTGTAGAGCAACATCAAAAGGGAAAAAAAAAAGCAAGCACTCTAGTTTGCTTACTTATCCTTCCTTTCTAGAAACCACACATGCTACTTCGCGAGAAGAAACTACTGTATGAACAAAATGCTAGATTAAGGCAGTTTAATCTGATATATCCTTTAGACCTACACCTGAGCCTTGCTTGGAAGAAAAGGTCAACTCGAACATCACAAATGAACCCAGATAACAGTAATCCTACAAAATAATTCGCAATGTAATCTTGCATAAATGGTTATCTGCTGCAGGTGATATGATCAAACATTCCTATTAAATAATTCACAATGTAATCTTGCATAAAGATCAGCTGTAGACTGAGATCATCTCATGAAAGCATGCATTCTTGCCCCCTTTTCATCGACCTCAAGCTGTGGCGAAATCACTGACCTTGGTATCCTGAATTGCCCTCTCATTTACATGCAATTCAAATGGTTGCACTTCAGTAAGAGGCTTTCGCTCCTTCTCTCGAAGATCCCTTCAACTAAATTAAAGGCTATTATTAACCTTCCTCCTAGAAGGATCAAGATGTCTTAGAACAAGAGTGAATATGATACCTACTCCTTCACTATCGGGTGTGACTTTGACAGTTGTCCCCTCCTAGGCTCTTCGCCATCCTCTCTCATGGTATTGGTATTCCTCTCTATAGGCGTGTCCATTAGATCTTTAAACGGGGAACACTCCCATGATATTGATGGGAACACGGCTGGATGAATTTTCTTCATGTGCAATGACTGCGATGGAAAATGTTTAATGTAAAATCATGGAGAGCATTGTATTAATTGAGTACATTTATAACCGGATTGAAAAACCATATACCCAACAGGGATTGAGGACGGTACAATTGCACAAACTTTAATACAGGAATGAACTATAACTACACCCATACTTTGAACTGATAGCAGTACAATTGCAAATGTATGCAGCCAACTGAATTGCAATTCTTGTAATAAGCATGTCTTGCAATAACTAAGCGACGGGATAGAGAAAAATTAATGTGCAAATCTAAATCTATTATTTTATAATTTTATTTTAGTGGAAACAAAATAACTTGGATATTATAACAATCTGGTTGGCATCTTATATCTGAAAAGCAGATCAAAATATCGTATCAATCAGGTTTCAGCTCACTATATAACACAACCTAGTTTCATACTGTATGGATGAGTTCTCGTATCAGTATAGAATTAATGTCTTTACCATTGGAAAATTCACGTTGCCAATATGAAGAATAATAGATGCAGCAACCCTGAAATTGGCATCATGTACTCACGTCTTCAGGTCTCCTTCACGTCTTCAGGACGGGCTTCAGCGGCTGTGGCGCTTGCATCCTCCACGGCAGACGGAGGCGCGTGACGACAGTCGAGGACCAGAAGCGCGGGAAGGATGAGGCGGACGCACGTCGCAGTCGCGGATGGTGGGTCACGGCGACGCTGGCGGAGAGGACCGTGACCCGTGGGGATTGTGTCCGGCGGTGGCGATTCCCCGTTTCTCCTGGGCAGAGGCGATTCCCTGTTCCTCCCGCGCGGTGGCGCCATGGAGAGGGCCGTGCAGATGGTGTACGGAGGCGGCAGCGTAAATCCCCTGGGTCGTGGGGATGCTGTATGGCGGCGGTGGTGATCCACTGTTCTCTCGGGCGTGGAACTGCTACTCTCTTTGAGTGATTATTTTTTCCTGGATCAGTGGAGACGGTTGTGATCCGCTGGTTCGCTCCCGTCAAAGATGTGAGCGATTTCAGGCGTTGGATATATGCTTTGGAAGGCTGAGATTTGTTGGATGGGACGTTCTCGCTCTTTTAAAGTAGGGAAGATATATAATAGTGGTGATGATATAACAGGTCCAATGAAATTAACCCCTACTCCATTTGCCGCTAGGCCGTTTTGCCAATTACACAAGGAAGAAAGGTCTTTACAACATATAACAGGTCCAATGAAATTAACCCCTACTCCATTGGCCGCTAGGCCATTTTACCAATTACACAAGGAAGAAAGGTCTTTACAACATATATCAGGTCCATTGAAACTCATATAAACTACTTTTAGAGATATGCTTACAAAGAAAGATTAATTAAGACTCAATCAAGACCACAGTTGACTCTCTACTGTCAGCCCATCAATCATCACAACGTACTCTAGTGTTATGTGTTGCATATAAAAAATTGGATTCTTTCGTGTAGAGGTGTAAAAAGTTCTGAAACAATTATGAACCTAGAAAGGAAGATAACATTCGGAAGTTCAGAATTTTAAAGGGGATCTAGGCAACCGTCCACCAAGATAAAGATAAATCGGACTCAAGAAATAATACTAAATAACCTTGTTATGCTGATATATATAAATTCCTACATCAAAGATCCATATTTGCTTATGCTAATATTTACCACCATGAAAGTACGGTTATATGATACATAATTATCAGTTACAACAAATAATAGTAGTATCACCACCCATAACGTTTAGCATAAAAAATGAAGTCAAATATCCCTATTTTAATTGGATGGCATCAAATGGCACATTGTTATATTTTGTTATTGATTCATCACACCTTGCAAAAATAATTTGCGATGTTCCCTGCAAGAAAAGGTCAGATCATTGTCCCATGGTGGAGAAGAGAACTTATTTAATTCCTAGGAAAAGAGAGCTTATTTTCCGAGATGCAAAACTTGTTGTTACATTTAACAAATATTGCGAAAGAGATATAGATTAATGTGTCAACTTTGTTCAGAATAAAGACTTGCATGAGGCATAGACTCGTCTCTGCCCTTAGTCAATAACTTCTCTATGCATAGGTCTCTGACTCTTTGTATATCAACCTGTAAAGGCAAGAGACCACGAGATGCAGTTGATGAATAATCTGTATCAACCCGCAAGGGAAGAACCTTAAAGTTCAAAAGCTGAAGTAGATAAAAACTACTACTTGCAACCTGTAACTGGTCATCGAAGACGCGGAGGATCCAGCCATCAGATCGAGTGCTTGGGTGAAGAGATGGCGAAGAGGAGGAGCAACAGGGTTGGAAGCTATGCAGTCTCATTGATGGTGCACTTGGATGCTGATTCGGGGCACTCGTGGAATGATGAGTAGCGGTCGTGGGTTGCTCACTCCGCATCCCGGATCTGTTACCTTTCAAAGGGAAGTGGAGGGGAAAAAGCGGAAGGGGAGGAAAGCGAGTGACGAGAAAGGAGGATAGGAGCCAGACTTGCCTACCCTTGAGGCTGAAGACTTCCCTGCCATCGTCGGCTTGGCGGCGAAATAAGGCTCTTCCAAAAAGCCATGGAACCCATCTCGGTGAGCGTCGTGGATCAAGATCCCATCATGGCGTGCCCACATAAAAAGAGCTGGTAGTGGAGATCTCAATTTAACTGGAAGGGAGTCACGTCCAAGAATTAAGCCGATGCACCATATATAAATCCGTCACCACTGTCTACCACAACAGTTATAGGAGGAAGA
>NC_061508.1:295967345-295998216 GCF_022539505.1 Lolium rigidum
GGACCAATACCCTATAAAAATATTTTTTCCAATCGATCTTGTATATTTAAATGAGACCTACATCCATTGTATCTATGACCTATTACCCTCTCCATCTATATTTATCTTTTTGTTATATATTTAATGTAAACTACATAAATGCCTTTGTCACAATGATCTATTACCCATCTCCAGATATATCGCTTGCATTTATGCTATCTATTCAAATATAGAGTAGATCGATGTCATTCATTTCGCTAATCAACCTAATAATTTCCCAAATATATTGTTTTAATTTATTGTTGAAATTCTAATATAAACTACAACATTACCTTTTAATAGGTATAGTGACCTATTACGAATTTTAAATATATGGTTCCATTTAAGACATATATTAAAATTAAAACTACATTAATGCATTATCATGCTAGAAAACCAAATCTAAACTACACCAATACCTTTTAATAGGCACAGTTACCTACATTAATGCATATTGATTGGATAATATAGTGTATTCAAATAAACACTACATTCTTAATGCCATTTATTGCACTCTCGAAATATAATATTCTCCTTACGCTACATTTAAATCATCAATTGAAGCTAGAGCCCCAAGATGTATAAATAAGCACCTAGATCCTTCTTCCTTGTTCAACACAATTCAACTCATTGTGATCTATACATGGAGGCCAAGGTTGTATCAATAGCCTTTGTCTTGCTCCTCTTAACCTTCGGTGAGTAAAATCTTGTTATATCTTCGCTTGTTTAAATTAGGTAGTACAACTAACTCATAATTTCCATGGAGAAAAGCAGTACACATGGTAGCAAAAGAGAGATATATTGAGTGGTGAAGGTATTGTCGCCGTCCTTGTTGGTGAAATCTACTTTGCCTCTTCCCTATCCGCGCTGCCAGTAGGAAGTGGGAAGAGGTGGGCTTGATGTTTATAGAAGTAGTGGTGATAACTTTATCTCTATCTTTCCCTTCTACTTCTCCTTTAATGGTGGCAGAGAATCTTGTTTCTACGGCGATAGTTGATGTAGTGGTGTATTCCTAACCCAATCTGGCTAGATCCACCATATTCCTTGGGGCTACCAATAATACCAATATTTATATAATTCCTGGTGGAGGCTTCTCCATTGTGTTATGTATTGTTATATTTGTTTAGTTAATATTAGGCAGGGAGAGTAGTTTACGAAAGAAGATTTGACTAATAGCTTGTTTGTGGTTCTTTGCAGGAAAAAA
The DNA here is from genome assembly GCF_022539505.1 of Lolium rigidum. Taxonomy (NCBI): domain Eukaryota; kingdom Viridiplantae; phylum Streptophyta; class Magnoliopsida; order Poales; family Poaceae; genus Lolium; species Lolium rigidum. Next base: position 295,968,568 of record NC_061508.1, read on the forward strand.
TGCTTTGGCAACGACAGCTAATCCAGTAACAAAGAATGAAGGGGATGAATCTCCAGCTCCTCGTAAGTAAAATGCTAGATTGGCAAAAAAAAAACTAAGTAAAAGCAACATATTTTTCATTTGCAATAATATAGAACGATTTAAAAGGTTACAACAACCTAGGACAAGTCCAATAGATTACAACACAAACTCTCTCGGTATTGCATTTGAATTGTTTTGATCTTGCTAAACTACACACTCTTGCCCCATCTTTAATTTTGGAGATAACAACGACTGAAGTTGATGAGTGGAGATGGAAGACCCTTGCCTATGTTATGCTCCTTCTAGATTTTCCAAGATAGTAGCACGATCATTGAGGCCATAGCTTTTCTTTCCTTCCCCTTATGTAAGGCACCTTTTTCCCTTCATTCATTTTCCGAAGATTTGTTTCCCAAAGAAATAGGGGAGATGTTATGGATGCCACACCATGAAAGGACTTTCCTCCAAGTTCTAGTGGTACATCTACATTTTTATATAAGATGTGACATGAACAGTTGAACTTGGTTGCTTAAGGGGCAATTTTGGCAATTGGGACACCCCATTTTTTCTAAACAATCCGCCATCCGGATTTGATTTTTCATATCCATCGATGCAAAAACAATGGACGTTCCCATACCTTTTAATTTCATCTTGTATGCCAAAAAGGCTGAGTATTTTCCATTGCCGGTAAATATCAATTTGATGACGTTGGAAACTTGTTGTTAAGATGAAAACTTGGAACTAGTTCCAAAAGGTGACATAATTGTTAGACGTGCTTTCTTGTCAAGACTATTATTTATGTCTATTTGGTTGACACAAAAATTATTTTCAATGGCCATCCTTGCCATACCATTTTTCTTTCTCCATTTTCAACCATGTTTTCCCTTTATCCATTTTCAACCATGAAAATCTTGGGCACCACAAAAAGCTCCCATTCTTCTTCATGATATGGATTGCCAAGCCCAATCCAATCTTTACTCTCATAAAATCATTCAAGACAAAGCCATCTGAGCCGGAGATCCGCGATAAGCATCTTGAGGTGCAAATTTTACCAAGTTTATAATGTGCTAAGTCTGAATCAGCTCATTGGTTGTTATTTTCTATAGATGAAGATGACTTTGGTGTCAGTGCTTATCCGGCAAAATGGAGTCCATCAACCTCCCGTAAGTGGTTGTGCAAGCTTACCATGTTGAAATTATTTTAAGTCTAAATCTGTTCACTGTTTGCTATTTTCTATAGAAAAAGATGATTTTGGTGTCAGTGCATATCCAGCAAAGTGGAATCCATCAACCTCGCGTAAGTAGTTGTGCAAGATGAACACGTTCAAACTATTTTAAGTCTAAAATCATATCATTCTTTGTTATTTACTATAGGAGAAAATGACTTTGGTGTTAGTGCTTATCCGGCAAAATGGAACCCATCGACCTCGCGTAAGTAGCTGCGCAAGGTGAACACGTTCAAACTATTTAGTCTGAATCATCTCATTGTTTGGTATTTTATACAGATAAAGATGACTTTGATGTCAGTGCTTATCCGGCAAAATGGATTCCATCAACCTCGGGTAAGTGATTGTGCAAGCTTACCATGTTGAAAATATTCCGAGTCTAAATCAGTTAATTTTTTTGTTATTTTCTACAGAAGAAGATGACTTTGGTGTGAGTGCTTATCCGGCAAAATGGAATCCATCAACCTCGCGTAAGTAGCTGTGCAAGGTGAACATGTTCAAAATATTTTAAATTTGAATCAACTCATTGTTTGTTATTTTCTACAGAAGAAGATGACTTTGGTGCGAGTGCTTATCCGGCAAAATGGAATCCATCAACCTCGCGTAAGTAGTTGTCCAAGCTGAACATGTTCAAACTATTTCAAATCTGAATTATCTCATTGTTTGTTGTTTTCTAAAAAAGAAGGCGACTTTAGTGTTAGTGCTTATCCAGCAAAATGGAACCCATCAACCTCGCGTAAGTAGTTGCGCAAGGAGAACACGTTCAAACTATTTTAAGTCCGAATCATCTCATTGTTTGGTATTTTATACAGATGAAGATGACTTTGATGTCAGTGCTTATCCGGCAAAATGGATTCCGTCAACATCGGGTAAGTGGTTGTGCAAGCTTACCGTGTTGAAAATATTCCGAGTCTAAATCAGTTCATTTTTTATTATTATCTACAGAAGAAGATGACTTCGGTGTGAGTGCTTATCCGGCAAAATGGAATCCATCAACCTCGCGTAAGTAGCTGTGCAAGGTGAAAACGTTCAAAATATTTTAAATTTGAATCAACTCATTGTTTGTTATTTTCTACAGAAGAAGATGACTTTAGTGCGAGTGCTTATCCGGCAAAATGGAATCCATCAACCTCGCGTAAGTAGTTTCCAAGATGAACATGTTCAAACTACTTTAAATCTGAATTATCTCATTGTTTGTTATTTTCTACAGAAGAAGGCGACTTTGGTGTTAGTGCTTACCCGGCAAAATGGAACCCATCAACCTCGCGTAAGTAGTTGCGCAAGGTGAACACGTTCAAACTATTTTAAGTCTGAATCGTCTCATTGTTTGGTATTTTATACAGATGAAGATGACTTTGATGTCAGTGCTTATCCGGCAAAATGGATTCCATCAACCTCGGGTAAGTGGTTGTGCAAGCTTACCATGTTGAAAATATTCCGAGTCTAAATCAGTTCATTTTTTCTTATTATCTACAGAAGAAGATGACTTCGGTGTGAGTGCTTATCCGGAAAAATGGAATCCATCAACCTCGCGTAAGTAGCTGTGCAAGGTGAACATGTTCAAAATATTTTAAATTTGAATCAACTGATTGTTTGTTATTTTCTACAGAAGAAGATGACTTTGGTGCGAGTGCTTATCCGGCAAAATGGAATCCATCAACCTCGCGTAAGTAGTTGTCCAAGCTGAACATGTTCAAACTATTTTAAATCTGAATTATCTTATTGTTTGTTATTTTCTATAGAAGAAGGCGATTTTAGTGTCAGTGCTTATCCGGCAAAATGGAATCCGTCAACCTCGCGTAAGTAGTTGTGCAAACTGAACACGTTGAAAATATTTTAAATATAAATTATCTGATTGTTTGTAATTTTCTACATAAGAAGATGATTTTGGTGTTAGTGCTTATCCAACAAATTATAATCCATCAACCGGGTGTAATTACTTTTTCTACCTTCCCAAGATGAGAATATGTTATGTTTGAATAATGTCATAATTTTCTAATTATTTCTTGCATAATATAACAAGTTGTACGGAATTTCCAAAAATATTATGATCGTGCCAAAAAAATCAATTGATGGTTTATATCTATGCAGATTCCCCTATTCCCCAAGCGCAAATGAGACACCAACACATAAAAGTGCAAACTGGCATGTTGTTCCTAAAAAAGAGTCTGCATGTTGGCACAAGTACTGCCGGAAGGCACCATGTTTACACGAGTTGGTATGCCAAAATCTGATAGTTCTGTATCTATTCCATTGAAGTCAAAGTACTTTGGAATCATCCTTTCACATTTCAAGATACCTCACAACTCCGTAAAGGCAAAGCAGGTAGCTGACACACTTCATTCATGTGACAAGCCGAGTGACAAGGAGGAACCTCACATGTGCTTCTCATCCCGAGGAGCAATGGAAAGGTTCTCCACTAAAGTGTTAGGAGTTGTCCGCGTACGACAAACCGTTACAAGGATTTATGGCCACGAGACCCCAAGCTCCAGATACACCGTGGTTAGAATCACTCCATTAAGCACTAATATGGTGCCATGCCACCCTATGGATTTTCCGTATGAAGTCTTTTATTGTCATCGGCCGAAAGAAGTGCAGTCTTTCAGGGTGCAACTCAAGGATAAGAAAAATGGCATGCCACTCGTGACAACAACCGCCATGTGCCACATGAACACATCTGATTGGGACAAGCAATACTTTGAGATGCTGGGCGGAGTGCGTGGTGAACCTATTTGCCACTACATGCCCCAGAATTACATCATGTTCTATTAGTTAACAAACCATGGCCACCCGATTCTCAGAGTTTCTAGACTTCTACCAACCAACAATTTATTGTCATGTATGTCAAGTAAAGTTTTTAAAATAAGAAGTACATTGTCACAAGGGTTTGGATTGTAACTACCGATGTTTTGTATTCTCTAAAATATATTACATATATGAGGAGCACATGGGTCATTGTAATGCAAAATTACCTTTCTCTATTGATAATAAAGGTGTGCCCTTGCTGTTTATGAAAGAATTGTAAAAATAGTCAAATATCGTACTTTAGTCTGAAGTATCATATTACCATCTACTAACAATCTCCCAACTAAGCGACCGGTAATAAAGAAAGCCTATCAAGAACAAACCATATCCTTGTGCATTCCACTTGAACTTGATGATCACGATCTTGACGCTTCAAGATAGAACTCCATTCTTGATTGTACTTTCTTGATAAAGTATTGCGGATTGATCCCCCATAAACCATAATGGGAGAGCTCATTCTTCGGAATATCTTCATGTATCCATGACCACCATATGGATGGCAAGCTCCATCTTCATCCCTCTTCATCAATGCACGCCTCCATCTTCATCCCTCTTCTTCAAAGCACACCAGCTGGGACGCTTCTCCGCCATCTCGGTGGGGAAGGCCAGGGATGGATCTTCCGTACCTACATCCACCCACACCCATCTCCTCCGGAAGTCACTATATCATCAGTTAATCTAGAATTAGCAATAAAATTTGCTACGTCGCTTCCATTGTTATGGAATGGTGGGATGATTTGGTTGAATATTGAGATAGTTATTCTTTCTATCTACTAGATTATATTATTACAATTTCGTTTTTATAGTAATATACATATAGATGGGCGGGCGCAACAATACGTGCATCTATGTTCTAGTTGAACTTAAAATGTATCTAGCTTTATTAATTAACGACTCCATTCATGATGTCGTTGATGGTTTTAAGGCCCGACATGCCGGAGTCAAGCATGAAATTTTCCCAAATATGCAAGAAAGCCATGCATGCTAATCAATTTGTGCTTATTAGCATGAACAGTGGCAATTGTTCGCTATTCATATTCACGTAATCGGTTGAGCTATTGGATAACAAAATAAAATAGAATGTTAAGTTTCTTTTTACTGCACATAGAATGATACAGAATTTCTCCACAGAACCACCTACAGGCTCCAGGCGCCACTTCCAGGCTAACCCGCAACACGACAGAAAAGTAGAGCGCTCTCTCCTGGAAAGCAATGGGCTGCTGCCGGGGTCCACTCGACCTGACTTGACTTTGTTGTTGGCATTCACCATTGGATTTGGACCTCTGTATTTGCTTCCCTTTTCCCTTTTCTAGGATCAGCTAGCCTGCCATTGTTTACTACTTTATGCTGAGGAATAGGATCAAACACCTTTGCTAGGATCAAACACATTTCCCAGAGAGTATACTAGCTAATTATAACCTAGTGGTATTTGGTTAGATATGTCTTAGACAATGGTATCTGATTACCTCAGCAACACGTAATTGATGAATGTTTCCCATATTAGCAAAAATAGCACCTCACGTTACGATTTTAAAAATCACCGTACGGTGCAACCCTTAGGCGGTACTTGAAAGAAGCAAGCATTACAAGAGGATAAGAAGTTCGGTTTCCCCTTTGTTTCTTTCGTGTTCTTCATCTTCCATTGTGACCTTGATATTCATCCTCAAAAGCCATACCCACTTCTGTGAATCTATGAACATCGGGCTAGACCGTATCACCAAGTTCGGAATCTACGTGAAATATTGAAAGTATATCAAAAGACAATGAAATCCATATGAACCATACATTGATAATGAAGTTCAAACCTTTTTTTCCAAAATAAGGAAAATATTTTGCCTTTTCATTGAATAAGAAAGAGAGTTAGAACTAGGGTGCCCATCGGTCTAAACAAAATTACAAAATGCCTAATCTCCCGGTAGGATGTTTTCCAACACATCAACATGACAGTTCAAGCAAGGGCCTCCCGAGGGGTTGGGAGTGACCTGATCTGAAGCCACCAAGTCTTGACGTTTGGTTCCCCTACCTAGGATGTGATCTCGAGGTGATGCAAGCCTACCCAATCTTTTGAGCATGCTCGAAATGCACACGGAGAGGTGACAAGGGAAAATGAGGTTAGTTGCAGCCTCATGCTCCCTTCCGCATTAAGAAACAGTAAAACTCAACGACTTACAGCCCCTCACAGCGATTTGACCTCCTGAGCTGTTGGATCACACTATCTGAGGCTCCATATTTTCTGGTCGTCCCACCTAGGCGATGAGTACTTTCTACCGCACAATCACGTGCATCCTGATGGGCCCAAAGTGCTTGGGCTGCTACTCCGCAAAAGGATTTTGAGGCCTTCTGGTGAACCAGGCCAAAACACCCCGGTCATGCGGCCCAAAGAGACCGCTTCTGTGTAGCAAGCGGACTGCCGCTTGAAGCTAAGTGGAAGGGCTCCATATTCAATGCGTGCTCACGCCGATGGCGGTGAAATAATGGCGACCCTTGGCTTCATCCACTGGTGCAGGAGGGCGCTCATGAAGGATGCTGTCGCCGCTCGCCCAGAGTGCCATGGCGGCGGCGTTGGTGGCGTCCGTCTTGTGTTGGAGTTCTTCGAGGGTGAGAGCCGAGCGCGTCTGGAGGAAGCTCGGGAAGGGGACCTGAAATGGAAGAAATGAACGCAGATGGCGAAATTGGTCGTTAAGCCCGCGAAGAACCGTGAGGACAAGGGTCTCGTCGGAGATCGGCTGGTCGACGTCACCCAGCGCATCGGCCAAGGACTTAAGCTTGGCGCAGTAGTCATGCACGCTCATGTCGCCCTGCGGAGTGTTGCGGAACTCGGCGTCGAGGGCGAGGGCGCGGATCTTCTTGTTGTCGTGGAAGAGGTTGTCGATGGAGAGCCAAATTTGGCGCGTGGAGGAGCCGGGGGCCATGATGATGCTGAACAGCTCAGGGGAGATGGAGCCGTAAATCCAGTTGAGGACGGTGAAGTCGTCGCGCCCCCACGCAGATGTGGGTGAGGTGTCGGAGGGGGTGTCATTGCCGGTGACATGGGCGGTGAGGCCGTAGTGGCCTAGGGCAACGAGAAAAATCTCGCGCCATTGAGCATGGTTGGTGGACTGGAGATCTAGGGTGATGGGCACGTAGGTTTTGATGGAGTGGACGAAGGTGAAGGGTGAGGGGAGGGTGGTTTCAGTGGGTTTGGCCGTGGCAGTGGCGGTGTTGGTGGCTTTGCAATCGGTGTTGGTGAGGCGATCAAGCTCAGCCTCACGGTCGGCGAGGGCCTTCTCGCGCTTCTGGAGCGCTTCCTTGAGAGTTTTGATCTCATCGGGAGTCATGGTGGGGTGGGAGAGCGATCGGTGAGAGGGAGGAGGCTGGGTTTTTGGTAGAGATCGATCTAGGGTTTTTGGGGAGGGGATGGCGGCAGGATCACGCCTGCTCTGATACCATGCAAGTTTGTGTTTGGCTGCACAATGCGTGCGCCTCCTCCTCTCATTGATTTATATATAAAGTCATGTACAAGGGATATTCTTGAGCTACAAGTTGAGTCGGTTAGGAACCGACTTTGGTATATTTCCTAAATTACATACATTAGATGGTTGCCATACGGTACTCTCCAACATCTTCCTCCTATAACTGTTGTGGTAGACGGTGGTGACGGATTTATATATGGTGCATCGGCTTAATTCTTGGACGTGACTCCCTTCCAGTTAAATTGAGATCTCCACTACCAGCTCTTTTTATGTGGGCACGCCATGATGGGATCTCCACGACGCTCACCGAGATGGGTTCCATGGCTTTTTGGAAGAGCCTTATTTCGCCGCCAAGCCGACGATGGCAGGGAAGTCTTCAGCCTCAAGGGTAGGCAAGTCTGGCTCCTCTCCTCCTTTCTCGTCACTCGCTTTCCTCCCCTTCCGCTTTTTTCCCCTCGACTTCCCTTTGGCAGGTAACGGATTCGGGATGCGGAGTGAGCAACCCACGACCGCTACTCATCATTCCACAAGTGCCCCGAATCATCATCCAAGTGCACCATCAATGAGACTGCATAGCTTCCAACCCTGTTGCTCCTCCTCTTCGCCATCTCTTCACCCAAGCACTCGATCTGATGGTTGGATCCTCCGCGTCTTCGATGATCAGTTACAGGTTGCAAGTAGTAGTTTTTATCTACTTCATCTTTTGAACTTTAAGGTTCTTCCCTTGCGGGTTGATACAGATTATTCATCAACTGCATCTCGTGGTCTCTTGCCTTTACAGGGTGATATACAGAGAGTCAGAGACCTATGCATAGAGAAGTTATTGACTAAGGGCAGAGACGAGCCTACGCCTCATGCAAGTCTTTATTCTGAACAAAGTTGACACATTAATCTATATCTCTTTCGCAATATTTGTTAAATGTAATAACAAGTTTTGCATCTCGGAAAATAAGCTCTCTTTTCCTAGGAATCAAATAAGTTCTCTTCTCCACCATGGGACCATGATCTGACCTTTTCTTGCAGGGAACATCGACAATTATTTTTGCAAGGTGTGATGAATCAATAACAAAATATAACAATGTGCCATTTGATGCCATCCAATTAAAATAGGGATATTTGACTTCGTTTTTTATGCTAAACGTTATGGGTGGTGATACTACTATTATTTGTTGTAACTGATAATTATGTATCATATAACCGTACTTTCATGGTGGTAAATATTAGCATAAGCAAATATGGATCTTTTTTCGCGAAAACGCAAAAGGCTTGCGTTTCGATGCATTGATAGATAAAGAAGAGTTTATGTACAAGTCCGAGGACGGACACAACACGCCGTACAACTCGACCCAAGAAAAGGAAAAAGCCTAGACTAGGTGAGTAGCAGGCGCACACCCCGGGCTCCCGCGTCCGCCCATTGTCGCGCCTCGGCCACGATGTCGTTGAACAAGGATGTCACCGAAGGTTGTGCGTTTTCGAAGACCGCCGCATTCCGGTGTTTCCAGATCCACCATGCCGTAAGCATGATAATCAACGAAGTGCCCTTGCGCAGCTGGCGGGGGGCAGTCCGCACCACCAGCGACCACCACTCCGCGAAGTCACCCTCAGCCATGGGAGGGCCTGAGATGGATCGGATCCACGACAGAACCTCAAACCAAATCGTCCTGGAGAAAGAACATCCTGATTGCATATGACTCATGGTCTCGGTAGCTTGGTCACAAAGCGGGTATCTAGGCGCGTGCGGGAGACCGCGCCATGCCAGTCTCTCACCCGTCCAGCATCTATCGAGGCAGGCCAACCACACGAAGAATTTCACCCTAGGCGGCATCCAGGATTTCCAGTTAAGCTTCCAGAAGCCTGAGGTGATCGCCCCCTGGAAGAGGGTGTCATAACAGGATCCGGCTGAATACTAGTCATCTGTAGTCCAACGCCAAACTAGACTGTCTGGATCCATCAATAATTGGGAGTCCTTCAGCCGGCCCCATAGTTGCACGTATTGCCACAGAGCCAGGGCGCTCGGTGCACCTACTATATCGGCAATCCAGGTGCGCTCAACCAACGCCTCTCGAACCGTGTGCGCCTTCCGCCGGCGTTTCGGCACCAAAGCGTAAACCTCCGGAGCCATCTCCTTGATGGACTTGCCGTCCAGCCACATATCTTCTCAGAAGAGGGCGGATTCCCCGTTGCCAACCACCATGTAGGTGGAGGCCGCGAAGACATCCAGCTCCATCTTCGAGAAGTGCATGTCCAACCCGCGCCAAGGTCGCAGGGGGTCAGTGTGCATCCTCCAGATCCACCTCACCCTGAGGCTGATGGCGGTGCGCGCGAGGTCTGGGATCCCCAGTCCCCCCAGTCGCAGCGGCCTACACACCTGCGCCCAGTTGACGTGACAGTGTCCACCATTAGCCTCCGCCCTGCCAACCCAAAGGAAACCTCGCAGGATCTTGTTCACCTGCTTCAGCGTTTTTTGGTGGAGTCCCAGCACCATCAGCTGGTGCAGGGGGATTGCTGCGAGGACCGAGCGGATTAGCGCCAAGCGTCCCGCCCTGGGCATCATCAATGCCCGCCAGGTGGGTAGTTTGTCAGCTAGGTGGTCTACCGGGGCTGGAATGCGGCAGCCGTCAACCTCCTGACAGACAGAGGGATACTAAGGTACCTCACCGGAAACGGCGCTAGCTGGCACTCCATGAGCCCAGCAGCGCCCGCAGCCTCACCATTGGAACAAGCGACCGGAGATACTGAGCATTTAGCGAAGTTGGTGCGCAGCCCAGATGCCTGCCCAAAGAGCTCCAGGATACCGCGCACGGCGCACAGTTCCGTCTCATCTGGGTGGCAAAAGATTACCACATCGTCCACGTAGAGTGACACCGACGTCACTAAGTCTCGCCGCGCTAAGCGCCTCAGAACCCCCAGCTCACTCGCTTTAGCCAACATCCTGTTAAGCGAGTTCATCATCAGAACAAACAGCGCTGGCGACAGGGGGTCTCCCTTCCTCAGGCCCCACCGATGCCAAATCGGGGGACCTGGCTCGCCATTGAGCATCACCCTGGTACTCGCAGTGGATAGGAGGATGGCACCCTGGTACTCGCAGTGGATAGGAGGATGGAGACTAACTCACGGAACCTTTGTCCAAATCCTATCTTGCGGAGGATCTCCATAAGGAAACCCCAAGAGACGGAGTCAAAGGCTCGAGCAATGTCCAGCTTGAGAATCGCCCGCGGCTCCTTCTCTCGATGTAGAAATTTGGCTGTCTGCTGGACCAACATGAAGTTGTCGTGGATGCAGCGTTTGCGGATGAACGCGCATTGGTTGCGATCCACCAGCGACTCCATCCTAGGGGCTAGGCGAGTATCCCATGCCTTAGCAACCAGCTTAGGAAAGATATGGATCAGGCTAATCGGCCGGTAGTTGCCAAGCGCAGCCGCATCCGGGCGCTTGGGCAGCAGGATCAGGAGGGCCTAATTAAAGCCTTGGAACCCGCGCCCGCACATTGTGAACAACTTGTCGAAAGCTGCCATGAAGTCACCTTTGACCACTCCCCAACACTTCTGGAGGAACTCGACCGTGAACCCATCGGGTCCGGGCGCCTTGCCCACCGGCAGTCGCCGAATCACCTCCCAGATCTCGTCTTCCGTGAACGCATCCTCCAGCTCTGAGAGATCCTCGGAACGGGTGTCTAGGAAGTCCAAGTCTAGTGAGTGCTGCCTGTCCACCGAGGTGCTAAGCAGGCCCTCAAAGTGTGCGAAAGCAGCCTCAAGCATTGTCGCATGGTCAGAAATGACCGTGCCCCCCACCTGGAGACTATGGATCACATTTTTCTGGCGACGGTAAGCCGCGTGCTGATGGAAGAAGGCTGTGTTGGCATACCCCTCCTTAAGCCACGCGATCTTGGCCCGTTGCCTAGCCATGGTGTGCTCCAGGAAGGCCAGGCCCAGGTAAGCGTGTTTCAGATGGGCCCTAAGACTGCGCTCATCCTGCGACAACTTCCTAGATTCCATGGCCACGTCCAGCCTCAAGACCACCTCCCGCGCTATCATCAGCTGCAGTTTGACACATCCAACCTTCTTGTCGCTCCAACTCATCAGGCTGCGTTTCGTGCGCTTTAGCTTCACGGTGAGCCGCCAGAAGGGGTCTGGGTCCCCTTCCACGACATCCCAGGCGCTACGCACAGCCTCGTCGAAGCCCTCTAAGCGCAGCCATAAGCGTTCAAACTGGAACCGCTTCGGTCCCGTGGACCTGGTGGGGCAGTCCAAGAGGAGTGGGCAATGGTCAGCCACCACCGTCGCCAAGTAGCACAGCATGCAGCTGCTGTGCAGCTCCTCCCAGGTAGCCGTGACAAACACACAATCCAACCGCACCAGGGTGGGCGTTTCTCTCTCGTTCGACCATGTGTAGCGCCGTCCGTGAAGGTAGATCTCCTTCAGCTCACAATCATTTAGAAAGCGCCGGAATCTGCCCATCATCCTCCGGTTAAGGTTACCGTTGTTCTTGCCCTCATCACAGTAGATCAGATTAAAATCCCCGCAAAGCGCCGAGGGTCCAGGGTGACCCCTACGAACATCGCGTAGCTCATCCAGGAAGGCGACCTTGTCAACCTCAGTCTGTGGACCATACACACTAGTCACCCACCAAGTAGAGCCACCACCACGGGGGAAACCCTGGCTGTAACACTGTTAGCCCCGTAGTGGGTGATGTCGAGCTGCACCACCCGGCTATTCCAAGCCACAATGATCCCCCCTCAAGTTTCAGTCGCCGGCAAGCAGAAGTAAGCATCAAACTCTGCGCCTAGCGCCTCAATAACGATAGCATGGGTTACAACAGATAGCTTTGTCTCCTGAAGACATACAATGGACGCACCCGTAGTACACACTACACACCTAACACCCGTACGCCTTGCGCGATCATTGAGGCCTCGCACATTGGCCATCAGCACCTTAGGTTCGTATAACATTGGAACCGCGTGAAACACCCGTGGACCACCTGTAGGGGTCAGGCCTTGATGAGGCGACCACCCGTCATCCCCAGCAGTGGTGGGGAGCAACCTCTGATCGTCGAGAGCGACCATCCGTAGAATTCAACGATTGCCTTGATCATGTCATCTGTGAGGGGGAGCTCGTACATCTTATGGTAAGCTTCCAGGGCAGCCTCTGACAGCGCCTCATCCCCCTGTAGAAGGCCAAGCTTGCGCATCAGGTTTCGCACCGCTTTCATCTCGGCGTTCAGACCACCAGGTTGTCCCGCAATCCTCGAGCTGCGGCGAGGCTGGACGTTGAGCTCGACCAACCTACGCCGGACAGCCGGGGTCTGAAGGAGTGCATCCGAGCGTGCCTTCGCAGCTGTTAGAAACTCACCAAGAGTCCGGGGCCTCGCCAAAGCAGGCTGCGGTTGAGAGGGAGGGGGCTGCAGCGCTCTCTGGAACACCACAGGTGGCGAGGCAAAGCGGCACACCGCCGGGGTTGGGACAGGTGGTGGAGAAGAGGTCTGGGCCCCGGCGTGATCATCTCAAGCCGGAGGCTGGTCCACGACTATCTCCTCGTCCACCCCCTCGTCGTCGTCGTCCTCGTTCGCGATAGCAACCTTGGCGCCAACCGAGGTATGGAGGTCAGCCAATTGGAGGCTTGGATCGCTGATGTCAGCGCGCTCGTCCGTAGAGACAGCAGCAGCATGGTGCACCTGATCGGGATTTTGAAACTTGGCCAGTTTCCCGCGTGAACATCTCCTCTTGGGTCAGAGCCCCACGCCGCTGGCCCGTAGCAGCCTGGCCCAGGAGCCTCAGGCCTTGTCCGGGCGGGGATGTGTGCCGCCGGGGTGCAAGTGGGCCTGGATCGGCAGCCAGGCACAACGTGGTCACCTCAGCCTCCGAACACGGCGCCTCCATCGTCGCCAACGTACGCCCATGTCCCGCGCCCATGCAGATAGGGCTTTGCACGTCCGCGACTTCGACCGAAGGGAGTTCGTGGGCAGACCGAGCAGGGACGATGGCGGCAGCGGGTAGGACCACAACGGAGCCCACCAGGAGCTCCGCGCCCATGCGCGCTGCGCCATCCGATTCCAGCTCACGGTCGGCCTCACGCGTAGCCAAGCCGCCAATGTTGAAGCCGCCAATGTTGACCTGGCCCAACGGCTCACTGCCATTAGCGGCCAACGGCTCAGCCTGATCCTCCTCCACAACGCTTCTCTCAGCAGCAAAAGCAGTCTCAGCCTGCACGTCCTCCGCGGCGCTTTTCTCAGCCAAAGCTGCTTTAGTCCGAATCTCCCGCACTTTCCTTCCACCCCGCTTCTTCTTCTTTCTCTTCCCAGCTTGTCGCGACACAGCCAGGGCCAGGTCCCCCACGACGACGCCAGACGACAACATTCTCGTGGCCCCTCCCCTGCTGGTGCCAGCCTGGCTAGCGGCCGGAGCGCCACCACCACCAACGCCATCGCCGGAAGCGGGGAGCACGTCCGGAACACCGCGCGTGTACTGGTACTGCCGCCGCGCCGGCCAGGCCTATGTACGTCCGCCGAAGCCGCCCGCGCCACCACCACCCGCAGCGCCGCCGGGAACGGCTCGCCGGAAGTCCATCGTCCGCGTGACGTGCATGAGCAAGGGGTACACCAGAGTGTTGATGTGCGGAGGGAAAACCGCCTGCGCCGGCGCCGCCATGTCCGTGATGGACGGAGGGTCGTCTGGCTCAACGACGTGGAGGTCCACCTCCCGCGGGATCGACGCCGGGTCGAGGCACCACGCGGTGAGCCGGAGGATGCCCATGTCCGTGCGGCTCCTGGTGAGCGGGTGAAGCCGCTCCACCCACGCCGACGGCGCGAGCACCGCTTCCGCCGAGGCCAAGCTCCACGCGTTGGCCGGAACGCCCTCTATCTCGAGCTCGGTGTGGACGCAGAGCCCGCCCGACGCTGCGTGAGTTCGTCGCGACCATGGACAAAGCAGCAGCCTGAAGTACGGCGAGGCGAGCACGCCGTCGCCGAGCACCCTGTCACGGTCTTCACGCGACGCGAAGAACAGGAGGAAATCCTCCGGCCTGTGGCAGTGCACGGAGTAGCTCCCCGGCGTTAGCCCGTGCACGTCCTCCAATGCCATCGACACATCCTCGGTGGTGACCGCCATGCGCACGCCGACGATCACCGCCAGGAGCGCCCTTGACAATGCCTCCTCAGCCTCGTCCATCTCCAGCGTGCGATCACGCACACCAAATGGGGCGGGCGCCGCGCGAGCTCACCGCCCACGGCCGGTGCGCGCAGGCCAAGGGGGACGACGACCTGCTCCTCAGCGCCCCGGCGTGGCCGCACCTCCACAGCCTGGCGAGCCACCGGCAGGACAGGGGCCATGGCACGGTCAGCAGTCGCGTGCCCGACACGGTCACCACGCGCCGGTACGGGCGCGGCCGCACGGGCGCCTGCCACACCCTACATCTCACGGCGCGCCCGGTGTGGACCATCGTCACGGCCGAGCGGAGCCTCCACACGGCGCGCACGGCGTGGACCATCATCGCGGCCGAGCGGAGCCACCACACGGCGCGGCTCCACCACCTTCCTGTCGCCACCAGCGGCACGTGCCGCAGGCGCCACCTGACGGTGTCGCACTTGCGCATCCATGGCAGGCTGGCGCGCCTCCGACGCACGCGCGCGGAAGTCACCGGCGCCCTCACCCATACGACGGCCGCGCCCATCGTCGTTCAGCCTCTTGCGCGCTGGCTCACCTTCTCCAGGCGGCGACGGCGGTCTCGGCGGGCGTGGCAGCGAGCACTCTCGCGCCATGTGACCCGTCTCGCCGCACCGCAGACACACTGGCCCTATGGTGCAGTCGACGGTGCGGTGGCCAGGCTGCGTGCAAAGCAAGCACAGCCCTTCGAAATCCGCGTAGGCGCCGACTTCACGCGCAGCCGGGCGCGCCGCCCTCGCCGCAGCTCTCTTGCCGCCACGGCGTCCCCGCGCACGTTTACGGGTGACGTGCGAGGGCTCCTCCCACGGTCCTTCTTCCTCCTCGCCGAGCACATTATCGGGATCATCAAGCTCATCGATGGCGGAGCTCATGCCCTCCGCCCGCACCACGGACCTCACCTCGCGACGCACCTGAGAGATCTCCTGCCCGTCGACGCGCCCCGTAGCACTCCCGCCGGCCAGGGCCTCGGCTCGTGGGACCGAGGGTTTCCTCCAAGTCGGATCCCCGGCCGCCGCGCCAGCGGTCCGCACGGCCGCGCGGGCTCGCCGCCGGTGACGGGGTGGGGGATGGGGACGGGGTGGGGGAAGGTGTGGTCATGGTCGCCGTCACAGGGTGGGAGCGGGGTTGGCCCCGCGCACGCCCGCCGCACTCGCTCTCGCTGCGCTCGCTCTCGCACCAAATATGGATCTTTGGTGTAGGAATTTATATATATCAGCATAACAAGGTTATTTAGTATTATTTCTTGAGTCCGATTTATCTTTATCTTGGTGGACGGTTGCCTAGATCCCCTTTAAAATTCTGAACTTCCGAATGTTATCTTCCTTTCTAGGTTCATAATTGTTTTAGAACTTTTTACACTTCTACATGAAAGAATCCAAATTTTTATATGCAACACATAACACTAGAGTACGTTGTGATGATTGATGGGCTGACAGTAGAGAGTCAACTGTGGTCTTGATTGAGTCTTTATTAATCTTTCTTTGTAAGCATATCTCTAAAAGTAGTTTATATGAGTTTCAATGGACCTGATATATGTTGTAAAGACCTTTCTTCCTTGTGTAATTGGCAAAACGGCCTAGCGGCCAATGGAGTAGGGGTTAATTTCATTGGACCTGTTATACGTTGTAAAGACCTTTCTTCATTGTGTAATTGGCAAAACGGCCTAGCGGCAAATGGAGTAGGGGTTAATTTCATTGGACCTGTTGTCGAGGGTACTCCTCGGCAATGCCCTCCGTTTGGGGCTTAGGGTAGATGGAATTCTGTAGGCTGACACGAGACATCGGTTATCAGACAAGCGGGGAAAGCGATTTACCCAGGTTCGGGGCCCTTGATGAGGTAAAACTCTTACGCCCTGCCTGTCTGATCTTGATTATGAAAATATCGGGTTACAATGGGGTGCTGAAGGTTTCGGCTGTGATCTCGTCGAGAGGCTAAGTGCTATGAAACCCTAGCTCTAGACTTCTGGTGGCTAAAGTTGCTAAGATTGCGTATATCCCTCGGCAGCCCCTCTCCTGGCCCTTATATAGGGGGCCAGGTCCCGAGAGATCTGTCCGGGTACGACTAGGTTACAAAGGACCCTAGTTCTAGACTTTCCTTGTATCGTTCTTCAAGGAATCTTCTTCAGCACCGACGTAGCGGCTCACCTTGCCATCGGGTGTCTTCATGGGTCTCCAGTTGGGCCTTACAGGATAGAGCAATAACAGTTACCCGAAGGGTAATGCCCACGTCAGTAGCCCCCGAGTGTCTAGTCGAAGATATTTCGGGTAGAGACTAAAGCATGCCTCCACCAAATGTTCTTTTCCCTTGATAATTCTTGTTCTCCTCGCGATAGCATCTTCTTCTTATATCGGGTGCGCGTCCAGCGCTCCCGATGGGAGTAGCCCCCGAGTCTAGGTACGGATGCTTGCAATCCGTGCGTAGACTCAAGTTGTGCTACTCGAATGTCTTCTTCTGCCGAAGTTTCCTGCAGGTCTTTATAGGTCATCCGATACATTTGCATCGGGGCTTCAAATCTTGAAAGTTTAATGCGTAAAGGATATTGAGTAGCATGCCCAACTTTGCTGGTTAACTGCCGAAGGCAAAACAACGCTACTCTACACAGAATCAAGTCACCGGGCATGATCCTGGAGTGCAAAGAAGTTTGTTGGATGCACAATCGGCGCTCCCGATGGGAGTAGCCCCCGAGTCTAGGTACGGATGCTTGCAATCCGTGCATAGACTCGATACGAACGTTCCAACCTTTTCTTCAGATATTCTTTTCACGCCCTTTTTTTTGCAAGAAAATCTTCGAGTCCAAATTTATCGGGTGCGCGTACAGCGCTCCCAATGGGAGTAGCCCCCCGAGTCTAGGTGCGGATGCTTGCAATCCGTGCGTACACTCGAACCAGCCCATCCGATAATTTCGTCTTTTCTTCGGGTACTTCAAGCGGACTTGACGTCTGTGATGACGTAATTACTGTTGTAAATCTGACTAACAGGACGTGACCTGACGGGCCCACCCTACTTCTGCGCAGTTCTGTTTAAGAATTGACCACTACTTGCGTGTAGTTACCAAGGTAACTCCTCGATTTCCGCAACAAATGATGAGAAGAAATCTCCTTAATAAATTGAAAGCAACGACACGTGCCCGCTGAATCCTCAGGTTTCCTTTTTACTTTATAATCTCTCGGGGTAAACTCTCCTTCCCACACTTCATCCTCGCGTCCTTTCTTCCTCATTCGTTCTTTTCGTTCGCAACTACCGCGCCTACCGCGCCGCCGCCGCAGCTTTCAGATCTTCCTCAGATCCCACAATGGTGAAGAAGAAGAACCCTACTCTCGCCACCAGCGCTGCGAGCAGTGGCTCCGCCGTCAAGACTCCTCCAAACCTAGCCAGGAGAAGCCGTCAGACGCTCCTCCCCCAGCTCCGCCGCCGCCAGCGCCATCAAGCTCCATGGCCGGGCCTATCCCTGGCGATTGGCCAGCTTCTACCACCACGAAGCGGGATGAAAAGAGGGCCCGGAGCCTCGGGATAATTTCTTCTGACGAGGGGAATGTTATTCTTCCAGGTGCGATTTCACGTCCCAATCCCCCTGCCGGTTTTACAGTGATGTTCTTATCCTTCTTGTACCGAGGTATTTCACTCCCTGCTCACAAATTTCTTCATCACCTCCTTCGAGTGTACGAGGTTCAATTATGGCAGTTAACTCCCAACTCAATCCTTCACCTTGCCATCTTTATCACCCTCTGTGAAGCGTTTTTGGGCATTGAGCCCCACTTCGGTTTGTGGAAGAAGATTTTCTTTGTGAAAAGATACAACAACAATGGTGGGTCCTTCGTCATTGGTGGAGTTGGTTTCGTTGCTCGAAAACAAGTCAACTACTTCAACTTCCCGATGAAAGAATCCGTGCAAGGATGGAGGCTGAAGTGGTTTTATATCAGAGACTCATCAACAGCCGACTCCCAGCTCCCTCAATTCTCCGATGTGCTAGAAGCCAAGCCCAAGAAGTCTTGGAAAAACATCCTCTCACCCGATGAGAAACCTATAGTCGACAAGTTATTTGACAGATTCCTTCGAATCAAGGAATTTGACGGTCAAACCATGATAGGTACTGAGGTAGCCGCTGTGTTCTTAAAACGTCGAGTCCAGCCGATCATGTCTAGAGCCCATCCGATGTGGTTGTATTCGGGTCCCAGGGATGAGACTAGAGTAAATATTGCTGAGTTATCCGAAAAAGAACTGCTTCATGAGGTCTGGCGTCTCACCCTCTTTAGCCAGGAAGATTCAATTCCATTGATATCTCCTCAACCGCCTTTTGACGCTGACCATCTGCCAACCGAGGTAATTTCTTCCTTTAAGCTATTTATTGTCCCATTTCTTTTGATTATTTTAACTACCATTATGCTCACCTATCAACTTTGACAGATTCCTGTAGCTCTCGAATGTTTGCAAGATCTGTCGAACAATTCTTCCGAGAAAAGGGATTCCTCAATCCTTGTAGGGTCCCATATTGAAGGAAATGAAAGCCCGAAAGATGACGATCCGATGAATCCTGAAGCTTTTTCCATCAATCCTCAATTCTCTGTCGATGATATAAGTGATACAGCAGGGTCAATGCACGATGACGACGCTGACCGTGCTGCCTTTGTTGATGCAGCTGCGGAGAAGGCCGAGGCACCGCCCTCGAAGAGATCATTCGGCGACTTTGCCGATGAAGATGATCTTTACGATTTGTAAGTCCTTGCTTCTTTTCCCAGGATTGTGTTTCGACTTTGTCATTTGCATTTGATCGTGACTTCCCCAGTTTCTTGTTCTTGCAGTGACGAGGGCTTTATTGAGCCTCCGGCCAAGAAGGCCAAGTCTTGAACTGACATGCCGAACCCAGCGGCCTCCGAAGCTTCGGCTTCTGCTGCAGCCCCCGTGGCCCAAATATCGACAGCTTCTTCCCTCTCCAAAGGGAAGGAGGTTTCTTTGACAGCCACGGCTACAGCTTCTCCTCCAAGAAAACCTGTAAGCTTTTCTTGTTTTAATGACATACCCATGCGTGACAACTTCCTTGATTAACTAGTTCTTCATCTAATAATTATTTTTCCTCATATCTTAAGGATTTGCGAGCTATTATCTCTTCTCTGGAGGCATTCGCCTCCCAATACACTTCTCTGGAAGGTGACAAGGCTCGACTGCAGAAGGAGGTCAAGTCTTCTTCCCCAAAGATGGAGGGTGCGATAAAAATGGCTGCCGAGGCGCGCCAGGAGGTCGATTCCTTGAAGGACGAACTTGAAGGGCTAAAGAAGAGGCTGAAGGACAAAGAAGCATCCAGGCTCGCTCCCGAAGTTCGGGTGACCAAAAAAGATGAGCTTCTTCGCCAGTCTTCCTTGGCCTTGCTCAGTAATACCCTTTCTGCCTCCTTTCTGATTTTTGCTTTATCAATTCGACTTTGGTTAATGTACTCCTCCCCTTTCACTTTCTGCAGAAGCTGCCGACATCCATGCTGAGGCTTTGGATAAACTGCCGAACAATTGTCCGGCAGATGCTTTGTCGATGACCGTCGGGTCTCACCAGCTTGTCCAGGATCTCCTCCAGAAGGGCAAGGGGGGCATGACAAGGATGCATTCGATGATCTTCCCCAAGATTGATCAGAACAAGACCTTGGGGCAGCTGATCGATGCATTCGCCATCAACATGAGGGAGGTCCTCGAGGTATTCAAACGTACTTCGCGTACCTATGGTGCCATCCTAGCCTTCCAACTTATGATGGGTCATGGCTTCAAAGCCGATATTGAAGAGATGTCCAAAGAGCTGCCAAAAGAGCAAGATAAGCGATTTGTTGACTTGGGTGCCTATAAAATTTTGGCACTTAAGTGTGCCCGCCAGCTCCTTGAACTGGTCTCGGCAAAGAAATCGTCCATTGGGCCGAGCTTGTCTAATCAGACCCAAGCCCCTTGACTCTATTTTTGTAATCTTGCTTTGGTTGAAACAATGTCCTGTCAGAAAACTGTCTATGATTGTAACGAATTCCACGCTGGCAATGTTGCCAGTGTCTTTCTACTATAACACTTTCATTTGCACGCTCCCGATGGGAGTAAATTCCAGTGTCAAATCCATATGATCCATCATGCCTTTTAATAATTTTTGCAGGTTTTTCCTGTGCCTTCTTTTACCGATGATTCTTCCGGTGCTTGCTCTGAAAGTGATCGACTTCAGCATATGAAGGATCGAATCGCTCAGATGGAAAAGGATATGCGCAGTACTTACGCCTTGGCTGCCATTATCAGAAAGAAGAACGAACTTGCGGTTGACGCAGAACGATGTGCTCTTGCTGAATTGCATAGAGCCACAGAAAGTTTGAACTGTAAGCACCTTGTCCTCTTGCTCCTTGTTTTCCGTGAAAGATATCTTCTTATCTTCCTTTGTTTCCTTTTCTAGTTATAGCTCTGAACCCAGCTGAAGAGAACAAGCGGATTCACGAGCATGTGAATGCATTGGCTCAACTATCATCTTTAGATGAAGTTTTCTGGAAGGATCACTCGAAATCTTCGACTATCGCAAAATTCCAAGATCGGGTCCAGCTGGTCCACTGTTTCTTCGACAAGTGCTATAAAGGGTTGAGAGTGATCTCGAAGACGATGTTCCCTTTGGACGCGGTCCCTCCCACGCTATTGACTTTAATGTCAGAGTTTAGTAACACCAAGAAGATCCGAAGCCTGGTTCGAGCACAACTTCTTGCAGGAGCTAGAGCTGCACTCGCCCTTGTCCTTATGTGTCATCCTTCAGCAGACCTGCTGGCAATTGCCAATTCAGTAGGTGAACTAGGGCCGCTGTACCCGAAGGTGGACCTTCCCGCTGTAATTGTTATTGAAAGGCTTGAAGGATCCTCAGCGACAGCCGAAGAAAAAACGGCTCCTCAGGAGTAATTCAGAGATATGCCCCTATTGTAAGTAGAAGGCCGCGGTACTTGCCGCATTCGAATGTTCGGATGGTCAAGAGTAAACTATTTTTGTCGGCAGGTGTGTATATATGTACCTCTACCATGTTGGTGCCGTTGGCAAATTTTGAAGGAGTAAATTTTAATTACTCGTTTTTACATCTGGGTTATGATGTATACGTATGTTTGTCGGTAGCAAATTATTTGAGTGATCAGCTCGCGTTGCGGGTCTTGCTAAACCCGTTGTATGTGCAACTTTGCTTTTAACCGATGCATGTCTTGACAGCAGCTCCCGAATAGATCGGTGGCACTAGATCTGCCGATGACTCCATCGCTCTTTGATACTTTTGTAATTTTAAAGTATCGAGCGTGGGTCGTTTTCGTACGTGTTTCATGATCCTTGCTATTTATGGCACTCTTTGAGGCATCTATAGCGAAGGAGAAGAGCGAGGTCCTGTCGGTTTTGCATCATAGCACTCGTAATTTCAGAGGCTTTTTTAGAGTGCAACCTCCGGGCGTATTTTTCGTCGAACCGATGTTCATTATAATGTACGAACAAGGTTACTGACAATGTGGTTCAGGTGTCCCGAATTACTGCAATTCTTCAAAGAAACAAAACTTGAGTCTTCATTAATAAAGTAAGCGAAAAAACTAGTGCGCTAGAAAGAGCCCTGCTGAAAAGAAAAAAGGCTAAGTATAATGCTATCCATCCTTTTAAGCAAGAGGAGGATTCTTCTTATCTTCCCACAGACGGCGCCAATTGTCGAGGGTACTCCTCGGCAATGCCCTCCGTTTGGGGCTTAGGGTAGATGGAATCCTGTAGGCTGACACGAGACATCGGTTATCAGACAAGCGGGAAAAGCGATTTACATAGGTTCGGGGCCCTCGATGAGGTAAAACCCTTACGTCCGGCCTGTCTGATCTTGATTATGAAAATATCGGGTTACAATGGGGTGCTGAAGGTTTCGGCTGTGATCTCGTCGAGAGGCTAAGTGCTATGAAACCCTAGCTCTAGACTTCTGGTAGCTAAAGTTACTAAGATTGCGTATATCCCTCGGCAGCCCCTCTCCTGGCCCTTATATAGGGGGCCAGGTCCCGAGAGATCTATCCGGGTACGACTAGGTTACAAAGGACTCTAGTTCTAGACTTTCCTTGTATCTTTCGCTTCTTCATCTCGTTTTTCAAGGAATCTTCTTCGACACCGATGTAGCGGCCCACCTGCCATCGGATGTCTTCATGGGCCTCCAGCTTCCTTTTGTAATTGGTAAAACGGCCTAGCAGCAAATGGAGTAGGGGTTAATTTTTGAAGCATGATATCATAGAAGTCCTCGCACTCGTACCCCCTAAAATCCCCCCATCTCACACAAACTATTTTTGAATAAAGAAATTAAAAAATTATCATTTTGGTTGTCCTACACTATGTTTACATAGATCAATAATTGTGATCAGGGTTAAAAATTATTATATGCATACTAACACAACCGAGTTATATAAGTTCCGAGTGCATGGAGGGTTAAATATATATTGTGTTCTCCATTTTAAAAGAAAACTCATCATATGTTTAAACGAAGAGTTCCGAATTGTATTTGAACACTCCAATCTATAACCTATGTGGTGGGCATAATCCAGATCTATTACAAATGAAAAGTTAACATGACTAAAATTATAGAGCCATTTATATGTCTACTCAATTATATGCCCTGAGTAACAAAAAAATATTAAGTATTTTTGTAAGTATTGATCATGATGCCAAATAACAAATTCATACCATTTGGGATTGCATCTTCATGTCACTGTCACTTTAGTTTTCTATATATGGATTGAAATATTGTGAACATAATAAACCTAAAAGGTTGTAAAATTGAGATAGTAAAATGGGCTACACTCAATAAATAAAATATGTAAAATCCCATGAACACATAAATTTTTAACATTCATCTTTCGCATCGTTATATTGTTAGAAAACATCTTGTCATAATATCATCAAAATAGACGGGCACAACAACGTGTGCATCAATGATCTAGTAAACTGTAGTTTCCACAGTTGGACGAACCCCTCCGCATAAAGCTCAGTTTAATTTTGTGAACAAAGTCGGCACATTGATATAAAGTTATTTTGATGTTGTAGCATGCATGCAACTTTTTTCTCCGCGAACTAGCCTGAGGTTTTACGATGAATTTGTAGGCGTTTTTTTGCCCCCGAGAATATATATCTCATGTTCATTTTCCTCTTGTGGGACTATATGATTGTATTGATCATTGGCATTTTCTATCTATTAACCACATGGTATGCAATACAAGAGACCCTCAAATATCATGAAATTAGAACTATGTGATGCAAATAACTTTCAGTTTTAGAATGTCGGTCAAGATATAATCTACACCATATTTGAAAAGGATGCTAAGGAACCTAGCATGGAAATGGATACTATGCTAGCAGGCAAGCAAGAAATATATAGAGAGCATGAGAAGATGTGGTGCATCATATTACATACGACTTCCCTCACCAATGGGCGTGCATGCTTTTTTACTTTCTATTATATTTTTCTAAGTGTAACTGTCATTTAAAATGATGAAATTAGGCTGGATAAGGCAACTCTATCTGTCATGAACCTTGTAGTATCCTGTCATTGGTAAAATGTTTGTTATTCATTCTTCTCGATAACTAAACATTTGCTTTATTTGAATAATGCTATTTTATGTACTCTGTATTTCTATCATTGAACAGTTTGCTTCTTAACTTTTTCAAAAGGAAACTAGCGGTTCTTGCAAAATAAAGGAGTTAGAGGGAAGTGTAGTGGCTGCTAAAGTGGGATGAAGTGGGAGCAACACCTGAGAGTATGGCGCAACATTGTCGAAAAAGGCGATGTTTTGGATAGTACAATTATTTAATTCATCCATGTTGAGTTTGTCAAAGTATGGTTGAAATTCGTGCATGTTTTAACAATCCACGGGTATTTGGTTCATATTTATATAGGGTTTAGTTACTAATTTAGTACATCTATATAGTCATTTTTACACTACTTTCCCTTAGATGAAAAATAGGGGGAGGGGGGTGGAGAGATGATACATTGATACGTCCAAAGCGTATCTATTTTCCCGGACACATTTGTTGTTGTTTGTCTTCTAATTTGTGTGTTTTGAATGCAACTAACATGAGACTAATGCTGTTTTCAGCAAAATTGCTCTGGTGTCTCGTTTTTATGCAGAAATCCAACTTTCAGGAAAATTCCCGGAAAATATCGCAAAATCCATATTTCACCCGAAGACTCACGGAGCCAGAAGACGAGACGGAGGGGGGCCACGAGGGGCCCATGATACGTCTCAAACGTATCTATAATTTTTGATGCTCCATGCTTGTTGTACACCAATCATACCTGGGCATTCTTCGGGCCGGTCCGGGCTTTGGGCCGGACCTAGCAAAGCCCGACACAAAAAACCGAAGCCCGAGGCCCGGCCCGACCATCGGGCCTAACTTTTAGGCCCAAGTCCGACCCATCACCTGCAAAAACCCATCGGGCCTCGGGCCAGGCCTCTTCCCTATTTCATGCATTTCTCAAGCCCAGGCCCAGCCCATCATAGTCATCGGGCCTAAATTTTCATCCCAGGCCCGGCCCATGGGCATGCTGGGGCTGGCCCAAGCTCGGAAATTTCAGGCTGGGCTTCCCATGGCCAGGTATGACACCAATTCATATATGTTTTGCTCATACTTTGTTGCACTTTTATACATTTTCAGGCACTAACCTATTAACAAGATGCCACGAGTGCTAGTTCCTATTTTCTACCGTTTTTGTATTTCCGAAAAGTTGTACAAGAAATATTCTCGAAATTGGACGAAACAAAAGTCGAAGTCAATATTTTACCGTAACGAAGACAGAGTCTAGAGGGAGTCGAAGGGGGGCAGCAGGGTGGCCACACCTGCCAAGGCGCGGCCTAGCCCCGGCCCGCACCTAGGGGTGGTGTGGGCCCCTGGCCTCCACCAGACATCGCCCCTCCGTCTATTTATTCACGATCTCGGGAAAACCCTGGATACCCGAGCCTCCATCCACCAAAAGTTACGTCGCGGCCGCCATTGCAGAACCCATCTCGGGGGTTCTGAATCTCTTCTCGGCACCCTACTGGAGGAGGAAATCATCGTTGGAGGCATCTACATCGCCATGCCCGCCTCCGAAGTGATGCGTGAGTAGTTCATCCCTGGACTATGGGTCCATAACAGTAACTAGATGGTTGTCTTCTCCAATTTGTGCTTCATGTATAGATCTTGTGAGCTACCCTATATGATCAAGATCATCCTTATGTAATACTATATATTGTGTTTGCTGGGATCCGATGAATATTGTATACTATGTTGAGGTCGATTATATATTCATGTCATATGTTATTTGTGATCTTGCATGCTCTCCGTTGCTAGTAGAAACTCGGCCAAGTAGATGCTTGTGACTCAAAGAGGAGGTATTTATGCTCGATAGTAGGTTCATGCCTCTAGTAATGCTGGGAGAGTGACAATAACTTCTAAGATTGTAGATGTGTTGGTTGCTACTAGGTAGAAAACAACAATGTTTTATCCAAGGGTAATTCTATTGTTTACTTTACACGCATTGCTTAATGCGATAATCGTTGCTTGCAACTTAATACTGAAAGGGGTTCGGACGATAACCGGAAGGTGGATTATTAGTCATAGACACAGTTGGATTACGGTCTATGTATTATGTTGTAATGCCCAAACAAATCTCATAGTAATCATATTGTCATGTATGGTCTGATATTCTCGTCAATTGCCTAGCTATAATTTGTTCACCCAACATGCTATTTATGTTTTTGGAGAGACACCTCTAGTGAACTGTGGACCCCGGTCCTTTCCTTTACACTGATAAATTCATCTATATATTGCAATCCTGTTCTGTTTCTTAGTGCAAGCTCTATTCTCTTTAATTACTACAAACATCTCCTTCCACTCGATATGTCTAATCCTTTGTGTTTAGCAAACCGGTGAGATTGACAACCTCCATCGTAAGTTGGGGAAATGTATTTTGGTTGTGTTGTGTGTAGGTTCCACGTTGTTGCTGACGCCGGTAGTGCGCCCTGCCACTAATCAGCTAGCAACACCTTCGAAGTCATGCCTTTCTTCTACCGGTCGATTAAACCTTTCTTACTAAGGAAAACTTACCGTGCTCATCATACCTTCCTCTTGGGGTTCTCCAATAGTGTGAAGTCGCGCGTTACGATAAGCACCATCAAGCTCTTTTTCAGGCGTCGTTGCCGGGGAGAAAGAGGATTTGTGCAAGGGGAGTCTCATCTCAATCTCTTTAGTTTGTTATTATTTAGTTTAGTTTATTTTATTTTGTCTTGTTTGCTTCATTATATCAAAAACACAAAAAATTTAGTTTCCTTTTATAGTTGGCATTATCAAAAACACAAAAAATTAGTTTCTATTATAGCTGTTATTTCTGTTGCTTAGATTTAATTTTGCTAAAATGGGTTTCGTTGATCGAAAATACTAAGTTGTGTGACTTTACTAGCACCAAAAATAATGATTTTATATGTACACCTATTGCTCCACCTGCTCCTGAAGCAGCCTTCTATAAAATTATTCCTACTTTATTAAATCTTGTTATAAAAGAGCAATTTTCCGATGTTAGTACTGAGGATGCCGCTTCTCACCTTAATAATTTTGTTGAACTTTGTGAGATGCAAAAAAATAAGGATGTAGATGGTGACATTATAAAACTGAAATTGTTTCCTTTCTCTTTGAGAGGTAGAGCTAAAGATTGGTTGTTATATTTGCCTAGAAATAGTATTGATTATTGGGTTAATTAAATGCAAAGATGCTTTTATTGGAAAATATTATCCTCCTGCTAAGATTATATCTTTGAGAAGTGACATAATGGAATTTAGACAATTTGGTAATGAACATGTTGCTCAAGCTTGGGAAAGAATGAAATCTTTGGTAAAGAATTGTCTCACTCGTGGACTGACTACTTGGATGATCATCCATTTCTTCAAGAAATCTCCTGGATTCAGCTCCTGGAGGTACCTTTATGTCCATTACTTTGGGGGTTGCAACTAAATTACTTGATGATATGATGATAAATTATTCCGAATGGCACACCGAGGGAGCTCCACAAGGTAAGAAGGTAAATTATGTCGAAGAATCCTCCTCCTTGAGCGATAAAATTGATACTATTATGTCTATGCTTGTTAATGGTAAAGCTCATGTTGATCCAAATAATATTCTGTTAGCTTCCTTAGTTGCTCAAGAAGAGCATGTTGATGTGAATTTCATTAAAAACAACAATTTCAACAACAATGCTTATAGGAATAATTTTGGTAGCAACAATTATAGGCCATATCCTTCTAATAATGGTAATGCTTATGGCAACTCTTATGGTAATTCCTTTCAGCAACAATAAAAGTGCACCCTCTGATCTTGAAGTCATGCTTAAGGATTTTATTAGTAAACAAGCTGCTTTCAATAAAACCGTTGAGGAAAAGCTTAGCAAAATTGATATTCTTGCTTCTAAAGTTGATAGCCTTGCTCATGATGTTGAATTTCTTAAATTAAAAGTGTTGCCTCATGATGTTAAAGAAAGTAAAACTTTGAATGCCATTCAAGTTAGAATTGATGAAAATGTTAGGATGTTGGCGAAATTGCATGCTAGGTGGGAAAGAGAAGATGAAATTGCTAGAAGTAATAATTTTACTAAAATTTGTACCATCACCACCACCAGTAGTAATGAAGTTTCAAATGCTAGCCACTCTCCTACTATTAATGGTAAAGTAAATGGTGTAGGAAAAGTCCCCGCTCCTTCTACAAAATTGCCTAGAACCACTGAAACTGTTCCTGATAAGTGTGCTGAAATTTTTTGAAGTATGGGAGACAAGAGTCCTTTCACCTTTGATAATAATGACTTTAATTTTGATGATTGCAATATCTTTGAAGTAATTAAGTTCTTACAAAAACTTGGTAGAAGTCCTAATACTAGTGCTATAGATATGGCTTTTACAAAGCACATTACAAATGCTCTTATGCAAATTAGAAATGAGAAATTAAAACATGAAGCCTCTATTCCTAAAAGTTAGAAGATGGTCGGGAGCCCATCATTAAGATGAAAATAGATGGTTTTGATTGCAATGCTTTATGTGATCTTGGTGCAAGTATTTCTGTTATTCCTAGAAAAATCTATGATATGCTTGAATTGTCACCGTTGGAACAATGTTATTTGGATATTCATCTTGTTGATATTGCTGAAAAAACCTTTGGGGAGAGTTGATAATGTTCTTATTATGGTTAACAATAACCTGGTCCCCATTGATTTTGTTGTTTTGGATATTGAATGCAATGCTTCTTGTCCAATTATATTGGGAAGACCGTTTCTTAGAACTGTTGGTGCTGCTATTGATATGAGAGATGAGATTATTAAATATCAATTCCCACTCAAGAAAGGTATGGAACACTTCCCTCGGAAAAGAAAGAAGTCACCTTATGACTCTATTATTAGAACAAATTATGATGTTGATGCTTCTTCACTTGATAATACTTGATGATCGCTCTTTTTCTGCGCCTAGCTGAAAGGCGTTAAAGAAAAGCACTCTTGGGAGATAACCCATGTTTATTTTCTGTAATTTTTCTTTTTGTTGAGTCTTGGAAGTTATTACCTCTGTAATAACCTCTCCTTATCATTTTTATTTCATTTTTTGTGCCAAGAATAGCCTCTAATAGGAAGAAAGTAAGATTTTGTGAAGTTGCTGTCCTGAAAACAGATTTTGTGACCATTACCATAAATATTCGTAAAAATAGTGTTGTGGGTATACTTCATGGGTGTAACATCGACGGTGGCTAGATCCGAGCAAGCCCGGGTGGCCCATAGACGGTGGATGGTGGCGTATGGCCCATCGGGCGGCCCGGCTTGTTGTAGATCAAGATGGATGAAGTCCAGCTCAGGAACAAGGAGCCGGATCCACCAACTTACTTTGGAAGTCGGATCCGGCCTGGCCCATCAGGGGTAGCCGGATCTAGTACGGCGTATAAGGAAAGGCGGATCCTTGACGTGCACGGCAATGTAATATTCCGTATAGTTAGGCAACTTGT
>NC_061508.1:295998316-296117923 GCF_022539505.1 Lolium rigidum
CACCGCCATCGGCGTGAGCGCGCATTGAATATGGAGCCCTTCCACTTAGCTTCAAGCGGCAGTCCGCTTGCTACACAGAAGCGGTCTCTTTGGGCCGCATGACCGGGGTGTTTCGGCCTGGTTCACCAAAAGGCCTCGAAATCCTTTTGCGGAGTAGCAGCCCAAGCACTTTGGGCCCATCAGGATGCACGTGATTGTGCGGTAGAAAGGACTCATCGCCTAGGTGGGACGACCAGAAAATATGGAGCCTCAGATAGTGTGATCCAACGGCTCAGGAGGTCAAATAGCTGTGAGGGGCTGTAAGTCGTTGAGTTTTACTGTTTCTTAATGCCGAAGGGAGCATGAGGCTGCGACTAACCTCATTTTCCCTTGTCACCTCTCCGTGTGCATTTCGAGCATGCTCAAAAGATTGGCCGGGTAGGCTTGCATCACCTCGAGATCACATCCTAGGTAGGGGAACCAAACGTCAAGACTTGGTGGCTTCAGATCAGGTCACTCCCAACCCCTCGGGAGGCCATTGCTTGTACTGTCATGTTGATGTGTTGGAAAACATCCTACCGGGAGATTAGGCATTTTGTAATTTTGTTTAGGCCGATGGGCACTCTAGTTCTAACTCTCTTTCTTATTCAATGAAAAGGCAAAATATTTTCCTTATTTTGAAAAAAAAGGTTTGAACTTCATTATCAATGTATGGTTCATATGGATTTCATTGTCTTTTGATATACTTTCAATATTTCACGTAGATTCCGAACTTAGTGATACGGTCTAGCCCGATGTTCATAGATTCACAGAGGTGGGTATGGCTTTTGAGGATGAATATCAAGGTCCCAATGGAAGATGAAGAACACGAAAGAAACAAAGGGGAAACCGAACTTCTTATCCTCTTGTAATGCTTGCTTCTTTCAAGTACCGCCTAAGGGTTGCACCGTACGGTGATTTTTAAAATCCTAACGTGAGGTGCTATTTTTGCTAATATGGGAAACATTCATCAATTACGTGTTGCTGAGGTAATCAGATACCATTGTCTAAGACATATCTAACCAAGTACCACTAGGTTATAATTAGCTAGTATACTCTCTGGGAAAGGTGTTTGATCCTAGCAAAGGTGTTTGATCCTATTCCTCAGCATAAAGCAGTAAAGAATGGCAGGCTAGCTGATCCTAGAAAAGGGAAAATGGAACCAAATACAGAGGTCCAAATCCAACGGTGAATACCAACAACAAAGTCAAGTCAGGTCGAGTGGACCCCGGCAGCAGCCCATTGATTTCCAGGAGAGAGCGCTCTACTTTTGTGTCGTGTTGCGGGTTAGCTTGGAAGTGGCGCCTAGAACCTGTATGTGGTTTCGTGGAGAAAGTCTGTATCATTTTATGTGCAGTAAAAAGAAACTTAACATTCTATTTTGTTATCCAATAGCTCAACCGATTAGGTGAATATGAATAGTGAACAATTGCCACTGTTCATGCTAATAAGCACAAATTGATTAGTATGCATGGCTTTCTTGCAGATTTGGGAAAATTTCATGCTTGACTCCGGCATGTCGGGCCTTAAAACCATCAACGGCATCATGAATGGAGTCGTTAATTAATAAAGCTAGATACATTTTAAGTTCAACTAGAACATAGATGCACGCATTGTTGCACCCGCCCATCTATATTACTATAAAAACGAAATTGTAATAATATAATCTAGTAGATAGAAAAAATAACTATCTCAATATTCAACCAAATCATCCCACCATTCCATAACAATGGAAGCGGCGTAGCAAATTTTATTGCTAATTCTAGATTAACTGATGATATAGTGACTTCCGGAGGAGATGGGTGTGGGTGGATGTAGGTACGGAAGATCCATCCCTGGCCTTCCCCGCCGAGATGGCGGAGAAGTGTCCCAGCTGGTGTGCTTTGAAGAAGAGGGATGAAGATGGAGGCGTGCATTGATGAAGAGGGATGAAGATGGAGCTTGCCATCCATATGTTGGTCATGGATACATGAAGATATTCCGAAGAATGAGCTCTCCCATTATGGTTTATGGGGGAGCAATCCGTAATACTTTATCAAGCAAGTACAATCAAGAATGGAGTTCTATCTTGAAGCGTCAAGATGGTGATCATCAAGTTCAAGTGGAATGCACAAGGATATGGTTTGTTCTTGATAGGCTTTCTCTATTACCGGTCGCTTGTAGTTGGGAGATTGTTAGTAGATGGTAATATGATACTTCAGACTAAAGTACGAGATTTGACTACTTTTACAATTCTTCCATAAACAGCAAGGGCACAACTTTATTATCAATAGAGAAAGGTAATTTTGCATTACAATGACCCATGTGCTCCTCATATATGTAATATATTTTAGAGAATACAAAACATGGGTAGTTACAATCCAAACCCTTGTGACAATGTACTTATGATTTTAAAAACTTTACTTGAAATACATGACGATAAATTGTTGGTTGGTAGAAGTCTAGAAACTCTGAGAATCGGATGGCCATGGTTTGTTAACTAATAGAACATGATGTAATTCTGGGGCATGTAGTGGCAAATAGGTTCACCACGTACTCCGCCCAGCATCTCAAAGTATTGCTTGTCCCAATCAGATGTGTTCATGTGGCACATGGCGGTTGTTGTCACGAGTGGCATGCCATTTTTCTTATCCTTGAGTTGCACCCTGAAAGACTGCACTTCTTTCGGCCGATGACAATAAAAGACTTCATATGGAAAATCCATAGGGTGGCATGGCACCATATTAGTGCTTAATGGAGTGATTCTAACCATGGTGTATCTGGAGCTTGGGGTCTCATGGCCATAAATCCTTGTAACGGTTTGTCGTACGCGGACAACTCCTAACACTTTAGTGGAGAACCTTTCCATTGCTCCTCGGGATGAGAAGCACATGTGAGGTTCCTCCTTGTCACTCGGCTTGTCACATGAATGAAGTGTGTCAGCTACCTGCTTTGCCTTTACGGAGTTGTGAGGTATCTTGAAATGTGAAAGGATGATTTCAAAGTACTTTGACTTCAATGGAATAGATACGGAACTATCAGACTTTGGCATACCAACTCGTGTAAACATGGTGCCTTCCGGCAGTACTGTGCCAACATGCAGACTCTTCTTTAGGAACAACATGCCAGTTTGCACTTTTATGTGTTGGTGTCTCATTTGCGCTTGGGGAATAGGGGAATCTGCATAGATATAAACCATCAATTGATTTTTTTGTCACGATCATACTCTTTTTGGAAATTCCGTACAACTTGTTGTATTATGCACGAAATAATTAGAGAACTATGACATTATTCAAACATAACATATTCTCATCTTGGGAAGGTAGAACAAGTAATTACACCCGGTTGATGGATTATAATTTGCTGGATAAGCACTAACACCAAAATCATCTTCTTATGTAGAAAATTACAAACAATCAGATAATTTATATTTAAAATATTTTCAACGTGTTCAGTTTGCACAACTACTTACGCGAGGTTGACGGATTCCATTTTGCCGGATAAGCACTGACACCAAAATCGCCTTCTTCTATAGAAAATAACAAACAATAAGATAATTCAGATTTAAAATAGTTTGAACATGTTCAGCTTGGACTACATACGCGAGGTTGATGGATTCCATTTTGCCGGATAAGCACTCGCACCAAAGTCATCTTCTTCTATAGAAAATAACAAACAATGAATTGATTCAAATTTAAAATATTTTGAACGTGTTCACCTTGCACAGCTACTTACGCGAGGTTGTTGGATTCCATTTTGCCGGATAAGCACTCACACCGAAATCATCTTCTTCTGTAGATAATAACAAAAAATGAACTGATTTAGACTCGGAATATTTTCAACATGGTAAGCTTGCACAACCACTTACCCGAGGTTGATGGAATCCATTTTGCCGGCACTGACATCAAAGTCAGCTTCATCTGTATAAAATACCAAACAATGAGATGATTCAGACTTAAAATAGTTTGAATGTGTTCACCTTGCGCAACTACTTACGCGAGGTTGATGGGTTCCATTTTGCCGGATAAGCACTAACACGAAAGTCGCCTTCTTCTGTAGAAAATAACAAACAATGAGATAATTCAGATTTAAAATAGTTTGAACATGTTCAGCTTGGACAACTACTTACGCGAGGTTGATGGATTCCATTTTGCCGGATAAGCACTCGCGCCAAAGTCATCTTATTCTTTAGAAAATAACAAACAATGAGTTGATTCAAATTTAAAATATTTTGAACGTGTTCACCTTGCAGAGCTACTTACGTGAGGTTGATGGATTCCATTTTTCCGGATAAGCACTCACACCAAAGTCATCTTCTTCTATAGAAAATAACAAAAAATGAACTGATTTAGACTCGGAATATTTTCAACATGGTAATCTTGCACAACCACTTACCCGATGTTGATGGAATCCATTTTGCCGGATAAGAACTAACATCAAAGTCATCTTCATCTGTATAAAATACCAAACAATGAGATGATTCAGACTTAAAATAGTTTGAACGTGTTCTCCTTGCGCAACTACTTACGCGAGGTTGATGGGTTCCATTTTGCCGGATAAGCACTAACACCAAAGTCGCCTTCTTCTGTAGAAAATAACAAACAATGAGATAATTCAGATTTAAAATAGTTTGAACATGTTCAGCTTGGACAACTACTTACGCGAGGTTGATGGATTCCATTTTGCCGGATAAGCACTCGCACCAAAGTCATCTTCTTCTGTAGAAAATAACAAACAATGAGTTGATTCAAATTTAAAATATTTTGAATGTGTTCACCTTGCACAACTACTTACGTGAGGTTGATGGATTCCATTTTGCCGGATAAGCACTCACACCAAAGTCATCTTCTTCTATTGAAAATAACAAAAAATGAACTGAGTTAGACTCGGACTATTTTCAACATGGTAAGCTTGGACAACCACTTACCCGAGGTTGATGGAATCCATTTTGCCGGATAAGCACTGACATCAAAGTCATCTTTATCTGTATAAAATACCAAATAATGAGATGATTCAGACTAAATAGTTTGAACGTGTTCACCTTGCGCAGCTACTTACGCGAGGTTGATGGGGTCCATTTTGCCGGATATGCACTGACACCAAAGTCATTTTCTCCTATAGTAAATAACAAAGAATGATATGATTTTAGACTTAAAATAGTTTGAACATGTTCATCTTGCACAACTACTTACGCGAGGTTAATGGATTCCACTTTGCTGGATATGCACTGACACCGAAGTCATCTTTTACTATAGAAAATAGAAAACAGTGAACTGATTTAGACTTAAAATAATTTCAACATGGTAAGCTTGCACAACCACTTACGCGAGGTTGATGGAATCCATTTTGCCGGATAAGCACTGACACCAAAGTCATCTTCATCTGTAGAAAATAACAACCAATGAGCTGATTCAGACTTAACACATTATAAACTTGGTAAAATTTGCACCTCGAGATTCTTATCGCGGATCTCCGGCTCAGATGGCTTTGTCTTCAATGATTTTATGAGAGTAAAGATTGGATTGGGCTTGGCAATCCATATCATGAAGAAGAATGGGAGCTTTTCGTGGTGCCCAAGATTTTCATGGTTGAAAATGGATAAAGGGAAAACATGGTTGAAAATGGAGAAAGGAAAAATGGTACGGCAAGTATGGCCATTGAAAATAATTTTTGTGTCAACCAAATAGACATAAATAATAGTCTTGACAAGGAGCACGTCTAACAATTATGTCACCTTTTGGAACTAGTTCCAAGTTTTCATCTTAACAACAAGTTTCCAACGTCATCAAATTGATATTTACCGACAATGGAAAATACTCAGCCTTATTTGCATACAAGATGCAATTAAAAGGTATGGGAACGTCCATTGTTTTTGCATCGATGGATATGAAAAATCAGATCCGGATGGCGGATTGTTTAGAAAAAATGGGGTGTCCCAATTGCCAAAATTGCCTCTTAAGCAACCAAGTTCAACTGTTCATGTCACATCTTCTATAAAAATGTAGATGTACCACTAGAACTTGGAGGAAAGTCCTTTCATGGTGTGGCATCCATAACATCTCTCCTATTTCTTTGGGAAAAAAATCTTCGGAAAATGAATGAAGGGAAAAAGGTGCCTTACATAAGGGGAAGGAAAGAAAAGCTATGGCCTCAATGATCGTGCTACTATCTTGGAAAATCTAGAAGGAGCATAACATACGCAAGGGTCTTCCATCTCCACTCATCAACTTCAGTCGTTGTTATCTCCAAAATTAAAGATGGGGCAAGAGTGTGTAGTTTATCAAGATCAAAACAATTCAAATGCAATACCGAGAGAGTTTGTGTTGTAATCTATTGGACTTGTCCTAGGTTGTTGTAACCTTTTAAATCGTTCTATATTATTGAAAATGAAAAATATGTTGCTTTTACTTAGTTTTTTTTGCCAATCTAGCATTTTACTTACGAGGAGCTGGAGATTCATCCCCTTCATTCCTTGTTACTGGATTAGCAGTCGTTGCCAAAGCATTTTTTCCTGCAAAGAACCACAAACTATTAGTCAAATCTTCTTTCGTAAACTACTCTCCCTGCCTAATATTAACTAAACAAATATAACAGTACATAACACAATGGAGAAGCCTCCACCAGGAATTATATAAATGTTGGTATTATTCGTAGCCCCAAGGAATATGGTGGATCTAGCCAGATTGGGTTAGGAATACACCACTACATCAACTATCGCCGTAGAAACAAGATTCTCTGCCACCATTAAAGGAGAAGTAGAAGGGAAAGATAGAGATAAAGTTATCACCACTACTTCTATAAACATCAAGCCCACCTCTTCCCACCTCCTACTGGCAGCGCAGACATGGAAGAGGCAAAGTAGATTTCACCAATAAGGACGGCGACAATACCTTCACCACTCAACATATCTCTCTTTTTCTACCATGTGTACTGCTTTTCTCCATGAAAATTATGAGTTTAGTTGTACTACCTAATTTAAACAAGCGAAGATATAACAAGATTTTACTCACCGAAGGTTAAGAGGAGCAAGACAAAGGCTATTGATACAACCTTGGCCTCCATCTATAGATCACAATGAGTTGAATTGTGTTGAACAAGGAAGAAGGATCTAGGTGCTTATTTATACATCTTGGGGCTCTAGCTTCAATTGATGATTTAAATATAGCGTAAGGATAATACTATATTTCGAGAGTGCAATAAATGGCATTAAGAATGTAGTGTTTATTTGAATATTAAGATAAAGAGAAACACTATATTATCCAATCAATATGCATTAATGTAGGTAACTGTGCCTATTAAAAGGTATTGGTGTAGTTTAGATTTGGTTTTCTAGCATGATAATGCATTAATGTAGTTTTAATTTTAATATATGTCTTAAATGGAACCATATATTTAAAATTTGTAATAGGTCACTATACCTATTAAAAGGTAATGTTGTAGTTTATATTAGAATTTCAACAATAAATTAAAACAATATATTTGGGCAATTATTAGGTTGATTAGCGAAATGAATGACATCGATCTACTCTATATTTGAATAGATAGCATAAATGCAAGCGATATATCTGGAGATGGGTAATAGATCATTGTGACAAAGGCATTTATGTAGTTTACATTAAATATATAACAAAAAGATAAATATAGATGGAGAGGGTAATAGGTCATAGATACAATGGATGTTGGTCTCATTTAAATATACAAGATCGATTGAAAAAATTATTTTTATAGGGTATTGGTCCATTATGCCAGTTGGAAGTCATTGATGTAGCATTAGTTTCAATATTTGGTGTAAATGCAATCAATATAGTGGGAGAATAATAATATACTATGCAAATGGGTAGAAATTAGTATAGCATTTCACTGCAATAAATGTGTTGACTTGTGGCATTCCTGTAGTGACCATGGATGAAATCGTCATAGGTTTTTGATGATTACTCAGCAGATGGTCGAAAGCCGTGTGGAAGGGTCAAAACACTTAAAAATTGCGATGATTTGTCTCAAAAGTTCATTGCTTCCCTAGATGAAGTCGTCATAATCTGATGACACAAGTTATACCTTATTTTTAGGGCATTATGACGATTTTATATCATCATAAGTTCCTTAATAATTTATTTTTCTTCTACAAAGTGTTGACTAGACTGAAGCCTAAGCAATTCGCCTTCGTGTCGTGTCTATGTGGCCATTGAAATTACCATTTTTAAATACTGACGTGATGTCACATACATTTGGAGCCTACATGTCAATCTCATATTCTACATGGGACACACCCATGGGACCCGCCTGTCATAGGTGCCAACATGGCACACCAAGTGACTCACATGCATGCTGCTTACCGTACATTCAAATTGTCAAATCTAAATACTGACTAGGGGCCATAGATGTGTGGGGCCTACTTGTCCATCTCATATTCTTCATGGGACACACTCACTAACTTGATATGCAGGGTCCACCTATCATAGGTGCCAAACTAGCACACCCACCGACCTGACATGCAGGTCGAATAGACCCACCTGCCCACCATTCATCCTTTATTCAAAAATAATGGAGTCCATAGATCCGAACCAACTCACCATCTTGGTTTTCTTGTATGTATACCTCAGTGGCAATTTATAAAGATTAGTTATTTAGTCCAAATTCTCCTGGTTTTCTCCTCCTTAGGTTTCACACCAATTGGGCCGATAGCCCACAGGCCAATAGAAAGGGCATATAGACAAGAAATGTGGGCTTCTTAAGACTATGATCCCAAACAGATGGAGGGAGTTCATTTATTTTTGCAAACTATATAACAGTAATTTCACTATCAAATTTGCATACGAACTCCAATTAAGTTGATCCTAAAATAAATTTAGTTTATATCTTACCTACTTTTGCAAAATCAACAAAAACCACTTAAATTAGGGAAAATAGCTAGAAAATTTGGAAATTCAAAAAAGGGCATTGAACATAATAATTGGTCTAAATTGAGTGGAAATTGTGTTAGTGCCATTTTGCATGGTAATCTTGGTACTTGATTCACAAAATAATGTAAAATCCTGCACCAAAGGTTGAATCTTGCAAACTCATTGTGGATCTATGATTAAATAGATAGTTGTGAACCTAAAAAAAATTGTGGAAAAAATCACGAGCAACCTATCAAGCACATTTAGTTCAAATTTGATCCACTTCCTCCTGAATCATCAAATAATTGTATTTTTTGTGAAATGACCTTGAAATATTTCGAGATGCGAACAATTGGGGTTTTCTAGATACAATATGGTTAGAATTTTGGAAAAAATGGTTGGCCTAATTTTGGAATGGTTTCTTGGTAGGTGCTTCACAAAACAAAACCATTTTTCGCGCCAAGAAAATGAAAAATTACTTTTTTGAGCAAAGAAGAAAAAACCCACAAAATGAACATTTTTTCCATCCCAAGATTGACACATGTGCACAATAGCGGTCATTTTAACAAACTATGACATGGTTGTGGTCGTGACCTCGATCATTTGGCTTGAAAGGAATGAAAGTGCGTACATGATAGCTTATTTCTGAGAAGGTTGTTCTAGAATATTTGTTATCCTCCACATTTATTTTTTTTCCTAGTAACTAGGTAACATAAGATAAAACTTTGCTAAGGATTCCATTTTTTGATTTTATTTGAATTACTTATATGCTTGCATTCAAGATGTTTCCAGAATGGGGGGCATGAACTTTTTATCTAGGATTTGAATCTTGCACAACTATTTGTGGAACTGTGGTGAGATAGATAGTTTTGATAGTATAAATTATTATTGAAAAATAATGAGTATACTATCAAGCACCTGAAGTTCACATTTGACCCATTTCCTAGTAACTCGGAAACTATTTGTATTTTTTGTGATAGGTACAAAGAAATGTTTTGAGATGTGTGTTGGAAATATGCCCTATCGGCAATAATAATAAAGTTATTATCATTCTTCATTGTTCATGATAAGTGTTTATTCTCCATTCTATAATTTTATTAAGCGGAAATATTAATACTTGTGTGGTTTGTAAACAATAATGTGTCCCTGGTATGACTCCGCTAGACTAGTTCATTGTTCACTGCCTAGACGAGATTTGTTCCTCCGACACAATATTTTTCTAGTTTTATGAGTAGACAAGATTTTTTCCTCTGATGCAATATTTTTGCTCCTTGGGTATATGGGATTTGTTCCCTGGACACAGTATCCATGTTCCCTAAGTATATGAGACTTGTTTGGTGATAGAATTTTTTGCATGTGTTCACGAGATTTATTCCTCGGATGCAGTATTCTTGTTCTGCGAGTAGACGAGATTTGTACTCGAGACGCAATATTCTTCTTCCGCCAGTAGACGATATTTGTTCCCGGATGCAATATTCTCGTCCCTAAGTAGACAAAATTTGTTCCTCGGGCGTAATTTTTTTTGTTCCCGGATTTGTTGCTCCGATGCAATATTATTGTTCGTGAGTAGACAAGATTTGTTCCTCAGATGCAATATTTTTGTTCCCTAAGTATACATGATTTGTTCCCCAGACGCAATGTTCTTATTCCCTAAGTATACGCGATTTGCTCGATGATAGAATTTTTTCCATGTGTTGATGAGTTTTGTTCCCTAGATGCAATGTTCTTGTTCCCTGAGTAGACGAGATTTATTCCCCAGAAGCAATATTCATGTTCCTTGAGTAGACGAGATGTGTTCCCTGGATGCAATGTTTTCTTATTTCTTAAGTAGACTTCCTTGCTCCCCTAGTAGATGAGATGTGTTCCTCGAATGCGAAATTATTTTTCGTGAGTATACGAGATTTGTTCCCCGGACGCAATATTATTGTTCCCTAAGTATACTAGACTTTTTCGGTGACAGAATTTTTTTCGATGTGTTGACGAGTTTTGTCCCCTTGATGCAATATTCTTGTTCCCCGAGTAGACGAGATTTGGTCCTGGACGCAATATTCGTGTTCCTTGAGTAAAAGAGATATTTGCTCCCGAAGCAATATTGT
The DNA here is from genome assembly GCF_022539505.1 of Lolium rigidum. Lineage (NCBI taxonomy): Eukaryota > Viridiplantae > Streptophyta > Magnoliopsida > Poales > Poaceae > Lolium > Lolium rigidum. The sequence continues at coordinate 296,009,289 of NC_061508.1, forward strand.
TGTTCGTTGTGTAGACGATATTTGGTCCTCTAGCGCAATGTTTTTCTTGTTCCCTGAGTAGAAGAGATTTGTTCCTCGGACGCAATATCTTCTTGTTCTCTGAGTAGACGAGATTTATTTCTCGGATGTAATATTCTTGGTCCTAAGTATACGAGAGTTTATCGAAAACAATATATTCTTGTTTCATGAATAGATGTGTTGCCCAAACACAGATTATTTTTTTCCCTGAGTAGACATTATTTATTTCTCTAACTTAATATTTTCCTTGTTCCTAGAGTATACGAGATGTGTTAACTCAACCAGCTAGGACCCTCACAGTGATTAAGCGCTCCTCACCATCAGATGTCGTGTATGTACAATCAAGATCTCCCTAGATCGATTTCACGTCAAATAGGCCCATCTAACGTTGCTGGGCTGTTTCTCCGCACATTGAGTTGGATATTATTTCCTTAACCGGGCTGAAAATACCTCAACCCTTCCAATAATACTAACGCCCGTTTGCTCTCTTCCTCTTCCTCTTCCTCTTCCTCTTCTTCTTCCTCTTGCCATACCATTGGCTCGGTCTAGTCCCGTTGATATTCTTCAGAAAAAAATATCGACCGAGGAAAAGACGTGTTATCCCAGCCGATGCGGAGATGCAGGCGTCGCCGATGCGGAGATGCAGGCGTCGCCGATTCGGCCTTCGCTAGCTGATGCAGAAGTGAAAAATCCCCACAGCGGTGACCCTAGTGAACTTTCCATTCCTTTGTGTTTGGTTAGGTCATAGGAACATGTATTATTAAATATTAAAACTAGCACAGTGGCCCTCGCAAATGCGAGGGAATCACCCTTATTATGTGTACTGCGTTTGAGAGTTAAATCTTAGATGTCATGGTTACGCATAAGGCTAAGATATTAAATTGTAAGGTTGTAGAGCCACTATAAATATTATGCTAAGTATTATTTGTGTGGTTGAATTAATCACCTTCAATTTTGATTATCATCTCGCTTCGAAAACACAATATACTGATGACAATGAGTCTATTTTTCACATTGAAATAGAGTGCGGTGTTTTTGGTACTATATATGTGATGTCAAATCATTATGCAAGGTTAAAATTTGGATGTCTAGTTTTGAATTTGACTGTAAAGTTACAAAATATTAATTCCTTGTTCATATCCTATTTCGGGTACACCAAATGAATATATAGATCATGTTTATACACCGTTATAGAATACTATTTATTTATGTTCACTAAGATAATATACAAATGATGAATACAGTTACGGAAATCAACCTGCTATGTGTATATAGCTACTTTCAATATATCGCTTCATCATTGGTTCCAAATAAACGTTCATTTTCTCTGCATACAATATGTGATTCTCAATTATAATAAATATAGTGTTCTATGAATATTAGAAGGTCATGTTCCCAAAAGGAGAACACCACAGTTAATTGTTAGGTAAATATTTATTTTGGTGTGTAGTTAAGTGACATTATTTGACATGATCCAATAGATAAGCCATCGAAAGACTAAAAGTATTCACTTAAATTACTCTCATTCTATTACCCCTTTAATGAAATATAGTTGTTTTTAGACATGGACATGCATGATCTTCGAACTTGCAAATTTGACCATTATATAAAGAAATTCTCACAAAATCTAATATTAGCAAACATACTGCCTCCTACTCTGCTTTGTCTAGGTCATCTCACCGGCTGCAACGGTATGTAGATTTCACCCTAGCAAACAATGTTTTTTCCTTTGCTAATATGCCCATGTTTGCTAGTTCAACGACTAAGTGTAGTTTAGGCTGTGTGTTTTGCAAGTGATATGTCCAAGACTATTGTGCGGTCAGACGACCATATGGCCCTAATCATAGAAATGGGAGGTTTGTGCACTCTCCTAAACCTTTGACGTTACTCTTATTTTTGAAATCTTGTGATATTATCTTTTTACACACATTAGTGTACACATGTTGAAAATTTATTCTATAAAAAGCGTTGCTTTATTTTTTGCGATGATCTAGTAGTTCCTTTGAGCATAAGTAGCATGCATTTACAATTTGAATGAAAATTACTCGTAAAATAACTTAGTCCGCACACGTTTAATTTTACAGTTTCTTTGAGACACTTCCCTACTCTGTACCATTCTATGAAGTTGAATATGGGTTGAAAGAAAATGTATGGTTGTAAGGAAAAGTTGGAGACCATTTTCCTTCTAAATATGTACCCATGATCAATCAATCTGATCTATCTTAGTCAACACAACCACTTCTTACGGGCCTAACATTGATCTCTTCTTACATGACTTAGGATCATAGTCTTAAATTTTAGATCTAACCATTCAAAATACTTTTGTGTTGAATATGGGTACCTCTTTTAGGGAGGCAGACGTGACCATCAACATTAAATCATGATCATGTACTATCTTCGTAATATATTGTTCTGTATAGCTCAACCTTTATAATTTGATCCACAACATGATTAACGGGCAAGATAATTCAAATGATCTGGATCAGCGTGGCGCTTCTATTCTAAAACCCCATATATTTCTTTTAGTATATAAGTATATATATATATTCTAAGATTATGATATTACAGCCTTATGTGCAATGTTTTAGTAAACCGATTTTCAGAATAATATATATATTGCAAAATAGATTTTATGAATGTTTAAATTAAATTAATTCACAGATATTTTATAATAATTTTTTTTTACTCAATCATGCACAGTAGACTTAGCTATATAGAGTCGCGCTATTTGATCCCCAGGTGCAGAATAACAATTCTGCATCCACCCATTATCTTTGTAATTGTAAATGAATTTTGCGCCACGTAAATTTTGTCTTACTTCGTAAGTCAAGTATAACATAAGAAAAAATAGATATGGCCATATTTTTTTATTTACATAACGTACAAGACATAAAATACATAATTTTGGTGTTTTTTTTACACTGTAATGACTCATAAAATATTCTTGTAGAAGTAAAAGAAAATCATTTTATACAACCAAATTTTTTGACAGATTTGAATCGCGGACTAACTATTTTGAGAAAAGTTTTAACTTCTATTCACATCTACTGACTCTTTGAGATTTATTTTATTTACTGTCATTTAAGATTAGTAGAAAGTAAAAAAGATCACATATTATACAATGGAAATACTTTTGTATACCCACGTATGGCCATGTGTATTTGAGTACATGTGCTGTCGTCGTATTGTTATGTATAGCTCAACCTTTATAATTTGTTCCCACAACACGATTAAAGGGTAAGATTATTCAAATGATGTGGATCAACGTTGCGCTTCTATTCTAAAACCCCATATAATGCTTTTAGTATATAAGTAGATATATATTCTAAGATTATGATATTACAGCCTTATGTGCAATGTTTTAGTAAACCAATTTTCAGAATAATATATATATATATATATTTCAGAAAATAGATTTTCTGAATGTTCAAATTCAATTAATTCACAGATATTTTATAATTAATTTTTTTTCTATATAGAGTCGTGCTCTTTGATCCCCAGGTGCAGAATAACTATTCTGCATCCACCCACTATTTTTGTAACCGTAAATGAATTTTGCGTCACGTAAATTTTGTCTTACTTCATAAGTTAAGTATAACATAAGAAAAAATAGACATGGTCATATTTTTATTTCACATGACATACAAAAATATGACATAAAATACATATTTGTGGTGTTTTTTTACACTGTAATGACTCATAAAATGTGTTTTTTATATCGATATTTTTGTTGTAAGTTAATGTGAACATAATTATTCGATTACAAAAACATAATTTTATGTAAGTAACGGCGTAAGATTATGTTTGGTGCAAAATAACTTTTCTGTACCCTGGAAGTAAAATAGTGTTTCTATATGTTTTTTTTTATGTTTTGCAAAACACATTTTATGAATTTTTAAATAAAATTAAATCATAGATGTCTCATCATTAATTTTTCTACTCAATCATGCACAGTAGACTAAGCTATGTATTTATTGGTTATACATTTCATGTTACGTAATTTAAATTATTCAAATTTTCCTCACCCAAACACGTTCTTTTAATTTTCTGCTAGGTTTAGCATTTTAGATAGATAATCTTGTGTATAATTTTTTTGAACAAACTCATATATTGCTACCGAGCAAGGTAGGTAGCGTGAGTCATTTTTTCCGAACAGACTTGTCTAGCATGTGCACCTATTTTAATTGTAAAAATAAATGTTTTCTTGCCGAACGGACTCAGCTAGCTAGCAAGTCTTTTTTTATAGCAAAAGACTATTCATACGACCAAATCGTGTGAAAGAGGGAATCTAACTTTTAGATTACACGGATAATGCAAATTTAGGTATTTGAAGGACAAATCGTACGTGTAAAGGATTCTATTTTTTTTCTTCCTAAATTCCACGTATATTACCAATCTAGCAATTGGATGCTCTATCACAATCTTGTTACGTGATTTAGAAGATTAGTTAGGGATGGCCCCACGTAATATTTTTTCTTACCATGTACGATGGTCCTTCTAAATCACGTGGGTATGGCTCCATGTATGATGGCGGTGTATGTCCTTAATAGCTTGTACGTGTCAACTTTTTACGTAACATATATCGGCTTTAAATCTGTACCATTAAAATTAAGATCAATGACATATATATTGAGTCTATGTGGATTAACCTGGTGTCTCCGTTAAAAGCCTCTTATTTTGCTTTTAGTATATAATAGATTATCATGGAACAAAAAAGTTCAAATGTAACTAAGTTAGACATAAAATACCCATACGTTGCTCTGGTTCCCTTGGTTTATTGTTTGTATCTATTGTTTGTATCTCTCCGTTGCAAACATAATGTATATAAAAACTCGGTTATATAGAAAAGAGGCAGCCGCCACCTAGTACTATTTATGTAATAATAAGATACTACCTCCGATTCAAGGAATAAGACGTCCTCGTTTTACGTGTTTTTCGTTTGACTAAGAATTACTTCAAATATATAAAGATTGTTTGTATGAAATTAACATCATTAGAAAGTGCTTTTCACTACGAATCCAACTAAGTCTAATACATATAATATAACGAAGATTTTATTGCTCAATTTTTATGGTCAAAGTTTGCATTGGAATACGTGTGCGCTTTATTTCTTAGGACGGAGGTAGTATCTCGCTTGGTTGCTTGGGACGGAGGTAGTCCCTAGTCTCATGCTCTCTATATAAATCTCGCTTGGTTGCTCGCTTGGTTGCTAAGGCTAGTCATAGTGGGGAGTAACTTAGACTAGTAACATGGTATATGTTACTAGTCTAAGTTACTACCTTCATAGTGGGTAGTAACTTATATGTGGTGTCATGCATTGTGTTATTTACTATGGTGTAGACTCAACTTGTCTTGGGCTGTGTGATGTTATGGTAACATAGCTAGTTACCACCTCACTCTCTTTCTTCATTCATTGACATGCCATGTCACCAAAATCCCTTGGGTTATGTGATGTTACTAGCTAAGTTACTCCCACTATGAGCAGTCTAAGAGCAAGTACAATAAGGCTTAGTCAGCAGGCTATAAGGATTTAAATATAATATATGTGCTTAGTTGGAGGAGAGAGAAGAAGAGAGAGAAGGTGGGTGGGCTCTAATGCAATAGCCAAATTCCTAGCAGCGTCTTCCTGCAAGACTTTGTGAGACTAAATAGTAGGCCATGTGTTGATAAAGTAGTGCAATCTTAGAGCCAACTATTATACATGCTAGCTATATGTTGACTATAAATGAGGTGGCATATTGCTTATAGCCATCAGCTGGCTATATTATTGGAATTGCTCTAAGGCAACGGGCGTCAAATAGGAATCACCGATTTTGCCCATGGGCGCTCCCCTCCACGCTCCATGGCTCGGTCGAACCTGGGATGGGCCGAATACCCATGACACGGAAATCTAGTGGCCAGGTTCCGATACCCAAAACCGGCCGAACCGCACAGCACGCACGCACGCCGCACGCGCGCGAGCACGTGCGCGTGAAGTCATCAACGTACCCACGGCGTGTCAGGCCAGGCGCATGACAGGTAGGGCCAACCGCAGAAACCCTAGATCTATAGCCGCGGCCGAAGACGCACACACTGCTCCTTATCTCCCGGGGAGTTGCGCCCGCGGCCGCCAGTCAGCCAGCCAAGCCCCGCCGCCGGCCATCCTCCTCCTCCCCTCGCCCCGCTTCGCCTCGCCCGCCGCACGCGAAGCGCCGCGCTCGCCCGAGGTTTCTGGCTTCGGGCAGCCCGGACCCTGCGACACCGGCCGTGAATCTCTATCTCTTCCCGGTAAATCTTCATGCCCACCTGCCTTTGCAGCGCGGATTGGTCCTTGCAGTTTTCTGCTGACACTGTCTGCTCGCAATTGTAACGGTTACTGCGAAAACCAGGATAATTCAGATGATTTCGTTTCGTGCAATTCGCTACTTCCTGCTCTGTACCTCATCGCGTCCATGTGCTGGAGTGTCCTTTTGGTTCGCTTGGTGTTCTTGCACGGCGATTCCCCTGATTCGCCTTGCTCGAACGCCACACCTGTTTTGAGTTGCGACTTAGCTTAGTAGTATGGTTCTGGCAGCAACTTTCGTGATTTGCTCTGCCCTGAAATCAGATAATCTGTTATGCATCTTCAACTGCACAAGCTCGTGTTTTATGGAGCTACTAGTAATGGCATCTGAACTAGTTAGTTTGCTTGGATGTTACGCATATGGCCCTTACTGCCAGACCACCCCGCCAACTAGATCATGCTTGAGAACACATCAGATCAGTTAAGTCCCCTTTTGTCTCATCGCAAAAAGGAAAGGAAATTACCCTCTGAACATTATTACCTAATTGACTGAGTTCCAGAGTCTCAGGTACACCATTTACATCCCTGTAATGTTTTTGTCATATGGTCAATATATGGATTTTCCCACACTAAGTGTTGTGTCCTGTTTTTTGAGAACATTGAAGTCAGCTTTTCCGTTGGGGAAATCCTGTATTCTAGAAATTGCTGAAACAACCAACTAGGCAACTGCTACTACGCAAAGTTGCCTCTCTGGCTGAATAAATTAATTTATTTACTGAAATTCTGTCCAACTTATCGCAGTTGCCTGATTTCTGTGTTTGTTTCACCTTCGCGAAAAGGAAAGAAAATTACCCTCTGAACATTATTACCTAATTGAGCCGAGCTAAGTTATTCCGTTGGAGAGATCCTGCATTCTATAAATTGCTGAAACAAATAACTAGGCTACTGCTAAGCAAAGTTACCTCTCTGGCTGAATAGATTCATTTAATTGCTGAAATCCTCTTCAACTTACCACAGTTGCCTAATTTCTGCATTCATTTCATCTTTTTAGGGGGCTGGCACCCATGGGGAAGGGGGGACAGATTGTGGCTGTTCTTCAGCTAGGTGGAGAGTTCACCACAGATGCTGATGGGAATATGTCCTATTCTGGCGGAGAGGCGCATGCAATGCTTGTCAAAAGTGACTGGACTTTTGTTGCATTTATGCACGAGATATCTTCGACGCTTAACAATCTCAAAGTGGACCAGTTCTTGTTCAAGTATTTCCTTCCAAGGAACAACAGAACCTTGATTTCTATTTCCAATGACAAGGACCTGCGTCGCATGGTTGAATTCCATGCAGAGTCGGAGACGACGTACATTTATGTCATAAAGAAGGTCGACAACAGGTACCTCTCTCTCTCTCTCTGTCTGAACATCAATTTCTTTTGTCCATTGCATTGCCGAAATGACAATAGAAATATTTGCAGGGCATTGAGCGTTGATGCTGACTCGGGCACTCCTGTAGATGAACCTGCCAGTGTTCCAACGACTCCTGATGGCTCTAAGAGGCAAAAAGTGTGTGCAGCTTGGAAGGATGTGATCACTGGAGTTGGCCAGTTATTTGAAGGTCCTAAGGATTTCCGTGATGCCTTGCATAAGTATGCCATTGCACATAAGTTTCATTACAGATTTATCAAGAACGACGCATCTCGTGTTACTGCCGAATGTACTGGTGAAGATTGCACATGGCGGATACATGCTTCCAAGTGTCCTGCCAAGAACAGTTTCATGATCAAGAAAATATCTGAAAGCCACACCTGTGAAACTGAAACTGTCAAAAGTCATCGTTTGGCGTCACAGCGATGGGTTGCTAGTGTTATAAAAGAAAAGCTACGTGATAGCCCAAACTACAGGCCAAGAGATATCGCCAAAGATCTTCAACAGGAGTATGGACTGTGCCTAAATTACTCACAGGCTTGGCGTGGAAGAACAATTGCTCAGAGAGAACTCTATAGCTCACATGAGGAGGCATGCATCCAGCTACCTTTGTTTTGTGAAAGGATTAAAGATACAAACCCTGGAAGCGTCGCAACAGTAGTGACTATGGAAGATTCAAAATTCTGTTTCTTTGTTGCCTTCAATGCATCGCTTCATGGTTTTGAGCATGGGTGCAGGCCACTCCTTTTCCTTGATGCAGTGTCTCCAAAACCAAATAACAAGTGGAAGTTACTGACTGCTACTTCAGTTGACGGGGAAGGCGATGTGTTCCCAGTTGCATTCTCTGTAGTGGATGCTGAGAACCGTGAAAATTGGCACTGGTTTCTTGAGCATCTAAAATCTTCGCTGTCAGCATCTCGTCCTATAACATTCATATCTAATGGAGAAAGTGGACTATGGGATGAAGTACCTCTGGTTTTCCCTGACAGTCATCATGGATACTGCATGGACTTTCTTATGGAAGAATTTAAGATGCAGCTGGACGATGCATGGACTGAAGAAGTAAGAGATGCCTTGGTTGAGCTTCTTAAGAAAGCCATTTATTCATGCACAGTTGACGAGTTTGATCAGCATATGGAACAAATTAAAGTTGAATCTGAGAAGCTTGCTGAATGGCTTTTGGAGATCAAACCTGAGCGGTGGTCAGATGCCCATTTCAAGGGGTCACGTTATGGTCAGTACTCCTGCAATATTTCCAACACTATTGTCGAGTGGATGCCCTCAAGATATGAGCTTTCAGTTGTGCAGTTAGTTGACACGATAAGATGCAAGCTCATGGAGATGATGTACACACGCAGAGAGTCTTCTAATGAATGGGCTGGGGTATTAACGCCTGCAGCGAACCATAAATTGCAGGAAGAGCTCAGCAAAGCTCATTCACTCAATGTTACGCCCTCAGATAGCGATGGAGATGGCAACATGTTTAAGGTGTGCGATGACTCAGTTAATGTTGTCAACATGGACATGTGTGACTGCACCTGCCGAAAGTGGCATGTTTCTGGGCTGCCATGCATGCATGCAATGGCAGTATTTGAGCGCACTGGGCAGTATGCATATGACTACTGTGTGAAGTATTTCACGACTGAAAGCTACCGGTTGACGTATGCCTTGTCCATAAATCCTATACCTGATGCTGTTCTGCCTTCTACTGCAATAACGGATCCGTCGCAGAGTCCAGCGACATATGCATTCCCATTGCGAACTCGGCGGCAGGTTGGCAGGCCGAAAGAGAAACCTGCTGATCCACGCATCACAGTTAAAAGGGGAGTGCGCTGCAGCAGATGCAAAGGGTATGGTCACAACAAAGCAACTTGCAAGATTCCTATCAGCGGCGAAGCCTTACCATCATCTGAGCTCGCCCTACCCGAGGCCGTACCACCAGCTGAGCTCACCCTCTCTGAGGCCGTACCATCAGCTGAGCTTGCCCTCTCCGGGGCTGTACCATCAGCTGAGCTCTCCCTCTCCGAGGCCTCACCACCAGCTGAGCTCTCCCTCTCCGATGTACACAGTTAAGGTGGAGAGTTGCTCTTGATGTTCCCTGTAAGGAAATTGGTGCTATTTCTTTCTCTGAGTAAGCTGTAATATAGATGCCGTAGCTGTTGACTGTAGCTCAAATTGCTTCGTGAACTTGTCGTATTCGCTGCTGTGTTTAGGCTGACAACATTCAGTTCGTAAATTAAACCTTGTGTGATGGACACCACCATTAGAGAAAGCTTTGGAAATTATTCTGCTATATTCTGGAGCCCGGTCTATTGTTGTATTTACCGTTCCTCCTGCTGTGTGGCTGCCTTATCATTTCTAGCAAGGCAAGGAATACGTCATAAGGTCAAAGTTACTTTTTCAGGGGCACTTAAAATGCAGTTTGTAACTGCTCGTGTATTCTACCTGCTATGCCTGAACTAGCTTTTTTTCTTTTTCCAAGCGACCCAACCATGGGATCGATTTTCATTATCAGGAGATAACGAAAACAGCAAAAACAGCAGTAATTTTAGTAGCAAGCAAAAGCAAACAACGGAGGGGGGAACGCCGCCTACTGCTAGTGTTATAAAGATATTACAGGGCGGAAGGAACCTTAAAAGTTTACATCCGGCGATAAACTAACAGGCAGCACAACATTAGACAAGGCAGGCGTTAGTATCATCAAACCATTAGCGACAGCAGCAAACTCAAAAGCAGGAGGTTGACTTTGTAACAGCAGCATCATCAAGAGCAAGTTAGGCATCGGCATCATTCGTCTCCATGTCCTCCACACCATGATCTGCCATTGCTTCATCGGTAATCATCAGGTTTCTCCTAGCAGGCCTCCCTTCAGTCGCTGAGGAGGTGGCAGCAGCAGCAGCAGCCGCAAGACAAAGCAAGTTGTTAGCGTCAGCTTTGATGTTTTCTGCATCAGGTGAATTATGGAGACCTGCCCAGTAATTCATAAAAACAACGGACAAACTGATTACTTCATTAGGAGATTTTATCAATTTTTTCTCAAAACAGGCTCTATTTCGAAGTTTCCGAATAGACCAAGATATTGCAGCCAGTTCAGCAATCTATACATTTCTGCTAGCAGGTACTAAGCGAGGAAACCACCAACAAAATTAAGTGAAGCTTCCAGGTCTATCAGTTGCCCCAACAGCCATAGCCACAGTGCTTCATACATATTTTGCTGATGCACATTCAAAAAAGAGATGTGATATTCGTTCTGATGACAAAACTGACAGTTGGCATTTCCAGCCTAGTTCCTCTTCAGCAAATTATCTTTAGTTGCAATTGCATTATGCCAGATCAACCATAACCATATCTTTATCTTCAGTGGAATCTTATTTTTCCACAAATGTTTGAAGGATCTATCAGTCCCACCATTCCTGCACATGTGATTGTACATTGATTTCACAGAGTAAATCCCATTTTTTGTCTATTTCCAGAAAGGCTTATCTTTCCCCTGGGATAGGACTGTCTGTCTCACAATCTCCAGCAACCCATGAACTTGAACAGTCAAATCAAGGGATAAGTATCTCTTAAAGGAGAAGTTCCAACCAAGGGCAGCATCATCAACAACTGTAACACTTTGTTCATTGCAAATTTGGAAAATGTCACAGAAGTAATCTTTTAGGATTAATTCCACACCAGGCATCACACCAAAAACTTGTCACTTTCCCATCTCCCACCTGCATCCTTCCGCCAGACAAATAAATCTCTCTTACTTTCTGCATATCTACCCACAAGGGAGAGTCACCAGGTCTGCTTTTTGAGTAAAAGACACCAGTATATCTAAGATATTTCTTATTCATAAAATCAAGCCAAGGACCAGCACCGGATTCATCTTTCCACCAACACTTGCACATAAGACTGATATTGAATTTTGAGAGGTCTTTTAGACCCATACCACCCTTCTTCTTGGGTTTACAGATCCATCTCCATTTAACAAAATGCTATTTTCTCTTATCTGCACTACTAGCCCAGAAAAAAGGAACTAGTAGGTTTTTCCATTTCCTCAATAGTAGTTTTATGCAACAGTCTCATAGACATATGGTAGACACCAGTACTGGACAAACAAGTACCAATTTTTATTATTCTCCCTCCAATAGACATATTATTTCCCACCCAGGCACTTTTTATTATTCTCCCTCCAATAGACATTTTGGAAATTCTATGAAAGAAAGAAGTGTTTCTATCTCCCTGAAGAAGCCATCTTTCTCTGGATCTCTGTTGCTAGTAGCTCTCCTCTTTATCAATGATATGCAACAACTCATGTTGGATCTGAGCCCTTCTTCTTATCTGTGTAGCAGACCGGGGTCGATCCTCTTCCAGTCTCTATAGTTCTTCGAGTTCTCTACCAATATGTTTCTTTCTTTTGATATCTCTTCCTCTCAGATTTGCTCCACAACCCTTCAAGTCTTTCTTGATATTTTTTCAGTTTCAGTTGCAAATTTCCTAGACTGTCAGAGGCCCTCACAGGATTTTGCCAGATCCTGGAGAATCTACAAAGGAAATCTTCTTCCTACAGCCATGCTTTTTCAAATATAAATTCTCTGACAACCTTATCTCTCTGTTCCATAGTGTGTAGGATCAGGGGGTTGTGATCTGACATATCTCTGACAAGCTTATGGACAGTTGTAAGAGGAAACAAAACCTCCCAAGAATCATTCATCAAAAATCTATCCAGCTTTTCAAGGGTGGGATCTTGTTGATTATTTGACCAAGTGTATTGTCCACCAGATAAATATATTTCTCTCAGACCATGACTATTAATAATTGCATTGAACATATCAGTCCATCTGTTCCTCCTCATGGATTTGTTCTTCTCTGAAGTAAATCTAATAATGTTGAAGTATCCTCCAATGAGCAAAGAAAACTTTTGATCACTACAGACATTCCCCAGCTCAATCAAAAATTCTTCCTTATCCTCCAATTGAGCAGCTCCGTACACAATAACCAAGTTCCATTTCAACTGCATCTTTTTATCTAACAAAGTGACTTTGATGTGGAATCTACCCACACTGGTATTACAGATATCAAATCCGGATGACCTAAAGCCACCCAAAATCCCACCACTCCTGCCGACAGAAGGAATCCATCTCCATTCAAAATTATTCATGTGATCAAACTTCCTGAAGAAACTAGGAGAGTAATCTTTCTTTATAGTCTCATGTAGGCCAATGAAATCTATCTCCTACACTCTTAACAGATCTGACAGAAAAACACTCATACCTCTCTTACCAACACCTTTGCAGTTTAGTGTTGCACCTATCATAGATACTTTGAATTTTGTTTCCTTCTCCTAGTTCCAATCACAATGCCACACAAAGGGTGGTCATTGGAGACTTTCACCGAGGCAACACTAGATTTTGGTAGTGCTCCTCCAGAGGCAACACCTGATTTGGCCAGTGTTCCTCTCAAACTCCTTTTTTCTGCTGATTTTATATTCTTTTTTGTCCTCCTGGATACCACAGGTGTATAATATTCTACAAATGAAGCCTGGTGATCAGGGGGATACGTGAGCACCCCCTACCTACTCAATACGTGTCTAACGCCATCCATTAATCCGTTAGCACTAGGTCCTCCTCCACAGTGCCCCACTAGGCCACCACCACGCCACCCTCCTCTAACCTCACGCACGCACCCAATATCTTGGTGCTCTGCATCTCTGGCCATCTTCTCCGCTTAGAGTTGAACCATCCCTCGAGTCCTCGGCCGAAGCGCATCAGCGACCTGCCAAGATACCAGCCGCCTCCGTCACGGAATCGCGTCTCATCCTTAGCGGCTCTCTTCGAGGCCCACGATGGAATCTGCAAAACATTGCGCCGGTACGCATAAGCATTCACGTCGGGATTTTTTTTGCTCGTAAGAAAATACTGTACTTATGTCCAGAGATTCCTCTAATCCTTTTCAATACCTAATGATTCAGTAACTTTTGGCATTTGATACGTAAAGAAGACAGTCCAATTCGACCTGCAATCTTTGTAATAAGCTGATGCATTTACATGCTCTAATTACTGATTGTTATTGTTCCCCATAAAAAGCAGCGGTGGGTGGTTGAGCTCCGGCGTGAGGGTGGTCCAGCTCTGGTTGCAGGCGATTTGAGAAATTGGAGCCGATCTGAACTGAGTAGACGACGATGGCTGTGGGTGAGTGACGTCCCTGGGCGGAACGGCCACGGGGACATCATCACGCCATGCGCGCGCCGGCGGCGGACGTCACATCCCGACGGTTCTCCTCCCAATTGAGAAATTTTGGGAAGGACGCGAGGATTCGGAAGAAGAAATATTGGAGATTCGAGATTTAGTGGGATTCCAATCTCAATTCCATTATGAGCTTCGCTCCAATCGGAAATCCCCAACTTAGAGAAGAAATCAGCGGGAGAAAGATAAGAGAGAGATAGACTGCATCAGAGGAGGCAGCGGAGGCCCGCGTTTAGCAGCTTTTTCTGGGAGAGAAAGATACTCACGCCGTATGGTCGCCGTGACCCAGAAAATGAATCTTAACGTTGATCCAACGGTATCTAGGGGGTGCTCACGTACCCCCCTGATCACCAAATCCACTCTATAATATTCTACATCATCCTCCATGTTGTCACTAAAACCCAACATCAAAATCTGGTTGGGTTCACTGTCTGGAGCAGCGCTTCATTTCTCTCCTGCACTTCCTTGATACATGTCTAGCAATCTCTAAATCTTTTGAGATAACTTACTTTTTCAAGGGGGAAAGAATCATGACTAATACCCATTTCAAGAGCTCTAGCAATAATATCATCATCATCTAGAACATCAAAGGAATTGGATGTATTAAGGGAAGTACCTGATAGATCTTTCTTCTCAGCAGCTGCCTTGGCCTTGTCATCAATCCTGGTAGATGTACACCCTTGGCTAGTCATCCTTGAGCTTCTTCTAGCAGGCACATCAACCTGCATATCAGCTTGTTGATCTCCTTCATCTTATGGTGGGTTGTCAACTTGAGAAGCTGGCTCCTCTTGAGTACATTCAGCCTCTGGTTGAGATCCATCAACAGGGATAACAACAGCAGTGTGCTCATGTGTGAGAGATGGAGCAACAAGAGCAATGACTCCTTGACCTGGATTAATAAAAGTCATATCAGAGCCTTGATTGGACTCACCACTCAGTACTACTCCCATAATCGACCTGTTCATCATGCATTCCATCATTCTCAGCTATATCTTCAACTATGGGGGGCAGAATGTGGCAAAATTGCTTCTTCAGGTGGAAGGACTTGTCAATGCCGGAGGAAGCAAGCTCACTGATGAATTTTATAAAGGAGGGATCATTTTTCTGGGTAAGAAAATCTTCTTCATTGTTTGTCTGTGCAAATGCCAGTGCAGTTACAGCATCACTCTGTATTTCATTTAAAACAGCCTGATTCTTGGCCTGCAAGGTACATGAAGGAGTAGAGGAACTGTCATCAGATACTTTATTCTTCCCTTTCGCTGCCTCAGCGTATTGCCTGGCATTGGGTGTGTTCTTGAGTTTCCTTTGAACACCAGTTGAGGAACCAGTACCAACAACTGGGGGAGCATATTGAGAGCCTGTTTTAGAATCATTTCCACCTGTCCTTTGTCTATTTGGCGTTCCTTGGTCTCCACCATCTCCAGCAGTGGTCTCAGCAACACCAGTTCTAGTACCAGATGGAGGAGTTGGCTCAAAGAGCTCTCTAGTATATTGAGATTCATAGAAACCCTTTTTTATTTCCCCAATCCTAGTATTGGGTACCAGAGAGAGAACCTGACAACCAATCTTAACCCTGACATAAGCAAAATTTCTCAGACAATTCTTGTCCAGGGCCAAAGGCTTTCCAACAAAGCGTGCAACATAATAGGCAGTAGACTTGCTCCTAAACTTCATGGGGATTCCTTGAATTCTAAACCAAGATTCTTCCAATACCCCAATGGGTTCTATGTCACCAGTCCATTTCTCCAGACTAATAATTGCTCCAGGAACAATTCTCATAAACAACTTACCAAAGTGAGCAAGTTCATCAATAGCCTTGGCAGATGGGAATCTGGTTCTGAATTCAGTTGGGAAGACCACTTTTGTAAAGAAACGCCAGTTGATTTTCATAGACTCAGCCCACACATCAAATTCATGTTCTATATCTCTACAAGAAACTTCTCCTTTTTCAACAGTTATATGAGCATAATTCAACTGATCTAAAGGAGGGGACTCAAGCTCTGCAGCAGGAATAGAATAAAATCCAGAACCAAATTCCTCACTACCATAATATGGAGCAACATATTCCAATGGTTCACGTTCCTGACACACTTCAATCAAGTGATTCAAGCCACATCTTCCACAAACAATATGATCAAAAACTGGACGCTGATGTCGTGCAACTGTTGTAGGTTGAGCCATCACCAGTGGTGGTGCAAAGGACCCCACTGGGTCAGGAGCAGAGGATAAAGACACAGATCTAGCCGTCGCATGAGCAGTTTGTTGTTGTTGATTATCTTGCACAGGTTGATTGGAAAGCACATTCACTGCATCTACATCATCAATCTGGGGGATATTAGAGGTGTTGCGACTTACATCGGGGGATCTGCTGCGAGTGGAGGGGTTGATGGAGGATCCAGGTTGCATCTCGGTTCTGTGCACCCACCGATCTCTTGCACGTGCTTCCTCCTCGATGTGGCGCTTCTCAGCGAGTGCACACTCACGAGCCAGCCGCTCCGTGTTGCGTGTTGCTTCACGATGACGTTCTTCCTCTAGGCGGCAGCGCACCTCAACACGTCGTCTTTCTTCATCACGAAGTCTCTCTTGATCTGCGAGGCGTCGATCTTCCTCACGGCGATGATCCCCTTCCCACTGCCAGTTATCTTCATAACGTCTTTCTTCTTCCCACCGACGCTGCTCATCTCGTCGATCTGCTTCAGATCCAACACGCGGCCGGTTTCCGAAGTAATCGCGCGGTGGAGATCGGCCGTGGATCGGAGATCTGCGAGGTGGCGACCTCCGGGAACCTCCGAATCTTTGATCCATAGACGGAGGGGGTGCAACAACAAGAGCAAACGATCTACGGTCGCCCGATCTAATCCCTTGCCAAGTCTACGGATGATTTGTTGGGTGGAAATCGTGGTGGATGATCTCGGGGCTAGGGTTTTGAACGAAAATCACTCTCGGATCTAGGGTTGAACCGAAGAGGGGAAATGGGGAATTGCGAGAGATCCCCACGATTTGGTGGGTTAACCCCCTCTTGATGAACAGTGTTGGGCTGCAGCCCAGTACCCAAAAGCGCCATGGATGAAACGGGGGAAGCATCAACGCAGGCCTGCACCCCGGTGCGGATCACAACGCACGCACGCATAGAGGGCGACGCGGGATGCAAATCCCGCACGCGAATCCTACCCACCTGCGGCCCAATCCAGATCTTGAACTCCTCCAAAGCAATTATCGCGCCAAAACTGAGGATGTTGATCGAATCTGGACTCCATGATCTGATCCTCTCTCCATTTTCCTTCGTCAACCAGATTCGATCCAAATCTGACCCAATGAACCCTCTCTGCCGGATCAGGAATCCCTCGCGTGAGATCGAGGTGAAAGAGGCTTCCCATGAGGTTGACGAGCCCGAGGCCAAGGGCGACACGGGAGGCGGGGGTGAGGGAGGTGGGGGCGTAGCGGCGATGCGGTCGGCGACGCGGGAGCCCTGTGACGCAGGAGCCATCCCTTATGCTCAAACCATCCCTCGGGGACCGATAATGATACTGCTAAAATAAGAAGTTTCTTGGATTCTTGGTAGTCTGCTGAATGTTCTAAGGAAGATATAACTTTTTTTTTTTGGGTTGCCCTCATTCCTGCAGGCATTGTCTAGTTCATGTTTGAGTTTTGAGGGTTTCTGAGGTTCTGGCACGCCCTCTCAAAACGTGCCACCCCTCCTACATATGTTTTCTTATATTTGCCTCTTAACGAAAAGGCAGCACTCTTGCCATTTTCTTGAAAAAGGAACAGTCTACTATTTGCTTCATGTTGAGCCAGTAAATATCGGTCCTTTGAAACTTTATTGTTCCTGCTATTTGCTGCAAGATGAGCGATGATGTTGCACTGGATGCGCGGCTACTACCTGCTGCTGCAGTCTGTGCTCAATTGGCATTCTGTGAACATGACAAATGCGACCTGGGCGTGGGATATACTAGCAGTATTCCTTCGGTTGCATTTTGAGCGTCCACAGTCCACACGGTATCCAACGCACACCTTGGATCATTATTACTTCTCCGGAGTACAGTAGATGAATACAACCATTTTACCCGACACGTTGCTGAAGCGACATGACAATGCTTGGCTATCGTGGAGTGAACTGAGCGAGTAGCGCCTTGTGTCATCAGGCTTTGCGTGGCCGCCCACCGTGACCTCTCCTCGGAGACTCCAACCGGCGCATCGCCGGTCCGTCCGTCCGTCTCGTACTACTCTCCTTCTCTGCCTTTACCTGCTGTCTTCACAAGCACAGCACCGACCACCACACTGTGCCGGAGGAGCAGGGACGAGCTCGCTCTCACCAAGCATGGCAAACTCCGCCCGCCCCCCGCGGCTCAAGTACGCGGCATTGTCGATGTCGCCGAGCTGCCTCCAGAAGCTGGTCGGTGACGCTAGCAATGCCGGCATTGCCGCCCGCCATTACCCTCCTCCTCTCCTTCTCTTCCACATTCCTGATCGGCTCTGTTCTTGCAGCGCGTTCCGGCGGAGTTCGCGGCGCGCCTCGAGCCCGGCGCCGGGGAGGAGGAGGCGGAGGTGACCGTGCTGGGCCCGGTCGGCAAGGTCTGGCGCGTGGAGCTGCGCTGGCAGGACGGCGCGTGCTGGCTGGGCAACGGCTGGGCGAAGCTCACCGCCGCGCTCGGCATCGCCGCGGGATGGTCCGTCGTGCTGCGGCGCGAGCGGCGCGGGGTAGCCACCCTCAGCGCGTTCGACCCTGGCCGATGCCTCGCGCGCCTCTGCACCCCACACGCAGGTGATTCTTCTACGCACAGTGCATTTACTTTTCTACGAAGCTGAAGATTAATCTGTACTATGATGAGTAACATGCTTGCGTAGGCGTGACGTGCAAGAACAGGCCTCGGTTCATCAAGTTGCTCGAACAGGATGACCTGGAGAAGATGGTGAGCAAGCTAGTCTCCTAGTTTTAGTTGCTTCTCTCTTCTGATAGTCATAAATAAATCTAGAACTAATGAGTATGTATCAACTTGACAAGCTATGAACTGAAACCTACGTTTTCATCAGTTCTTCTGTTCATGTGTTTCCTCTCATCTTCTGCTTCGTTTTTGCTCTCAATGTTCTTTCAGAGAATCCCTAATAAGTTTGTGCAGCAGCACCTCACGCAAGCTGGAAGTTGCATAAGCAGCCAGAACGCCATGATCTTTTGCCCTCTACGCAAGTTCTGGCGAGTCAAGCTAGACCATGGTCACTCGGATGTGCTGCACGGAGACGATTGGCCGCGGTTCGTGACAGCGCATGATCTCTCCGAAGGGAACATCCTGCTGTTCAGGTATGAAGGTAACATGGTGCTTTCAGTCGAGGTGTTCCTACGGAATGGGTGTCTCAAGGAGTACCATACAACACTTGCTCTGTGTACAACTGATGGTGCAAGGGGGCCAAGCTCTGCACTCCCACAAAGTAAGGCAGTATCCAACAACTGTTTTATGTGGATTCCAGCAAACCTTTCATATGAATTTCCTTCGTTCCAACGGACCCAAACAAAATTGTGCAGGTGGCAAGCGCCCTGTAGTTGCACCTTTCAGCAAGAAAAGGAAGAACGACAAAAACGTGGTTTACGCTATTTCTGCGCCGGTCCGGCCGCAGAGCAAACCTGCTGCCATTTTGCCAAGGGAGTCTTTCACAAAGGAGATCAACAACTATGCTCTTACTAAATACTTAGTGAGCACCGCATTTATTCTATTTATAGTTTGTTTTATTGCGTATATAGAATTGGACACAACTATTGAAATACTCCCTCCATCCCAAAATGTAAGGCGTCTAAGGACTGGTCAAAAGTCAAACTTTACTAACTTTGATCAAATATTTAGAAAAATATATTTACATCTATAGCATCGAATGGACATACTAAGAAAAAATATTTTATGGTGAATCTATTCATGTTGATTCAGTACTGTAAATGTTTATATTTTTGTGTATAAACTTGGTTAAACTTAAAAAACATTGACTTTTGACTAATTCTTAGAAGCCTTACATTTTGGAACGGAGGGAGTAATAGAGAAGAAGCCCCATGAAAATATTTCTCTTCAGTAAACCAATGCAAGCTAGGACTTCCATATTTGCTCACAAACCATTAAAATCAGCAAATGTTCGAAATTATTCCCGCACTGCACTTCCACAACCAAAAGTGACATTTATATCACATCAGGCAACTTGCTTTTTGGTTTGTCATAGCCAGTAGGGAGGCTATTGCGATCATCTGGAAAGGAGGTCTCTTCATTGAATTTGATGGTTTATATATGATTTGCATTTTGGATTTGTGGTAGCATGTGTGTAGATAAAACATCTACTGCCAATTTGCACATGTTTCAACCAAGACAAATTATCAAGCTTAGTTTGCTGTGCACAATCGAAAGTTCACTGAAATGCTAGTCCTTATATAGAACCCTTATTTACCATGTTGTAGTTTTTATTTTTTAAATAATCATAGATATCTCTCAGGCTCACAAGCCCTTCTTAAAATTCTGGCAACAATGCAGGCTGTGAAAGGGACCTTTTGCGCATCAATTGGTCTTGTAGGAGCATGCACAATCCAACTTAAAACATCCATGAACAACACAAGATCTTGGCCAGTAGCTTTTAACATCACCAAGACCTACGGCTACATAAGGGGAAAAGGTTGGCAAAGGTTTTGCAGAGACAACGAGGTTGAAGAAGGTGACCGTTGCATCTTCAAGGCTATTGAAAAAATGGTCTGGCTTGTTCTGATCAAGTGATGCCTGATCATGCCGAGCTA
This sequence comes from Lolium rigidum, assembly GCF_022539505.1. Taxonomy (NCBI): domain Eukaryota; kingdom Viridiplantae; phylum Streptophyta; class Magnoliopsida; order Poales; family Poaceae; genus Lolium; species Lolium rigidum. The sequence continues at coordinate 296,029,980 of NC_061508.1, forward strand.
GTAAGAGCAAAACACTAGTCCCAGTATTTTTCCTACCAATGCCAATGGCAGTTCTTGGTTACTGGTTTTCCATGTGAAAACTTGCTATTTGGGTACTACTTTAGTAGACAAGTTAATATATGTTAGGGTCACTATGACATGGTATGTGTTGAATGCTAGTAGATTAGTCTATGTATCTAGGTTATTAGGCAGCCCTTTGGACAAGTTAATCTATGTTTTTTGTCACTGAAACATCAGTGTTGAATGTTACTCCCTGTGCAGCAGTAAACTTTCTGTCTGGATGATAAAATTATGTTCAGAAATCAGAATGGACTGTGGAAGTATCATGTTGGATGATAAAATCATTTTCAGGAATCAAATGGATACTTAGAACAGATACTTAAGAAGAGGCAAGAGCTTGCTGGGTTAGCATAGAACTGATTCCCAGGGCAGCATTTTCAGTCCATTAAAACCAAAGTTTCAGGGGTGAACTCAGAGTGAAACTCTGCACATCTGTCTGTAGGGAGTGGAATCATAAGCTTTCTCAGATTAGCATGATTACACACAACTCTCACATCCTTACAAATCTTCGTAAATTAACATGATTGCATTCCTCATTGAGAATTTTTTCACAGCAAGACATGTTAGCATACCTACCGTGTTATGTTTCTCTTGAGTAAACAGACACAAAGGGGAGAACTTGAGGAAGATGATGCTCTGTGTTGAATGATGCTGAGCCAGTAGAGATCGATGCTTCTCTACTGTAATTGATATTTGAGTGTTCATTCTACTTTTGTTTGCTGCAAGATGAGGTTGTTCCACTGAATGCCCGGCAGTACTACCTGCTGATGTTATGAATCAAGATGGGTAAACTGCTTTTATGAATTGGAAAGACATTTTGAAGTTCGTTGATAATGATGTATTCTGTCAAGGTGAAAAATCTCAATTCAAAACATCTTTTATTTTGGGCCACATAAAAATAACAAAATCTAACAAGTTTTGGAGTTTTCAAAGTCTGGCTTGTTCACTACTTCAGATATTCATTTATGTTAACTTTGCACTTCTTAGAATAGCACATTTATAGAATATATCATTCCCTACATCTATAATTTTAAAACTTCTATGAAAAAAAAACGCCGCACAAAGTTCATTTTTTTTTTCATTTTGGGCGTCCACACCGTCTCCAACGTACATGCAACTTCGATCATTTACTTCCCCTGAACGAATAACAACGTGTCCTCTTTTCATCCATTTTACCCGACGCGTTGCAAAACGCTTGATGTGACGAGACTCGTGGACTGAAGTGAGTAATCAGAGAAACAGAGCAAACAGGAGAGCCTTGTCAGGCAAGGCACACTAGCGTGGCCGCCCAGCGTCACCTCTCCTCGGGGACTCCAACAGCGCACCGCGCACCCACAGTCCGCCCGTCCCTTCTTCTCTGGCATACCACGTCGTGCTCAGGAATCTGCAGTCGTTGCAATCGCAGCACCGACCACCGCAGTGTGGTGACTGGTGAGCCGTGATGGAGGTTACACGCGCGCTCTCACCCAGCATGGCGCACTCCGCCCAGCGCCCACGGCACAAGTATGCGGCGGTGTCGCTGTCGCCGAGCTGCCTCCACAGGCTGGTCGGTAACACAAGCAAACACGGCACTGCCGCCATTAGCATCCTCCTCTTTCACATTCCTCACCGGCTCTGCTCCTATCCTACGTGCCCCTGTGATTGCAGCACCTTCCGGCGGAGTTCGCGGCGCGGCTCGAGCCCGGCGCCGGGGAGGAGGAGCGGGAGGTGACCGTGATGGGCCCGCTCGGCAAGGTCTGGCGCGTGGAGCTGCGCTGGCAGGACAGCGTGTGCTGGCTGGGCAGCGGCTGGCCGGAGCTCGCCGCCGCGCTCGGCATCGGCACGGGGTGGTCCGTCGTGCTGCGGCGCGAGCGGCGCGGGGTGGCCACCCTCAGCGCGTTCGACCCGGGCTGTTGCCTCGCGCGCCTCTGCACCCCACACGCAGGTTCATCACAGATTCTGTTACGACCGGTGCATTTTACTTCTCTTTTCATGGAAGGTGATGAAGATTAATCTGTAAAATGAGTAATTTTTGGGTTCATTTTCTGTTGCGTAGGCGTGGCATGCAAGAACAGGCCACGATTCATCAAGGTGATCCAACCGGATGACCTCGAGAAGATGGTGAGCAAGGAGCTAACTACCTAGTCTCACAGTTTTTTTTTTTGCTTCTCTCTACGTCTGATAATTATAGACCTAGTAATACTATGTAGCAAACTAGCAACTCGACAAGCTCTGAACCGAGAACTCACATCCTCCCTCGCTCCATTTTGCTCTCGTTCTTCTTCCAGAGGATACCTGATAAGTTTGTGCAGCAGCACTTGACCGAAGCTGGAGCTTGCCTGAGCAGCCAGAACGCCATGATCGTCTGCCCTCTCGGCAAGTTCTGGCGAGTCAAGCTAGACCATGGTCAGTCAGATGTGCTGTGCGGAGATGAATGGCCCCAGTTCGTGATGGCGCATGATCTGTCCGAAGGGAACATCCTGCTGTTCAGGTATGAAGGCACCAACATGGTGTTTTCAGTCGAGGTGTTCCTGCGGAATGGGTGTCTCAAGGAGTACCACACAACACTTGCTCTGTGTACAACTGATGGTGCAAGGGGGCCAAGCGATACATCCCCACAAAGTAAGGCGATACACTCTTTCCAGAGTTAAACAGTTTTGTGTGAAATTCCTGCTTTGCTTTCATATGCATGTATTTCCTTTGTTCCAAACGACCCTGAATAATTGTGCAGGGCCAACAACTCCATCTCTCAGTATGAAAAGGAAGAACGACAGACAGGTGGTTTATGCAATTTCTGCACCAACCCAGTTAAAGAGCAAACCTGCTGTCATTTCGCCAAGGCACTCGTTCACGAAGAAGATCACCAGCTTTGCTCTTCATAAACACTTTGTGAGCACTGCATTTGTTCTCTTTATACTTTGGTTTGTTGCATATATAGAATTGGACACAGCTAATTGAACTATTGAAGGAATATAATTTAACCTCTTGACCTATGGTGGTCCTTGCTTTCTGAATGTATTCTTATCTGTACCAGATATTTCACCACTTTAAACTGTTACAACTACAATCGTGACCTTTTCTATCAGAAACAACAAACTGTGATATCTGCTTTAATATGTCCTTTATAATGTCTTCATTCAAAGGGTGACAAAGACCTGACTTGAAGTCTTTTTTAAGGAGTCTTGAATTAATTATTTGGACAATTCCAAGCCATGCCCTTCTCTACACTGAAAATACGAATTATGTGTTAGTAACTCTACTAGGTTTAATCTGGTAGTTTAGATGTTAGTTTCCTTATAAATGGTATTGTTAAAATGATTTGCATTTTTGATTTGAGGCATGTGTAGGAAGAAACATCTACTGCCACTTGGCAACTGTTTCAAACTAGACAAATTTTTAAGCTTAGTTTGCACTGCACAACAGAAACTTCAGTCAAATGATATTTCTTATATTGAACCCTCATTTGCTCTGTTGTAGTGTGAACGTTAGTTTTTCATATTAACCATACATAACTCATAAGGGCTTCTGGCAACAATGCAGCGTATGGCAAGGTCCTTTTGCTCATTAATTGGTCTTCTAGGTGCATGCACAATCGAGCTTAAAACATCCATGAGATCTTGGCCAGTAGCTTTTAACAGCACCAAGTCCTACGGCTACATTAAGGGAGAAGGTTGGCAAAGGTTTTGCCAAGACAATGAGGTAGAAGAAGGTGACACGTGCACCTTCAAGGTCGTTGAGAAAACTGTCTGGCTTGTTGTAATCAAGTGATGTCTGATAATGCCCAGCTAGTACGAGCTAAAGACTAGCCCCAGTATTTTGCGTACCAATGCCAATGCCACTTGCCAATGACAGTTCTTGGTTACTGTTTTTCCATGTGAAAATCTGGTATTTGGGTACTTCAGTAAACATGTTAATCTATGTTAGGCTCAATCTGTGACACCGGTATATATGTGTCGAATGCTAGAAGATTAGTCTATGTATTTAGGTTACTATGTAGCCCAGTGGACACGTTAATCTATATTTTGGGCACTGAAACATCAGTGTTGAATGCTACTCCCTGTGCAGCACCAAACCTTAAGTTTGTGCATTGGACTGTGCAAGCATCAGTCTGGATGATATGATAAAATATGTTCGGAAATCAGAATGAATATTGAGAACAGGGGCTTAAGAGGCAAAAGCAAAATTTCAGGTGTGACTTGAGAGTGGAACTCTGCAACCCCGCCTTCCAAATTTGTTGATGAAAAAAGAATCATAAGCTTTCTTGGATTAGCATGATTACACAGAACTCTAACATGCTTACAAATATTGGGAAATTGACATGGTTGCACCCGTCAATTGAGTTTTTTTTTTCACAGCAAGACATGGTAGTCTATCTGCCGTGGTATCTTTTTCTTGAGTAAACAAACACTAACCCGAGAACTTGAGAACTTGAGAAAGAAAATGTTCCACTTCCTCTGTGTCATCATACTTATGGAACGGAGTAAGTATGTTGCATGGTGTGATAATCTGCAGTCAGCAGTCTTCACAAGCACGGCACCGACCAGGCGACCACCGCACTGTGGTGGAGGGTAGGCGTGCGCTCTCACCCAGAATGGCGCAAGTATGCGGTGCTGCCGATGCCGCCGAGCTGCTTCCATTCATTAGGGAATGGCCGAATGGAATCAATAAGCCTTTTCATATTAGCAGGACGACGACGGGAGTGATGTTTTGGCACATGGGAGCGTATGCTCCCTTTATTTTGAAATACATGTTAGACATATTTTAAAATGTTAAAAAAATTGAAACAAAAATTTCGCACGTACATCTTCATGTGCTACGCGCTCACAAAGTCGTTCATGAAAAATCGACATGTCATGTGGCGTGTGTAAAAAAGACAAAATTCGGTGCTGAAACAAAGCCTTGTCAGAAGATAAATTTTCTATTTTTTGCTTAGACTACAAAAAATATCATTTTTTCGCGAAACTTGACGAATACACATATATTATGGAGTTGTACATGTAAATTTTTGTGTCAAAATTTTTTAACACTTAGAAATATGTTATTATGGTAGAGGGATCATACGCACCCGGGAGCCGAATTGAGTTTCTGGACGACCACACGCAATTCTAACATACTAACCAATCTTTGTACGTATATTTCCACACGGCAAGAGTCTTGCTTACCTAGCTACCTTCCTTTAGATCTGTGGGTTACAGACTTACAGCCTGGGCAAAGAGATCAGTGCAAATCTTGCTTTCTAGAACAAGTGTAGCCAAGCTCTTGTCAGTTTTCAGATAATAATATTTATATGAACATTTCAGTAAAGATTGCGCCACTTAGGAGCTATCCAAATTAGACGAGAATTAGGTTCTCATGTTTTCTTCACAGATCTTTTAGTAATGCCTACGATGACAAAAATCAACAAACATAATTTATTAGCTTCGTGGTGCCAGCAGAATCATTCCATCACAGAAAAACGGAGACGCTTTATTAGGTGAAAAGTCTATTCCATCTTGCTCGTACTATCAGACCAAGGAGGTAACTACAAAGCAGACTATTTTTTAGTTCTAGCAAGGATAACATTTACAATGGTTAAACTTTCCAGGAACCTGGTGTTCTTTTCCAAGAGCAACTCGTACTTGCAAAGTTCAGAAAGGCTTATCTGATGACTTCTTCACACATCACAACTGTATAACACGGTACTAAGATGGCTCTCCGCCGTCCAATGTTTCTCCAAAGTGATGACATAGTAGTTCTCGTTTTGTCCTTCCGACAAAAGAAAACACAAAAAAAACATCACAGAGGCTATTTGGAGCAAACTTGACAACAGAAAAAGGAAGTGTCCCCCATCTTCATTTGCAGGAACTCCATAAACAGGGTGCCACAAAATGCTCAATTTTTTGGCACAAAGTTTTGTCTCATGATATGATCATGACCACCAAATCGTGAAATAGTTGCAGGCACATACACGCGTTGTTATTTGCAGACAAACATACATGCACATGCAAAATTCTTGCAGATGTCAAATGTCTTGTAGTACTATAGCAGGGTTGAACTGGAAATTTCTAGTGTATGTCCATGAAATTTCTTACTTCTCAGAGCATCTCCCCACCATTTCTGGAGAATATTCTGATTCACGAAAACCCTAGCTCCTAGCGTCGTCCCCGCGGGCGACCTGGGGGCTCCCTGGCGGCGCCCCTCCCGAGCCCTCCCCCTCCCTTCCCCCTCCTCCTCGCCGCCGCCAGAAGGCGTCGCCGGGCAAAGCCCGCGCGGCGTCGGCGGCGGCGGGGCTCCTCTGCTCCCTCGCACGGTGGCGGCGGCGCGGGTCTTCGCGGCCGGTGTGGGCGTCGTGCGGGTAGGGCGCGGCGGCGAGGTTGCCCTGCAACAGCGCGGCTACTACGCGGCTCCGGCGTGCTCGCGGCGGCGACGGTTCTCCGGCGCGGCCTTCTGCGGGCGACGCGAGCTTGGTGGTGCGGCGGGCCGGTGGAGTCTGGGAGCGTCGCGGTTGAGGCCTGGTGCGGCGGGCGCGGCCGGCGGCGGCGTCCGCCCTCCCCGTCACGGAGGTCCATGGCGAGGTGCTGGGTAGTGCGGCCAGATCTCGATCTGGTCGTCTCGAGTCGGGCCGAGGCAGGGGCCTGCGCCCCATTCGATCCCACCTACCTCCACCCCAGATCTGCGAGCTCCCGCAGACTTGGGGGCTGCTGGTTGCCGATCTGGATGGTGGTGATCTCCTGGTGCAGCGGCGGTGCGGCGGCGATGCGGCTGTGGTTTTGGTTGGGCTCTCTGGCCACCGCGCTTGCGGGCCAAGGCAGGGGCCCTGGGCTTTGACCCATTCCATCTCCAGTTTCGGCGTGCTCGGCAGCCATGGGGGCTGTCGATTTGCAGCTCTGGTTTCTCGCGTGGCGGCGTTTCCCGTCTCCTCTCTCGTTCGTCGGTGCTCTGAGCTGGGACGCCGGGGCAGCGGCCCTGGATGGTGGGAGTCATGTTGGTTGGCGGGCGAGCCAATGACTCTGGTGCTGGCTGGTGACCACGGCCGTGAGGGCGGCGTGGTGGTCGGCGAGTTGTGTGTTGTGGGGTAGAGGGGGTGATCTTGCCAAAGGGAAACCTTTGCCCCTTGGGGCCACGATGGCGGCGTCCGCGGACGGCGTTCCCTTGCTGAAGGCGCCGTGAGGCAAATCTTCGTCCTTCTACTTCCTCCGGGTGAAAACCCAAGATCCTCGGATCGGGTGGTGGCGGCACTCCGGTGTCGTACTCTTCTTAAAGACACTGTCTTGGAGCCCACAGCACAAGGCTCACCGAAGGTTGCGACGGAGGTGATTCTTCGGCGATCTTCGGCAAGGCTTCCTTCGTGCCCTTCCCTTGTCGAGCTTCCTTGGCGCTGTTGTTCGGTTTGTGAGCATCGTGGGTCGGTCCCCGGTGGTGGTTGGCCTCCGGTGGCGTTTCTGCGACGGAGGAGTGTTGTTGAGGCGCGCGTGAAAAATGGCTCGCTCTCGAGTGAGCTCCGGCCCGACTACTCGTAGACTCCGGCTCTACTCCGAGTCCTCGTAGGCGCGTTGGCTGAGCATGTTGGTCACGTTTCCGGCTGTAGCTTCTTCGGTAGTTCGTGTGGGTGTGTGGTGTCGTTCTGTAAGCTGGGTTCAGCACTTTGTACCGTTTTCGTCGTTGTTGGCTTTGTTAATTCAAAGTCGGGCACTTCAGTGCCTATTATCTAAAAAAATATTCTGATTCACCAGTCATGTAGATTAACAATCAAAGAGACATATTAACTGTTAATTGCATCTAGCTGGGGAATGTAGGCAGTACAAAGGGATCCGGCCCAATGCCGATGCTTCGGCGTCACTGGTGTAAACCAACAAACCTTTTCTTAAACCAACGAACTTTTCTGATCGTTTTGCAACACAAGGTCAAGGCAAAGCCATTGTCAGAAATCATTCGCTTGTTCTTATCTACTCCAAAAGGTACATCCTCCCTGGGTGGATTTGATGCCCCTCAAGTTGATGATTGGGATCTCAAAAAAAAAGTGGATGACTGCTAGAGGGGGATTTTTTGGTGTTAACGGAAACAAAGGACGAGAGCTGAGAGACAATTTCTTCAGGCCCCTCTAAGTAGGACAAATCATGCTGACTGGAAAGCTTGCATCACAGGTTGTTAAGAGGCTAGATTGAAGTTATTGTCATCAGATACCACCTACTATCACCTCACCCAGCCTTGCTTGCCACACCATTGCTTGAAGAAGTGCAGCCAGTGGGATAACGAAACGGGAAAAGAGACCAGCAAACGGTAACTTCCATTTCACACGAGCCAACTGTAAGAGGACGAGAGCTTCTACCAGATTTCAAAGGTTGAAAGGACACCTCAGGCTCAACCTTGTTGCTGCCATTCCGCGCTGATGCACAGATTCGCAGCTCCCCAAATATTTCAACAGAAACCACACGCCGTGAGAGCTCCAAGGTACCATCAGCGGCGGCAGAAACAGGCGCACTTCCATCTCCAAATTTTAATAGCGACACCCTCATGTGACTGACACTAGCAGTAAAGGCAGTGAATTGCCCGCTGAATCCATCTGGCCATGACCCTTCAACAATACGGACACTGATTGTGGCCTCAATGGATTTAACCACGATGCCACATGTCAGCTCCAGTGTACTGAGCTTGCTTTTATATTTCTCACTGCTCACACACGATCTGAGGGCACTCTCTCCATTACTCGCCTGATAATTGATTGATTCACAGCATTCATAGCGTTCGCCTATCAGGCTTAGAACTTTGTCCTCGGATACGTTAGTGCGCCTCACCTTCAGGATGACGTCCAAACGCATAGGCCCAAACATACTCACAGGAGCACGGACAGGACCTGTTAGTACTAAATATGGATCCTGCAAGCAACACACTAACACCACTGATTTAAGTATATATTTGCATAGCATAAATGATGTGATGTATATAAGATAAACTATAGCAGAAGATATTTGAACAAATGCACTAGTAACATGAAATCTGGTGGCGACGGCTGATCAGGAGAGCGTGCCGGCATGTCTTGATGGGCGGCGCAGCTAATTCTGCGTGTTTGCCTGCACGCACGTTGGTGTAACGGCCATCACACAGGTATGGGAAGCCCAAGGTTTTATAAGAAAAGCTTGCCCCAACTTGCTTGGGACAAAAGGCTTTGATGTTTTTGATGTTGTTGCACTAGTAGCATAAATAAAATGAAAATCTGCTGTGTTGAGGTGTGCAGATGACCGAAGAGAGATGCGAACATCTGCACACCTCAACACAGCAGATTAGGGCGAAGGAGCTTGCCCAGGCGACCCTCGCGGCTGCGGCCGCGCGGAAGGCGCGGGATGAGCAGGAGAGGCTGGCCAGGGAGGCCAATGTCTCTGGGGTGGTTGCTGCTGCTGTGTTGGATGACGCCCCATCTGTGGCGTCGGAGGATGTGCTGGAGGATTCGGACTCGGGGGTCCAAGCCTCGCTGGGCGATAATGTTACCCTTCGTAGCCTGAGGGTGCGCGCTAGGGAGCGCCGACCCCGGTTGACGGTGCGCAAGGGGCGCGGTGGGACCTCTGGTATTCAGACATGAGGGCTCTCATCTACAACATGCGGGGTTTTGGCGAGCCAGGGAGGCGAGGCCAACTTAAAAATTACCTCAAGCAACATAGAGTGGACATTGTCGCTATCCAGGAGACTATTAGGGCAGAGTTCACGGCGCCCGAGCTGCGCAGCCTTGAGGTGGGCGGCCAGTTTGCGTGGGATTGGGTTCCTGCGGCTGGCCACTCGGGCGGGATGCTCCTGGGCTTTCGGGATGAAAGCTTCGAGGTCGGACAATGGAAGAAGGGGACCTTCTTCATCACGGCCTCGATTTTCCAGTGCTCGAACAAAATGAAGTGGTGCTTCTTCATGGTCTACGGACCAGCTGATCACCGTCGCACTGAGGAATTCTTGGGAGAATTGACTCAGGCTGTCGAAGAGGCACCCTACCCGGTGGTGGTCGGGGGTGACTTCAACCTCATTCGCGCAGCGAGTGACAAGAGTAACGACAGTATTTCCTGGCCCAGGGTCAGGAGGTTCAATGAGGCTATCGCCACTATGGCCCTTCGAGAACTGACGAGAGCAGGGGCTCGCTATACTTGGACGAATCGGCGCCTCCGTCCCACGCAATGTGTGTTAGACAGGGTGCTGGTTTCTCCGGCCTGGGAGGCTGCTTTTCCGCTGTGCTCCCTCACGGCTATCACTAGGGTGGGTTCTGATCACACCCCGCTGATGCTGTGCAGTGGAGAAGGCACGCTAGTCCGCCAGTCGAGATTCTTCTTCCAGACTTGGTGGTTTGGGGTGCCAGGGTTTGGGGACCTCATGGGGGAGAAGCTCCGGTACTTTATCGCTGACTGCGGACCTCACCGGTGCGCCGTCGAGATGTGGCAATTTACTTCGAGGAATTCTCGCCAATTCCTCAAAGGCTGGGGAGCCAATCTGGGAAGGGAGAAAAGGGTTTTCCGTTCCAACCTGCTGCGCCAGGTGGAGGACCTCGACCGGGTGGCTGATGCTAACGGTCTAGATGAGGAGGGCTGGGCCCTCCGCTACTTCCTCGAGGATCAGCTGGTGGCGTTGGACCGAGTTGAGGAGGAGTACTGGAGACAGCGGTGCAGGACCCAGTGGACCCTTAAGGGGGATTCGTGCACCGCGTACTTCCATGCCATTGCGAATGGTCGCAAGCGCAAATGCTCTATCCCTCGCCTTCTCACTGCGGATGGAGAGGTGGACGAGCAGCGGGCCCTGATGGATCATATATACCAGTTCTATCAGGGTCTGATGGGGTCCAAGGGGGAGGAGAGGGTCTTCTCCCTTGGCCCGGACCTCTGGGACGAGGAACAACGGATCTCTGCCGAGGAGAACTGGGGCCTTGAGATCACCTTCTCGGCCGTCGAGTTGGATGAGGTCCTCGCTAGTATGAAGCCGGACTCGGCGCCTGGCCCGGATGGGTTTCCGGTGGCGTTCTTTAAGCGGTTTTGGGGCACCCTTCGGGCTCCCATTCTCATGCTTTTGAACGATTTTGCCCTAGGGAGGGTGGACATCGCTCGCCTTAATTTTGGGATTATTTCGCTCATCCCGAAGGTTAAGGGGGCGGATCGGATCACTCAGTTTCGGCCTATTGCGCTCATTAATGTCATCTTCAAGTTCGTGGCCAAGGCGTACGCGATTAGGTTAGCTCCTCTTGCGCATAGGACGATTGATCGGAGCCAATCTGCTTTCATCAAAGGGAGATGTCTGCATGAGGGTGCTCTTGCCTTGCATGAGATTGCACATGAACTCAGGGTGGGGAAGCAAGAGGGCTTGCTCCTCAAGTTAGACTTCGAAAAGGCCTATGACAGAGTCAACTGGGACTTCCTTCAGGAGATTCTCCTACGGAAAGGATTCTCAGCGAGGGTGGTCCACCGGTTATTGCAGTTGGTCAAGGGTGGCCATACTGCCATCAATGTCAATGGTGAGATAGGGCCGTTCTTTCGCAACGCTAGGGGAGTTCGGCAAGGCGACCCTCTCTCCCCGATTCTTTTGACTTCATCGTCGATGGGCTTGCTGCCATTCTGGCAAAGGCTAGTTCTGCGGGACACATTGAGGGTGTGATCCCGCACCTTATCCCAGGGGGGGTTACTCATCTTCAGTATGCGGATGACACTATGGTGTTGATCAGACCTACGGGGGTAGGAATTGCGAACCTTAAGACTATTCTTCTCTGCTTTGAGAATATGTCGGGGCTCAAAATCAACTTCGACAAGAGTGAAGTGGTCGTGACAGGGGTCACCCTTGAGCTTCAACACCAGGTTGCAGGTATGCTCAACTGCAAAAGGGGGGAGTTCCCGATTAAGTACTTGGGATTACCTATTAGTGACAAGCCGCTTAGGGTGGCGGATTGGAACTTCTTGCCGGAGAAGATTGGGCATAGGGTGGACCCCTGGCAAGGATTGTTCCTTGCCTCGGCAGGCAGGTTAGAGCTGACCAATTCATGCCTTTCCAGCCTTCCGCAGTTTGCCATGAGCCTGTACATGCTCTTTGACAGTACGCACATGGCCATGGACAAACCACGGTGCCGCTTCTTTTGGGAAGGAGTGGGCAACAAACGGAAGTACCACATGGTAGATTGGGCTACAGTGTGTAAGCCTAAGTCGTTCGGAGGATTGGGAATCCTCAATACCAAACTCATGAACATCGCTCTGATGCTCAAATGGATTTGGAAACTTTACCAGGACGCCGAGGGTCTTTGTGCAGACATCATTCGTGCAAAGTACCTGAGGGGTCGGGACCTCTTTGATGGTACAGTCCCCACTAAAGGCTCCCAATTCTGGAATTCCATACATAAAATAAAATGGTATTTCAAGTTGGGAGCCAAACATGGTGCTCGAAATGGGCGACGCACGAGGTTCTGGTTGGACTGGTGGACGGGCCGGGGGCCATTCATGGCTAGGTTCCCTCGCCTATTTAGCTGCTGTACCGACCCGCTTATTTCGGTCGCTGATGCGGCACCTCGGGAGGGGAACCCTAGGGAATGGGGAGTTGAGTTCCGGCGACCTTTTGGCACGGCTGAAGTGGTTGAATGGGACAACCTTTGTCGGGAGGCCATGGGATGGCAGCCAGGGATTGAGGAGGACACGGTCTCCTGGTCCATCGACGCTTCAGGGTCCTACACTGCCAAGTCTGTCTATTTGGCACTGACACAGGGGGCGTCGGTTACCTGCTTCAAAGAGGCCTGGCGCACTAGGGTTCCCCCCAAAATCCGGGTCTTCTTGTGGCAACTAATCCGAGGACGCCTTCCCTCTTGTGAACAAGTTGCTAAAAGACATGGACCTTCGGATGGGAGATGTGCGCTTTGTCAGGAGGTGGAGGATTGCAATCACATCTTCTTCTCCTGCCCCATCGCCAGATTGATGTGGTCTGGAGTTAGGGAACTCCTCCACTGTGATTGGAACCCCGCAGGGCCGGGGGAGTTCATTGCAATCGCCCAAGGCCTTTACGGTCCGATGCGTAGGCTAGTTTGGTTCACGTTCGCAGCCCAGTGCTGGACCTTATGGACTATCCGCAACAAGCTTACGATTGAAGGAAAGATGATCGGTCACCCGGCTGATGTTTTTTTACCAAATGTTGATACATATGCAGTGCTGGAGGGTTCTGGTCAGACAGAGGGATCGGGCGATGCTGGACGCGGCGGTGGACGACGTCAGGAGACTGTACGCGAGACTGCGAGCTGAGTAGCCGGGGACCCAGGCGATACACCATGGTTCCTTCTATCTATCTATCTATGTGGTAGTGGTGTGTGTGTTTGTGTTGGCTAGGTGTGCTTTGTTTCGCACCCTCGCTTCTTTCCATGTCATGGGTTGGGACTGACCTGGTTTGCCTTTGGGCGAGTTATGTGTGTGTGCGCGTTGTAAGACTATATTGACTTGTTGCCTTGTGGGCTTTATTTATAAAGCCGGGCCGTATGACCTTCTGTTTAAAAGGTGTGCAGATGAAGCTTAAAGAACATTAACACATGCCATGGCTGTAAACTACTGCCCTCGTTCCGACACTGAAGAAGATTTTACTACAGGAGTAAACTAAAGCATCTTACATTCTGAAATTGCATAAGTGCAAAACACCAAGAATAATATAGAACAATATGAGGGGCGTACCACAAATGATAGCACAAAGTATTAGCCCAAATGCATTATTAACATTAAAAAGGCAAATATGTTTCTGTCTGATACATAGCTCAAAGAACATTAACCCAAGCCACGTATAAATCAATTGTTTTCTGATAAGTTGCAAAATTCCGAATACATTATGCTGCCAACCTCACAAGAAGCATCAGAAACTATCAAGTACAATGAAAATAATACAGTATCATAAAACAGAATGAGGGACATAATGGTTATTTCCGTTGTATCTACTTTGTAATAAAAAAATGGCATGCAACTGATTTTCCAGACAATTCCCATTAACTTTTGTGAGTTTCGACATAAACAGAGCTGTAGACATTTCTCTAATTTAAGTAACATAAGTTTATGAATGGTAAGGGATATGAACCTGCTCATTGAGGGTTTGACAGTTGTCCCTGTTGCGCTCAAAGATGACATTTCGATTGTAATCCAGGTCGTCCCTCACAGCAATGATACCAAACACATCCAGCGGCCAGTGTAAATCCCCGCACACTTCCTTGACTTTGACTGAAAAGATCTGCATGGAACGCATGGTCCTGCTGATACGAGGCATCGGATCAACCGTGAAGCACATAGCAGGGATCCGAGCTGCATATAGTGACAGAAGATTTCAATTTGGTAAAGAGATAATCAGCCTACGTATGCAGTGCTAGGAAATTTTGATCAAGTCACATCACCTCTATCTATCTAGAAAGGGCGAAACTAGTATAGTAGGAACATAGCAGATATGTGTACATATAGTCAAAGGAGAGAAGCAATGGAACCATCAATCGATGAAAATAAATAGCATCATATAGCAATACCAGAACCGAAGTAATCAGGGCGTACACTAAGATATGAACTTACTCCTGTCCTCGAAGGAGCCGAACTCTTTGTTTGTTTTCCACTCCCAATGCTCTCGGTAGTGTTGGTAAAGCCGGTCGTCGTTGTCTTCGTTCGGATCCCTTTCCGCCTCCACTCTCGCGTCTTCCTCCTTCATCCTGGCTGCGTACGCCTCGCCAATCTCTTTCTCCCTGGCCAAATGCTCTTGTTTCAGCGACGCCCGCTGCTCCTGCGTGAGCTCTTCCAGCACAAGCGGCGTCACATTGGGGTTCTGGGCGTTCCACTTGGCCACCAATAGCTTCATATAACTCTCATGTTTCCGCTTGTCGGAAGCATTCATCCATGATGGATACTCGATCGGTGTGATCTTCCTCGACGTTCTCCTCTCCGAACCGTTCTGGTGGATTTCCCTCTTACTCCCCACCTCCTCCGTCGTCTCCGAATCTACCTCCATCTCGGCGAGCCGATGCAGTTGATCTTCTTGTCCTGCCGCCGTCGCCGCTCTGTTCCTGATGGGGAAACTCTGGTAACCTGGGCTGGCCCGTCTATTAGGAGCTTTAGCGCATTCTCGGTTTACGCCTTTTGTTTTAGTAAGATTACAGTGCCGCTGCGCGCATCTGTGTTTTTTTTTTTTTTTGACAATCAATACCACATATATACATAGTAGTAACAAATAGTACATGGTAGAGATACATGAACTGACTCCAACGATTACAAAATAAAGTCTAAAAGATAGTAACAAATCTTCGAGGTCTTCAATTTCTTTCTTCTTCCAGAACACAATCTTGTACTCTTGTGAAGGCAGCAAAGATACATAACGAACCATAGACACTGTAGATACCGACGAAAGTTCTCCCATAATTTTTTGAGCCGCAATGCCAAGATGCGTGCACGCACGCAACCATTAAAGCAGTCATACAACATCGGCAAGAGTACCAACACCAGTATATCAGGGAATAAAAACCAACTAGCTTTGTCGTCGTCGATGGAGAGCCGAGAGTACGAATCACCATTGTCGAGGACGTAGCAGCCGGGACAAAAACTGCGAGGATAATCCTCCTCGCGGCAACAACGACAAAAGATCCAAAATCGATCTGGCGAAGCAAGATCCGAAGACCCATACCTAGAAAATTGTGATTGTTCAACACCACCATTGACGCCGGGAAGAAGATCTCGTCGCCGAACGAAAGTCCGAAGATCACTTATTGCATACGATGCCATCTCCATTGAGGGGAAACCAACAAGAAGGCGGCTACCAAAATCCTAACATAATCTAATGAAAACAATACTTTTATTCAAAACTCCACGCATAGATCGGGTTCCCCACTCCTCCTGACGCCGGCGAAGCCGACCGGATGAGGGGGAACCAATCTATGGAGGAGGATGAACTGGAGGCGGCTAGGGTTAGGGCGGCGGCTGAGAGGAGAGACCACGGGAGGAAAAGATCTCTAGTCTGCGCGCATCTGTGTTATTTGCCCTATGTTATCATTTTAAAGTGTTTTGATTGACCGAAACCTTTCATCTGTGTGCTCCCTTTGTTTTGATCGTACTTCTATTTAATTTAAAAACGTTTATGAATGCATGTTGTCTTTTGCTCTCTCCGTTCTTTTTTCAGAGCAATGCCAAAGACATGCATATTTTTATAAAAGAAAATAAGTTGTTTACAAGATATATTTTCTCTTTTTATATAGACCATTAGAAATATTGTTTTCCGTGAAACTTGACGAACACACGTATATTGTGGACATGTATATGTAGAGAATATTTTATCAAAAAAATTTGACATTTCGAAATATGTTTTTTTGTAGAGGTAGCTGAATTGAATTTCTAGTTGACTAACTAGTATTATCGTCCTAGTTTGGCAACAAAATATTTGTATAAGTATTATAAAATCATAGTATTTTACACATCCTTTGGCAATACTTTAGTTTCAGAAAAAAGATGTCAAGAGTTGTTTTTCCTATTCTTCAAAAATAGCACATTTAGAGGCATAATGAAGTATTAATATTTATTGGAATTATAAGAATTTTTCTGCATAAATTACCAACAAAAAAATAGATAAAACATAGCTTGAATTAAAGAAAATAAACTAGAAATGTCATCAAGATGGGGTGGGGAAGACCTTCTTCGGCGCAAATCTCTGAAACTAGGAGGCTATGTATTTGTGTGTATTTCTGGAGAGGATCGACCACTCTTTTATAGGTACACGGAAAGAGGCGGAGATGCTACGGGAGATGAAACAAAGGGATGGAAGACGACTGAATAGGCAAAAAATTCCATCCAATACAACAAAACATTTCTGTTTCTGCAACCATTCAGAGCATCTTCAGTCGCGGCCCCAAAGCAAACCCCCAAACGGCGCCGGATCGAGCGTTTGGGAACGCATCTGCTTCATGCTGTATTTGGGGCGCGTCACTGCCCAGCCGTGCCCCCAAACGCGCCCCTCAAACATAAAATAACTCACTTTTTTGCATTTTCATTTCAATAGAGAGAAGGAATTTGTAGGTAGAATCGAGATTTTGAAAGTACTGCAACATGTTGAAACAAATTAAACATAAAAACTGCGAAAAAATATGTTCAAACTAATTTTTAAATTACTTCTTCTTTGATGGCCTTGCCTCGTCATCCTCACGGAGGCGCTTCCTGCTCGTCACCTCTTCCGAAGAGGAAGTGGCGTTCGACGCATCCGATGAGCTTGTGTCCCCCTCCGAAGAGTAGTCCTTCATATCTTCGTTGTCGTCATACATGCACGCCGGCTATGCCTACGCCTTCACCTTCGCCCGGGCAACTGCATCGTCGCTGCGCGCCAATAATAATTCCGTCGCGAGGTAGGCGATGGTTGTGTGTCGTTCATGTGTCAATGACGCTTTGGACCCGCCACTCCCCGCCTGGTTTCTGGCTTTGTCCGGCACACCCGAAGCGTTCCTTGTGGAGCAGGGACGGGCTTGGGGCGCCGGGCAATGTTTGAGGAACTGGGCAGAAGGGGGCTTTGGGGCGCGCCACTGGGGCCGGAAAAATGTTTTTCGTGCCCAAAAAACCTTTGAGGAACGCGACTAGAGATGCTCTCATGTGTGGCAAAAAAGAGAACTTTTGGCTTGAGGAAAATCCCCGCAAACCGCAGCTTGCGCGTCGTGACGAGGCGTGCAACAGAGGAGGAGCATGGGGAGGAGCACGTGTATAGAAGCTCTCTTCTCATGCTCATCCCACAAGTGGAGCAGCCCCCTTATAAGGAGATCTAAATCTCTCTAAACAAGCAAGGTAGGTCTAAACTTTGTCCCACTCATTGCCATGCATGAATGGGTTAATTGGTTATTTGAAATTTTCCGTGGACTATATTATATGGGCTGAGCCTACATTAGGAAAAATTCCAACAACATCCCACCAAGTCCTACAGACATACAGTTTTCTTTTGGTTTCAGAACACTTTTTATATATTGGTACTATAGTGAAGATTAGATTATTAGATTGAGCTTTCACCTAGATTTTTATGAATGCTACTTGAACTGTAGACTAAGCCTTGAACTGCATGTTTTCTGTCAATCTAGGTTCACATAAAGCCTGGACCGACACTGGGCCATCGCATGGGCATCCGCGCGGGTGGAGCTTATACGTCATATTCCATGACCTTTCATGATTTTATTTGAGAGCACCTAGCTCTCATAGGTTGTGACATTTAACAACCAAACTTATATAGATGCCTTCTTCAACAAATGTTTTGCAGAACATCATTTGTATTTAAATAAGCCACTTACAACACATTAAGATAAAATCAGCTTAACATGCAGATTAGGAAAGCATTGCATCTTCATGGAGTGGTGTCATACAAAGAGTAAGGATGCTATCCTCTCAGTTGACATACAACTTGCCTCCCAATTATAATTCACATGATCTACAACCACATAGAGTGGTTATCACCGTGGACAACTTATACGGTGGGTCTCATACCCATCTTCTTTGATGCATTATCTATCAAATTATGTGATAGACTATTTGTGAAAGGGTCTGCAAAGTTTCTAGATGTATAGATATAATCCAACACAATAACTTTAGAGTTTCTCATTTTTCTAACATATTTTAACCTCCTCTTCACATGTCTTGATGAATCCATATTATCCTTGAAACTGTTAATTTTGATGATCACAATTTAATTATCACAGTTAATTGGAATAGCAGGTATTGTTTCTCAACCACAACTAAGTTTATCTAGAGTTTACGAAGCCATTTTGTTTCAAGAGTGACAATTTCTAGTGTTGTGTGTTCCGCTCCCATTGTTGACCTTACTATTCATTAAGATGGCCTGCTTGTAAGATTTTCAAGAAATAGCACCACCACTAACTGTAATTTCATATCGCTAGTGGCCATAATATCTCATCAGTATCATATATCCCGTTTAAGTTACTATAACCCTCCACCGGCATAGTGAATGCCATGAAAACTGTTACAATACCTAAAACATCCATTTACTTTATCACAATCATCATAAATTGTATTTTTTGTAGGTATCAGCACATTTTTTTTATAAACTCAATGAAACTTAACAAAGTTCAACTTATGACAAATCTTTATCTTTAGACTAGTCACAATAAAAAAGTATAATACACTCGTATCATGCATACAATGGCGTAGGACGAACTAGAAATTAGGTATGGCAAAATTGACCAAATAACTATTGAAATCTGTAGAGTAAATAATTAAAGTTCCTAAACGGCAGATTTTTTCAATTGCATTCAAACAAGTTACGGTGAACCAACAACAAGCAGCCAAATCCCATGACAAAACAAGCACCGTGAGGGCTTATATGGAGCTAAAAGTCAAAACTGAATGGGGTAAAAGTCAATGGTGGCAAAATTTTAAAAATGCCACAGCTTGCCAGAATGGGCCCTCCGCCAATGCATGCATATGATACTAGTTTATGATACCACTCCTTTAATGCATATTATTATAAAGTAGTATGATAGTTCCATCGTATTTAATTTTTTTGTAGAATCTCAATGCAAAATTATGTACATGATATATTTGCTATCAATTTTTCTAATTTTAGTGCTATGATATTGTATCTACCTATGATACCACTATCATTTCTCTTCTCGTTAATTGTTGTGTTACATCAAATTTTTGCCAACATAACATATATGATATTACCTATGATACTTTCATCGTGGCAAGTGTTAGAACGGGATGGATTAGCAGGTCGAGGGGAATAGCAAGTCCACACTTGCGCATGCATATCTCTTTTTTTAGGGGAATTGAGCTTGCATGCATATCAATTTCAAAGACCGGCTTATAAGCTCATGCCTCGGCTGTTGCTCTTATTTATGGAATACATATTTACTGAACACAACCTCAATTACATTATAACTTCAGAGATTAATGTAGATAGCCATGCATGGGACTAGACTACTAGCTAATAAAATTAACTGAAGAGAGCAGCAAGATTACAAATCAATGTCGAATGAACCAAGTGGATTAGCCCGAGACAAGATCACTTGCGGAAGCAGTACGACGAGATCGACAGAGCAAAGATTGAACAGATATTTGGTTTCCGGGCGCGCGCTCAAGCTCAAGCCTCCACGTAGCTGGCGGAGGCGTGGAACCTGGCGATGAACTCCGTGGCCTTCCTGTCGACGTCGCGCTCGCCGACATACCACAGCCCGTCCTCGTCGCTCGGCCTCACCTTCCTCGCCGACCGCCACGGCTGCTCGTACTCTTCGTAGTCCCGGCCGCCACCGCCGAAGCATGACTGGCTCCCTCCCATTGATTCTCTAGGCTTTCTTCCTAGCTAGCTTCCGAACCTAGCTCTAGGCTGCTGCGTGGGAAGCTTCTCGTGAAGTTGCTGCTCTCTTGCTCTCAAGTTCAAAGGACAGCCAGCCTTCCACGATTTATAGGGGATGAGGGGTCTCACCCGGACGGACATGATTTTTCCGGGCTGTCAGGCGCCGCGATCCGACGGCGGTGAACGTGCGCGTGCAATGTGCGTCTCAACCTGCTACCATAAGATTCTCCAGACTGACGACGTACGCAACACACGGTGAAACCAAACACTGAAGGATTGATTCTTTCGTCAGGCTTTGCTAGCCAGCTTTGCTGTTCTCTGAAACCTGAAGGCCTGAAAGTCTGAACAGAGCAGGTAATGGAGCAACGAACAATCCACTCTGCATGGATTTGAAATGACCTTATTATAAGATAATAATTGCGGCCAAGTAGTATTTTGGCGTTTCTAGCTAGCATGCAGTGCGTTCTTAACGTAGAACAATTTTTCCTTTTCCTCCTTTTCCTGGGATGATGATGTAATTCAGATAAGGGAGGGACTGTTCAGATGAGAATAAGTTTTATGGCGATAAGCCGGCATCTGAGAGTCACTAATACGTTTGGTCATTTCAGGCGCAATTTTATATAGTACTTAATTAGCGTTCGTCCGAGATTTGGTCTACATATGCGGTGCGTGATCGATCACCGCGTGCGTTGTAACCAATCGCACGCACACAACTTGCAGGACAGCTAGCTATAGCTGCTGCCTGATTTCCAAGCAGCAGTGTTTGCATGCACTTGCCTACTAGCTTGATTGCGGCCGTTTACTTGCTGCATGCCCAGCTTAGCTATATACTGAAAGTACTCTCAAGCCAGTAAAAAACGGATTAGATCCCCTGCTGATCGACGACTTTCAGCTGATTGTTACATGCATGTTTTTTGTCTTTGAAACAAATAAAAAAGTCCCACTCTGACGGCCCGACGAGTCATCTACTAAAAAGGACCCTCCCCGCTGTGCGCCCCTCCTTGAATTATTCGGTCATGCAATACTTTTTTAATACTAAGAATAAAATGCATTTCAACCCCGTCCTAGTTCTCAATCATTTCGTGGCACCGGGTGTGGCTGAACCATCTACGATGGGGAGAGCGAAGGGAGGAAGCTTAGATAAGAGAATACGCTCTCGCATCGCTTTTTTTGTAGAAAGCGAGATCCATCTTGTCCTGCGGATGGTTCAAAACTAACCCCAGTTGAGAGATATACTAAAAGAAATGCTTCAGGAGCTGTATCATGGCAGGTTGAACTTGTCCAGACTAAACAAAGGTGTCATTTCTCTACTGCAAAAGATTCTGGATGCTAATATAGTATCCTACAGTATAGAGCCATATGTATTCTAAATGTTATGTTTAAAGCTCAGACACTTATATTCATTCTATTGAGTCCTCTGGCTCGACAAGTAATCCGCTGTATTAGGAATGGAAAGTAAGTCAACTCCATCCTATTAGAGCCACTTTTCGCTGCTGTGACTACTCTTTCTATTTGAATTGAATGTCAACGAATCACTTGTTTCACTAATGTGACTAGTCTTGACTGCTGGTTTTTGCTTTCTATAGCTATAGAGACGCTAGAGATGCTTATGAGGGTTGGGAGAGTGAGTAGCATCCTGGATGACACCTACGTGTCAACTTGTTCTCTTCAGATCAATCACTTGAAAGATTTGTATCCATTTAAGCGTTGCTTAGTCCATTTCTAAATAAAGGATTGAAGTACCTTACCTATAGAAGACGAATCGCTTCCCTTGGTTGTTTTTTGCATCCTAAATCTTGAGTGCCGACTCAGCAATATCTATGTGTTCTGTCATCTCATAGGAACCGAGAAGATATGATTGAACTTGGAATTAGCTGGTACAATAGGGCCCAAGATCATCAGGAAATTTCATGGTTGAGTTTCCTATCATGACAAATGCACGTATCATAGGACTAGCTGGTTGTGCGTCTCCAGAAGTAAAGTGATGGGTACATGCTACTATAGACATAATTGACCGTCTTTCCTTAATTAACAACTTAAGTACACCAACTAAAGATTGCATTGAATAAATTACTCCCTCAGTCACTTCTCTTACGCGTAATCCCATCCCGCATGCCAATTAACAAGGTGTTTAAAGAGAAAAACAGCACTCCTATAAACAAACCCAGATGTTCATTACCATATCCGACCGGTGCCTAACAAGTACACGCAACAAACATAGGCCAATTAGGTGCCTAACAAGTACATAACAAAAATAGACCAAAGTCCCTCTCCCACATTAGTTTTACTTGCATTATGGCACATGTATCGGTAGGGAGCTATCTAAGTCAATGAAAGTAAATAAAAGATTACTAACCGATAATGGAGGACCAGTCAAAAAAGAAGGATCGATTATGCCAAAAGCACCCAGTAATGTAATTGCAAAGTGAAAGTTGCATGAATGCACACGCCTACACAGCTTTCACCACTTTTTTCAGAAAGAATTGCACCCCTTTTGCCCGTTCTAGAGATGCAGAAAAAACTGAAGAACCAATGTTCTCTATCTCCAGTTCAGTGGCATCACATCGGTGCGCGTAATGTGCTTGCAGACTGTAACCACAATGCTTATAATAAGAAGCTTTTAGGAAGAATCCTATGATTGATGATCACTTGATCAGAGGTCTATTGTTCGGCGAGAGCTATGGTTGATGTAGTTGATATATGTTTATGTCTAGCTCTAGATTTCTTTTAGTAGTAAAGTTGAACCAATTGTGTCCTTATGTTGATCTCTCCAGCTGTCGATAACAAAAGATTACCCGGAAGAGAAGTACTTATCAAGCATGTTGCATGTATGGCATTCAAGAAATGAGATATATTATAAATTTAGGAGGGAAGATAATTTCCCTCGATTAAGGGCTTCTGCGCTATGAAGTCGTCAGTTATTTGTTGGCTCTTTTTTATCAGTACTAGCACAAAACCCGAGCGATGCTACGGCTCAACACTAAATGAAATGCTTTTCATATATTCAAATATGTACCTAAGTCAAATCTAAATGGCATGAAGTCATTGATTGATGTGTCTTTTGTACCACACAATAGTGAAAACCATATAACACAAATTTTAAATGTGTAATACTCCCTCCATCTAAAAATAGGTGACTCGACATTTTCTAGATATGGATGTACCTAAAACTAAGATATCTACGCAAAAGTAAGACACACATTTTTAGACAGAGGTAGTAATAAAAATCATATCTCACATGAGAGGCTAGGACTCTATACCGCATCGTCGCCAGGTAAAATGTGTGGATGAATTCCTCAGCCACGTCGAAGTTGAACAAATCGCCGTGCTTTTCAAATCAATGTTGGCACAAATGTGAAGAAACAAATTGGGACACTTGTTTTACTGTTGTGCACCAAATGAATGCGACCATCTAAAATATTTGACATGCAACACATAACTCTGAAACTGCTCGTATTTAATTCTGCAGAAAACCATTCCCTGATTGCGCTTCTGCCAGAAAGTACATTTGGATGGATTACATAATTATAATCCAGAGAATAATTCACTTCAACCGCTCATGTCATTTCCTTTATAGCATACAACCAACGGCTTCAACAAGTAAATATAGGACTATATGATTGGATCAAACTGGTAAAATATGTCGATTGGTTTGTGTCTCTTACCATCTTGCAGCTGGAGGAACGTCCTGATTGTTAGGTCGGCCTTGGTTGGTTGCAGTATCAATGTAGAATTCTTGGACCGGCCTTGGTTTGCAGCAGTCCCAGAATTGTTAGGTCGGCCTTGGTTGGCAGCAGTGCGGGCGTGCACAACGCCGGATGATGAGGGCATCTCCAACCGCGCGACCCAAACGGACGCGCTGGGCCGTCCGTTTTGGGCCGTTTGCGTGGCCGAACGGACACCCGGACAGCGGCCCGTGTCCGCGTGTCCGTTTGGGTCGCACGCTGCGCCCAACGCGCGGACGCAGCGCATTGGTAATAAAATAAAACAGAAATGAAAATAAAAAAGGAAAAGAACAAAACATAAATTTAAACTAGTTGGTCATTAAACTTAGCCCTATTTTGGGCAAATTTTACACAAAAGAAAGCCATATATGGCTTTAAACTAAAAAAAGCAAACCCTAGCCGGGGTTTGCGAGCTCGCGGTGGCCGCCGGCGATACTACCCCCGGTAGTACTCGTCATCGTCGGCGTCGATGACGACGACGCCGCCCGGCGGCGGCGCGCTGTTCCGGCTCGACACGCCGGAGGGCACCGGGGACTCCGGCCGGGGTCCCACTGCGCCCTTTCCCGGGCGGAGTGCGCGTTCGGCGGGCTCGCCGGCCTCGCGCAGCCGTGCCCTCCGCGCGGACTCCTGTCGGAGCTGCTCCTCCGCCTGCGTGGCCAGGCGCTCCTCCTCCGCCAGGCGCGCGGCCCGGCGCTCCTCCTCCCGGAGCGCCGCCTGACGCGTAGCGGCCTCCTCCTGACGGCGCGCCAGCTGGAGGAAGGCCCACGCGTCCGCCTGGGCGTCCTCCCGGGCCTTCTCGGCCGCCTCCTCCGGCGCGGAGGTGCGCAGCGTCTCGGCGAGGAGCGGCCATTTGGCCGGCTCGTCGAGGTCCTGCTGCTCGCGGGACGCCGCGAGCGCCGCCCTGCAGCTCCGGGTCGTTCTCCTCCTCCCGGGGCTGCGGGCCGCGGCTGCGGCTGCGGCCGGGGCTGGGGCCGGGCGCGGGCTCGCCGATGTAGAGGCCGCCGGGCGGCGGCCGGCCCGCCTAGCGGCTCGTGCTCGGCTGCGCGCGAGGCCGCGCCGTCGCGGATGTGAAGCACGTGCGCCGCCGCGCATCGTGCTCCACCTCGAACCACAAGTCCCGAGTTGGGACTTGCGTCGCCGTACGCGGGGTCTCGCCGGAGGTCCGCCGGCAGCCGAGCGCGGCGCCTCCGGATCTCGGCGTAGCGGGCGCGGCCGGACGCCGGGATGGGCGGCACCGGAACCCGATCCGGGCTCGGGTGCCGGCCGTGGGGAGGTGCACGTCCCCACGGCATTGGGACGCCGGCGTCCCGGAACATCCGCGCCACCGCTACGGTGACGTAGATCCGGTCGCGTCCGGGCGTCGCCGGCGGCCCCATGGCGAACGGCGCCGCGCGCGGCCGGCCGGCTGCGTCGGCCTCGTGGTCGTTGGCGGATGGCGAGAACTCGCGCTTCGGGGCCATGGCGGCGCGGAAGCTTCGAGCTCGCGCGTGCGGCCGGAGTGGAAAGTGGGGACTGGATAGGGACGGTCCACTTCCCGATCCACATTTAATAGGACCGGGGCACCGACGAGTGGGCCGGCCACGCGGACGGGCGGACACGCGAGGACGCCGCGTGCCATCCGCGGCCACGCAAACCCGGCCCGGATTTGGGCCGGGTTTGCGCTCGTTCCAGACGCCGCGGCCGTCCGCTTTTGCGGTGCGTCCCCGCGTTGGGCCGGGTTTTTGTCCGGCTCGACCCATCCGGACGCGCGGGCGCGGGATGGGTCGCCCCGTTGGAGATGCCCTGAGTGAGTTCGCCCTCCCGAGAGGCGTTTTAGGTCTGTGTCTGTCTCTGCCAGGATCACACATCCGTCATTCTCGAACATGTTGTCCAGGAACGCGAAGGTGAAGCCTCAGTGCAATAGTATACACATCTAAGCGATGGTTTGCCTGCACATCAGTTGATTGTAATCCCCCGATACATATACAATTTCACAATTATACAACAGAGCTAGACAAGTACGCCACAGTACCATCAGCTCTTCAGCATTCCAATCCAGTCCACGAAGATCCGCATCACCAAACGTCATGAGGCAACAGATGGAGCCTCGATCTGGATGGGAGAAGAGACTGGGAGGATGCTCGCGAGGGTGGGCAGGCTTCACTGAGCAGATGACTTTGAACAAGACAGTAGTCGCGGTAGCCGCCGAGCAACACCAGTAGTTCTCGATCTCCCGTCTCCACCCCCTTGACCCGACAGACGGCGCCCCGCAAATTCGTGCATCGCGCGGATCCTGCGGCAATCCGCCCTGTGGCCTCCCTCCCTCCCTTGCATCAAAAGTAACATCTGGCCATTGCCGGCGGCGCGCAGATCTCTGAATTAATTTCTCCCCGGCGACGGGAGAGTGGGCAAACTGGGAATCCAGGGTAACGATTCTTGGTGGCGCGGGCTAGATGTTGAACTCAGAGCAAGGTGGTCTGGACTCTGGAGTTCCCCGACTTTCTCCGGATTATGGCCGGAGATGAGGGATCAGCGCCTCTTTCCGCGTCTTCCTTGATGGTCATTGTCTTCCGGGGAGGTGCGGTACAGCGACGTCGAGAGGAGCTCCTCCGGCAGGCGCTCTGGGGATTTTCGTGAGGAGAGGGTAAGAAATCTGGATCTCGATTTAGGGTTCGAGTTTGGCATGAACTGTTCTTGTTTGACTGCGGGACGGCTGGACGAACGCTCGTATGAATCGGTAGGATGGCATTGGTGCGTTGTACAGTATGTATTTTGGTGGGAGGGCAAAATAGTCATAGAAAAAGTTGGACGAAAATTTTGGCAGAAACCTTAGCTCCTTTATTATTAGGTATAGATGGTATTATACGGTAAAATTATCGTTTTACACCCTTTATCAATTTTCTACCCTTTCTAGCTCTAGACATTTTCATATATTACTTCTAGAGATAATCAACTTTACTTTGAGGACATAGTTAGTTTGACCAACTTCCGCATTTTCATTCCCTTGTACCTCTGTCACGGTGACATGATTGCATAAACTATGTACATATTCTACGCCCTCTGTTCCAAAAAGAACTGCAATTTTTTTAGGGCTTTCTATTTCCGTGCCCCTGGTTCGTTAGTTGTACTCAGTTTTCCCCAGCCGTTTAACTTTTCCTCAGTTTTTCCCTCCCTCTAGTTTGAAACTCCTCGCAAACGCTCGGACGGGAGGGTTGCCGTCCGGTCAGAGGCCATGCCGTTAACGGTGACGGCTAGAGAGTCGCGGTGGTTGTGAATTGACCGTTGCTTTTGAATGGTGTTGACTGTTGACCCAATGAGACACGTCGGACTGGCGGTCTCTCACTCACCCAAAGTTTTTCCCCTCCGCCCGAGACTGGAGGAGCTCACACACCGCCCCTCCGCCGCCACGCCGTCCTGCCCTCCTACCTTATGGCGTCATCCGCCCCCGAGCCACCCCCGCCATCGGGAGGCGGAGAGGGCTCCGCCTCCACTAGATCTACCCCTCTCGCGGTACAATTTGTATAGCTGGTGTGCCGATTCTGCCCCTCAGCCGCGGAGAAGATTGGGAATCGGAGGGATCTAACGCATGGATTTCATATGGGTAAGCATCGTCTGCCTATGTGAATTAACAGTATGCAGTTTTTTAGCGCGAATCGTTGTTGCTCAACTAACTGCGTTGCTTTTCGAATAGGATTGATCCAGCGCTGGCTTTTCGGCTGGTGGTTAGGCTGGATACTAGCTTTATGCGTGATTCTGAACGCAATACGACAGGATTTTACATCCCAACGGTAGTTGCAACCACCATCTCGTTGAGGGATTTGAAAGATAGCATCTGCACTATGTACCCCTGGGGCTATCGCGATTCAGTTGATTTCGAATATTTCAACAACACGGAGGAAAGATTGGTTCCACCAATTTTCGATGACGATTGGGAATTCTTTTTTGCTTTGAATGAATCTTGCCGTGTGGGTAAAATTCGTATCCATGTGGACAGGGGCCAGGCATCATCTGGTGTTGGGGCATCATCAGGTGGTCGGGCATCATGTCTTTGTACTATTGCTGCCTCTGCTAATAGTGTGTGCCGCCGTGCTCCTTGTAGGTCCACAGAAGCACCATCTGTCCCCAGTGCTAGTGGTAGCCAGATCGTTCCTACGGTCGATGTGGAGGACGATGGAGAGATTGGGGATCAGTCTCCTCAAGATGATGAGGATGAGTTAATGTTTCCTGAATTGGTAGATCAATGCGGTAAGCAGGCAATGGGAGATCAATACATGGAAGATATTGCACAAGGTGCCAGACTTGATGACACTGATGATGAAGAGAAGAATGAAAACAATGACAGTCTCGTTTTAGCCGATTACGAAGGTGATGACTTGCCAACAATTGATTGGAACAGGGCGGATCCTCAGCGTGCAGAAGGCACCATATTTCAAACGATGATGGACTACCGTAATGCAATTACTACATATTGCATTCTCTCCAAGAATGATTATAAGGTTATTAAAAGTGAGCCAGGTAGGTTCACAGTTAAATGCCCATACAAGAGGTGTAGGTGGAGGCTGCATGCATCCACAATGCTCAGAAGCACCCCTGGTTCAGGTACTACGCCAACCAGTTGTGTATTTTAGATAACGGTGAAAAATTTGTAACTGTTACCGACATCCCTTATCATTATGTTGGAGATAATAAAAAAACTCGATCAAACATAGTTGTCCACCTCGAGGGGGAGCACCAGAGGATAAAACAAAGCTAGCGAAGACTAGGTGGTTGGCAGATGCAATCATAGATTGGTTGAGAGAAACTCCTTCACTTGATCCAACAACACTCCAAAAAAATGATTGAGAAGTTTAAATATACAAATACCTTACATGAGGATGTTCTATGCAAAGGAAATGGCTCTTGACAGGATCAATGATCCATGGAATGAAAGCTTTCAGTTGCTTTACACTTTCAAAGCTGAAGTGGAGATGGCTAGTCCAGGCAGTGTTGTAGCGATAGACAAGCATACATTTCCCTATAAATTGAAAAACGGGAGGATAATGCAGAAGGAATGTTTTAGAAGGGCTTTTGGTTGTTTCAAACCTTGCTGGAAAGGCTTTCTGGACGGTTGCAGGCCTTATTTGGCCATGGATGCAACAGCTTTTCATGGCAGGTTTAAATGACAGCTAGTTGCTGCTACTGCAGTTTATGGACACAATTGGATGTTCCCTGTTATTTATGGAGTTTTGGAGGTTGTGTCAGAGAAAAGTTGGATTTGGTTTCTGCAGAATTTGCGCGATCTTATAGGTCAACCACCAGGACTTGCTATCCACACAGACCAGGAGCAAGAGAAAGATTTGAACAATTAATTTGAATTTGTATGAACAATATTTATTGGGGACCCCTTTGTATGAACAATTTTTATTGGGGATCCCATTGTATGAAGAATTTGTATTGGGGATCCCTTTGTATGTTGAATAATCACACTAATGTATGTGTTATTGCAAGTTTTCTATGGTCATGCACCTCGAATAAGTTCATCGCTTAAGCCACATTTATCATTTTCTAAGTGACTAAACCCAAAAAAATAGAGTTTTGGGTTTAGTTCAATTCAAAATAATTCAAAACATGGTGGAACCTTCCCATGGAGTCTTGTTATGTTACCTACAACCCAGAGAAATAATAATGGAAAAGGAAATATAGAGATATGAAGTTTTCCCCAAAACCACTTCCTAGTCCATGAGCTACTAGCTATGAAGATGTAGGGCTTTCTACTCAACACACCTCCCAAACACCCACTATGCTTACAAACTTTGTCCAAATGAGTCCAAATTCGTCACACTTGTGTATCTTTGAATTGCAAACATTATGACGTCGGCAAAAATGTAATATATTGTTCAAATAGCACAATCTAACAATTTTTATGCCAAAAGCTTCAATTTCCCTTACTCCCTTTATTATTTGGGTGCCCCTGTTTTACTTAGTTTTACTCAGTTTTCCCCCTCTGGGTCCACTTGTTTTACTCATTCCTACTCAATTTTGCCCTTCCGATAAACATTTCCTCACATTTCCCTCTCTTAGTTCTACTCAGTTTTCCTCACTTGTACTCACTGGCTGATCTCAGATTGGTCAAGATGTATGTCACACGGATCTTGGTTGGTTGATAACTCAACGTACGCTTGCACCGTTGGATCATTTATGATCGGACGGCCTGTATATATCTCTCTACCTCGATGGACGCATATGGAGAGAAGAGCAGAGCACATACCTACCAACCCTGGCAGTCGCATAGTCCAGTCGCATCTTCCTCTCTCATATTTCCTCTTTTACTCTAGCGGCTGCGGCGGCGCGGATCTAACCGTGCGTGCGGCGGCGTGGATCTAAGAGTGCCAGTGAGGATCTAACCGTCAGAAATAGTTGAAATGTCTCTCTCTGTCTCACTTTCGTTTCTCTTCTCAGATCTATTGCTAATGAAGAAAACACCAAGACGGCGGCCATGCCGACAGTGGTCATCGATGCCAAGAACATTGAAGACATCACCTACAACATCGCTGCCACGGCGGCCGTGCAAATCGATGCCAAGACGATTGACAACCGCGCTGCGAAGCCGCCGATCCAGCGGTCCTCAGATCCGTCGCTGATGAAGTATACCAAGACGGCGGCGGTGCCAAGAGTGGTTGCGAAGCCACAGATCCAGCCTTCCTCCATGTCCGAGTTTGCGGATGGCGCAGATGACCACCCCTCAGCCGCCCGTTGTCCCGGCCCTTCTAGCCCATCGTTGCGCGGCCGTGTTCGACGCCGCAATGGGATAAATTACGATAATTTTGTAATTTTAAATTTCAAATTGGGATAAAATTGTTCGAACAGTACCTCCGTCTAAAAAAAAAAACTTCTCCACTTTCTCGATGTGTCCATGTACATTCGTATGTATGATTTGAATTCTATCCCAACTTGATTGGGAATATTGATATGTATTTGATCAGAGAGGCTGGTACATGCTTTCACTTTTCGGATCCCGTCACTTTTATAGGATGTTCATGCATGCTAAAATTATCGCGCGTATTACTTAGCACAACTAGGAAATTGTACGCCAAAATACGTGGTTAGAGCCACACCAAAATATAGTACTATATAGCTGGTGGGGGCACCTTGTCAGCGAGACGACGCGACGGCTCGCATCAGCCGCGACGCGGGAAGGTTGGTCGTCCGCGTTTAATGGTCTCCCGCATGGAAACCGAGGCGGCCACGAGGGCAGCGACTGGCCACGCGGCGTCCAGTCGCCGTAAATGTGGGTAGTTGCCACCGCTATATAGTACTACGCTGTCCACCACCGCCGCTCCATTCTCTGCTCTCATCTCCACCACCGCCGCTCCATTCTCTCCTCTCCACATCAAAATGCCGCGCCATCTGAAGACCACCTACTCGATGCTTGGCCTCAACGGCCGCGCGCTGCCTCCACCACCACCGCAGCCGGAGCCGGAGCCGCAGGACGATGCGGAGTACAGCTCCGATGAGGACGTGGGCCCATGGTTCGCGGCGTGCACGAGGCCTACATCGCAGACGTGGAAGCAGAGGCGGCGGAGGAGGCAGCGCAGTCGGGTGAGCCGCCGCAGGCCCCCGCCCACCCGGAGCAGGCGGTGATCCTCATGTTGCTGAACGCGCAATGATACCAGCGGTTGAAGGAGGAGGAGCGCGAGTTCGTCAACGACGTGAATCTCGACCACGTCCTCGAGATGTCGCGCCAGCGAGCGGCCTCGGAGGAGGCGGGACGCCGCCTCAGGCGGAGCGACAGAAGCTCACAGAGCTCAGCGCTTATCGCCACTACGAGGCGTTCGCGCGCCAGCAGGCGAGGCGCGCCGAGATCGAAGCTTCTCGTGAAAGGCTGGAAGCGCGGGGATAGCGCCGCCGGCAAGCCCCTGCGACACCGGCCGCCATGCTCCACCGCCAGATGCGCGAAACAAGAGAGGAGAAGCGGGCACGGACGCATGCGGCAATGGCGAAGAACGACGACGAGGCAGGGCCGTCGAGCGCCCCAACCGACGGCCAGCAGATCAGGATTAAGTTTAAGTTTTAGTTATGTTTAAATTCGAGCTACTTTTGTATGAATTTCGTATGAATTTGGGTTTTTAAATATTATTTTAAATTTCAAAATCTATCGGGGCTGGCGTATGGGGGCTGCTCTAATGAGATACACAACACTAGGTTCCAGCCATGTTTAGCATAAGATTCACCCCACTGGTCATTGTATGTGGCAGCCCCACAGAGCGACAATATATATCTTTTCTGAAAAATACACGGCCCCACTAGTCATTGTCTGTGGACCCCACAGAGTGGCAATATATGTCTTTTCCTGAAAAATACACGACTCCACTGGTCATTGTCTGCGGCAGCCCCACAGAGCGGCAATATATGTCTTTTCCTAGAAAATACACGACCCCACTGGTCATTGTCTGCGGCAGCCCCACAGAGCAGCATTATATGTCTTTTCCTGAAAAATACATGACCCCACTGGTCATTGTCTGCGGCAGCCCCACAGAGCGGCAATATATGTCTTTTCCTGAAAAATACATGACCCCACTGGTCATTGGGTGTGGCAGCCCTACAGAGCGGCCCCATTTGTCATTGGAAGCACCGCGTATATAATCAGCAAATAAAACGGCCCACACATCAGCGATAGATGGATGGCTGCTTGATACGTCCAAAACGTATCTACTTTCCCGAACACTTTTGCTATTGTTTTGCCTCTAATTTGTGTATTTTGGATACAACTAACACGGACTAACGCTGTTTTCAGCAGAATTGCTCTGGTGTCTTGTTTTTGTACAGAAATCCAACTTTCAGGAAAATCCCCGGAATAGGTCTTATTTTTCCAGAAGAATTACGGAGCCGGAAGGGCAAGCCGGTGGAGGCCCGAGGCCCCCACACACTAGGCCGGCGCGGCCCAGGAGGGGGGCACGCCGCCCTACTGTGTGGCCGCCTCGGCTGGCCTCCGACGCCCTCCTCTGGACTACTTAAGGGGTTTCGACCTAAAAAACACGGGAGAGAAGGAGAAGTCGCCAGAAACCCTCCAGAACGCTGCCACGTCGCGAAACTCCGTCTCGGGACCAGAAACTCCGTTCTGGCACTCCGCCGGGACGGGGAATTGGAGGAGATCATCGCCATCATCACCACCGACGCCTCTCCATCGACCAGCAATGTTTCCCCCATCCATGTGTGAGTAACTCCCCCGCTATAGGCTGAAGGGGATGGTAGGGATTGGATGAGATTGGTCATGTAATAGCATAAGATTGTTAGGGCATAGTGTCTAGTGTCCGTAATTGGTACTTCTATGATATTGTTGCAACTTGTTATGCTTAATGCTTGTCACTAGGGCCCGAGTGCCATGATCTCAGATCTAGACAAATTGAAAATACTGAAACTCCTAATGAAAATGCTGCTACACCTGTTAATTCACCTGAGTCTGTTGATTATTTTAGTGATGATCCTGATGAGGATTATGTGGAACTTAATGATGATTTTATTGATAAATGCAATGCTATTACTGATGCAAGAAAAATTAAAAAGTTTCTCGCACAACATACTGTTAGATATAAGCTGTCTCCTGATCCTAAATTTGCCACATCTCCTATAAGCATTAAGGATAAAGATTATGATTTTTCTCTTGATCTATCTCATATAGCTATTGTTGAGAAAACACTCTTTTGTGGTACTGAAAAAGAAAGTGATGTAGAACATATGAATGAACTTTCTTCTATGAGTAGCTTGTTTTCTGATGATGTCAAGTTGCGCACTTATTTTGTTGCTAAAATTTTTCCTTTCTCATTAAAGGACGATGCTAAAACTTGGTATAATAGTTTGCCTCCTGGTTCTATTAATAGTCCAGGTGATTTTCTTGATGTTTTCTTTCGGAAATACTTTCCTGCTAGTGCTCAACATGCTGCTTTACAGAAAATTTATAGCTTTGACCAGGAAGATGGAGAGAAATTGCCCGAAGCATGGGCAAGATTTTGCTCTCTTATCAGAGCTCGACCTGGACATGATTTGGAAAAGCATGATTTACTTGATATATTTTATAGTGGACTAACCGTTGAGTCTAGAGCATATTTGGATAGTTGTGCTGGTTGTGTTTTCAGGAAAAGAACTCCAGACGAAGTTGAAGAATTATTGGCTAAAATAGGCCGGAATCATGATGATTGGACTACACCTGAACCAACTCCGACGCCAATATTGAAGAAGCTGGGTTTAATTAAATTGAATGATGAAGATATGAGGGAAGCCAAGAAGTCTCTTAAGGAGAAAGGTATTAAATCCGAAGATGTGAAAAATTTACCTCCCATAGAAGATTTATGTAAGATAATTCCTCCTTCATCCATGATTGAGGTAAACTCTCTTCAACGCTTTACTAGGGAAGATATTTCATATTCAAAACCTCCTGCTCAATGCTTAGATGAGTTTGATAATTATATTGTTAAGCAAGAAAATTTTAATATGAGAGTAGAGAATCATCTAATGGAAAATTCTCAAGCTATTAGCAATTTGCATGATATTGTGGAGAGAACCTCGAATGATGTTAAGATGCTTGTTAAACATTTTCATATGGTTCAAACTCAAATTGATCAACTCACTAAAGTGCAAAATGACTTGTTAAAAAATAATTCTAAGGAGAAACATGCTTATGAAGTAACAACTAGAGGCGGTGTCTCTACCCAGGATCCTCTATATCCTGAGGGGCATCCCAAAAGAGTTGAACAAGATTCTCAACGAATTGAAACTAGTGCTCCTTCTAAGAAAAAGAAGAAGAAACAAAAAAATGTTGTTGAATCCTCTGAACCTGTTAATGATCCTAATAGTATTTCTATTTCTGATGCTGAAACTGAAAGTGGTAATGAACATGATAATGATAATGATAAGAATGATGCTTCTGATAAAGAAGAAGTTGAAGATGAACTCGAAAAGCATGCTAAAAATAAAAAGTATACTAAAGAAGATTTTATTGCTAAGAAACATGGTAATGAAAGGGAACCTTGGGTTCAAAAGCAAATGCCTTTTCCTGCTAAGAAACTAAAATCAAAGGAAGAAGAACATTATAATAAATTTTGTGATTGGATGAAACCTTTATTCTTGCAAATCCCGTTGATCGATGCTATTAAATTGCCTCCTTATTCAAAGTATATGAAAGATATTGTCTCTAACAAAAGGAAAATTCCTAATGAGGAGATTTCCACTATGCTTGCTAATTACTCTTTCAATGGCAAAGTTCCAAAGAAGTTGGGCGACCTAGGTATACCGACCATTCCTTGTTCTATTAAGAATAATTATGTTAGAACTGCTCTATGTGATTTGGGAGCCGGTGTTAGTGTTATGCCTTTTTCTCTTTACAAGAGACTTTATTTAGATAAGTTGATACCCACTGATATATCTTTGCAAATGGCTGATAAATCTACTACTATTCCTGTTGGTATATATGAGGATGTTCCTGTTCAAGTTACTAATAACTGCTTGATATTAACTGATTTTGTTGAGTTAGAAATGCCTGAAGATGATAATATGTCTATTATTCTTGGGAGACCTTTTCTTAACACCGCAGGGGCTGTTATTGATTGCAATAAAGGAAAGGTTACTTTCAATGTCGATGACAAGGAGCATACCATTTATTTTCCCAAGAGGATTGATAAAGTATGTGGAGTTAATACCATTTCTAATGTGAGAACTATCAAAATTGGAGCTATTGATTGTCCTATATATGAGCCTAAAGAAGGATATCAACATATTATGATTGGATCCATATCAATACAATTCAAGGTAACATGATTGATTTGAGGTTTATTTCTTCTTATGCTATGTAAAATTTATTTGGTGGCAAGACTTGATCAACCTTGTTAACAAATACTTTTTATATGCATAGAGGAGGTAAACAACATTTCTTTCTTCCTCTACTTGTTCTACTTGCTGTAGCATTTTTGTTTTGCAAAGTTCTTTAGTCAATTGGGGGATTTCAAAATCTTTTTCTGCCCAGTAATAATAAATTTAACACCCAGAAATGTACATTTTTCAAAGTTATCAAAAATTCACAAAAATTATACCGTTGGTCCTATTTTTCGAAGACGCACCTGGGAGCACCTGGGGATGACCAGTGGGGCACCCCAGGGTGGCACCCCACAGGCCGGTGCGGCTAGCAAGGGGGGCGCGCCACCCTGTTGTGTGGGCCCCTCCTTGCCCCACTATTTCATCTCTTTCTCCCACTCTCTTCTCTCTCCCGAAAAAACTCGCACCAGCTTTCTCTCACTCGCGTTTCTGCTCAAGAGCTCAAGATTTCTCGATCTCTTTGCTCAGCCCAGATTTCTGTCTGAAATTTGACACATTTGCTCTCCGGTATGTGACTCCTCCGATTATCCAAGTAGAATTTTGTTTGGTTGAGTATATCTTGAATATTTTGCTGCTGTAGGTAACATGTTTAGTGAGCTTTTTTACTATGAAGTTGGAAGAGTTTTGTATTTCATTAGATATTGCCCCTGTAGGTACAGCGAAGAGGATCGAGGACAACCCCAGGGCTTTGCTTGAACTCTATCGAGAGATCACCAATGATGATTGCTGCACCATTCAGCGTGGCAAGATAAGAAACATCCAACTCCCCGCCATTAAGTATTTTGCTTATTACCTTGCTACTAGCATTCTTGGTAGGGAGAACACTAGCAATATTTCTAGCTATCAAACTTGCTTTCTTAATTGTTGCACTCACTGAAGATACACCTTATCATCTTGGTGCTCTTGTTGCTCGCCGCTTGTCTAGCAGGGGGCCTATTTTTGGAGGAATTATTGCATCGCACATTTTAGCATATCTAGACCTTCCTCTTGACCCTACTGATGTGCAATTAACTCCTATAAGGCTTGATATTGCTGCTATGAAGAGTCATTAATTTGTTACAGCTGACTCTAGTTTAGATAATATGGTCTATAGAATGTTGTTTGCTGACGGGGATGAGAGGGAAGTCCCTTTGCCACAGCCAGATTTGTTCAGTGTTGACAGGAAACCATGGTCGCGCTCTAAGGAGGTGGTGGATGAGCAACTGAAGATACAGGGCTTCCACCAGCAGCATGACTCCGAGGACGCCGAGCCCTCCTACGACTACACCATCACGTATCCGGGTGCTTCTTCCAGCACATGCCCAGAATATGATCCATCTTCGTCATACTACGGAGGTGCTACTTCATGGGCACCATGGGATTGAACTCCACTTAGGCCAAAAGCCTAAGCTTGGGGGGAGGTATACCGGCATCACTCATTCTTTGCATATTATGATTGCTGGATACTTGTATATACTTGTTTAGCTTCTTGAAGTGGGTTTTCTAATAAGGGGGAGATGATATTTGGGGAAGTGCTGCCTGAAAACAGATTCTGGACTGATACCAAAAAAATTCTTAAAAATAGCCCGAACGGTATTTTGCGAAGCCAATTTTTGTGCATGTTCCCCAGGTTGTTATCTAACTTTCATTGGTTGAACACTTTTCGATTTGAGCAGCTGAAGAATTTCTTAAAAATCGATTACTGTACTGCTGTCAAGTTTGACGAATTCCTGCTGCTTTGTGTTTATGTGATTCTTCTAGTTTTCATTTTCTTGTTTTTGATTTGTTTCCTTCCTAAAACACAAAAAGACCAAAAATATTTCTGTTGTTTCTCTTCACCATTTGCTTATTTTGGTTTCTTGCATTTATTTTGCTTTATTTGCTATCGTTGGTTTGCTATAAGAAAATCCAAAAAGATTTTGCTTTGTTTGCTTGTTTCCTTTTGTTCTTGTTTCAATTCGAAAACACCAAAAATATTTGCTGTTCTTCTTTGGTTTTGTAAAGTTCATTATGAGTTCAATGGTCTTCGGTGGCTGGAGCGTGGTTTTCATTTCATATTATTCAAGCTACACAAGTGAAAGGCAATAATGACGATCTACGACAATTCGACTGTGGTGAGAGGCTGGTATGAACTCTATTTGTTTTCATTTTTGTACATATACTCATCCATGTGAGCATGCTTAGTTGGTTCATGTGAGGTATATGTCATTTAAGAAAGTCTAGTAGTTCATGATCTCTCATGTTTAGCTCCAGTTTATTAATATGAGTAGCATGTCATGGATGTTTGCTTGCATTGTTTTATTCATAAATAGGTATGACATTGTGGTATCCTCCTCTGAATAATTCATTTGAATCGACTTGGTACATGCTCACGCATGCATATGACTGAACAAAAGTCAATTAAGCCTTGATGATTTACTTTGCCTCAGAGTTCTTGTATCACTTTTATGCCTCCGTTAATTTATTTTGCCGCAAGCATGATTATGACGATGGATCGCTCTCTTGATTGTCGCTCCCCGGTCTATTGCTATCATTCACTTGTACGAGCGGGAATGCTGCTCGTGCTTCCAAATCCTCGAAAACCAAGTTATTCCAAAGTGTCCACCATAAATACCTATGCATGGCATTTCAAACCATTCCAAGTAAATTCTCATGCGCTACCTTTAAACCTTCAAAATGCTTCTCAATTTGTGTTAATGTTTTATAGCTCATGAGGAAGTATGTAGTGTTTATCTTTCAACCTTGTCATTTACTTTTGACGGACTTTCATAATAAGAGCTGGCAACGGGGTGCCCAGCCCCAATTAATAACTTCATTAATAATTCTCTTCACACGTTTTGCTCTGATTCATCAGTAAGCAACTTAATTTTGCAAATAGACACTCCTCCATGGTATGAGATTGATGGAAGGCACCCGAGGATTTGGTTAGCCATGACTTGTGTAAGAAAAGGTTGGGGGGAGTGTCACCCATAATAAAACTAAAGTACGTGTGTAAACAAAAGAGAAGAGGGATGATCTACCTTGCTGGTAGAAATAACTTCCTTCATGGGAGCCGCTCTTGAAAGTCTGGTTGGCGAGGTAGTTGGTGTACCCATTACCATTCGTTGACAACAACAAACACCTCTCAAAATAATTTTACTCATGTTTTAAAAATGAAAAGCTCTAGCGCATGTTAATCCCTGCTTCCCTCTGCGAAGGGTCAATCTTTTACTTTCATGTTGTGTCACCATCCTTTCTTTGAGTACTTTCTTGAGAGCACAACTGTCATTCTTAGTATAATATGCTTGTCCCAAAATATGATTGACTGTGGTATAACTTTGATGCTTTTATCTTTGACAATCTCTATTTCTAGTCTTTCTATGAACTTCAGAGGTGCCTGGGCATTTATGTTTTGTTGTTCAAATTCGGGCAAGCGAGATACCACTTTATCATATCCTTTTATGAACATTGCAATCCTGCTGATAGACATGGTTCATGATGCTTATTATTAATTTGTTGGTACCTTTCCATGATTGACATAGCTATTGGATGATCTTATTTGCATGTATCTTATTATGAATTGCCTAACTACTAGCCCATATCATGAGAATATTTACATCATATGAACAAATGTGTTCGTGAAAGTTCTTTTATCACACTCAGTTGTTAACTGAATTGCTTGAGGATAAGCAATAAGCTAAGCTTGGGGGGAGTTGATACGTCCAAAACGTATCTACTTTCCCGAACACTTTTGCTATTGTTTTGCCTCTAATTTGTGTATTTTGGATACAACTAACACGGACTAACGCTGTTTTCGGCAGAATTGCTCTGGTGTCTCGTTTTTGTGCAGAAATCCAACTTTCAGGAAAATCCCCGAAATTTATGTCGAAGGTCTTATTTTTCCAGAAGAATTACGGAGCCAGAAGGGAAAGCCAGGTGGAGACCCGAGGCCCCCACACACTAGGTCGGCGCTGCCCAGGAGGGGGGCGCGCCGCCCTACTGTGTGGCCGCCTCGGCTGGCCTCCGACGCCCTCCTCTGGACCACTTAAGGGGTTTCGACCTAAAAAACACGGGAGAGAAGGAGAAGTCGCCAGAAACCCTCCAGAACGCCGCTGTAATATCCCAGGTTTAGAGACGATCGAAGGGTAGATTTTAGAAAGGGATGTGCATTGCATTGTAATTTACGGGAAAATTTCGCGCTTTTAAACAAAAACTGCATCGAAGGAGAACAAGTTTCTCTCTCGACACCTTATAGGGTTAGGGTTTCGAGAGTGCGACAAACCTGTTCCTGATTCAACTAAACTAGGGTTTTGAGAAGAGAGGGGAGAGTTTGCATCACAAACTTAAGTTGCATGATTGAATTATAAGTTAAGTTGTTTGATTTAATTCAAACCAAATTCGAATTTGAATTTCAAATTCAAACATTAAATAATCATCACATAATTCAAATTTGAGATAATTTCACAAACAATTACCATTGAGCAATAATACAAGTAATACAATTATTACATTAAGCTCAATAAGGAAAACTTGGGCTTTATTGATCATCACACACATATTACATTGTCACTTACAATATTCAAAATTGGAACAAATGAATATTACAACATATTACAAGAATTGGACAAAATGGAAAATGAAAAGAAAAGAAAAGTACAATTTAATGTTCTATCCTAACACTACAAGCTAGTCTTCATCTAGCCTTGTACTTGATGATCTCCATGATCCTTGGAGCATCAGGTTGTTTCCCTGCACACTAACACAAAGCAAATGAAAACAAGTGTTATGCCAAGTTGCATAGCCACTTGGCAGGTTAGCAAACAAATGAAATGAAGTGGATATGCTCAAGTCTCTGCCGAGCAGAGCCATGCCACAGATAGAATCAAGCCCAAGTGCACAGCACTTGCACACACACACAACCAGGTTGCTCACCAGGCTATGTGCATGTGTAACACACACACCCACCAGGGTGAGTCACCACAAGCTGCAGATGGAGCTGTCGACCAGCAAGAGCAAGCCAGCAGCATATAAAAGCTTTTCCCAGCCAAACCCTAGCCATTTGAATCATCCATCGGCAGAACTGAACTGGTAAGAACACCAAGAACACCAAGAACAGCTAGAACAGATAGAACAGCCTCACTGTTCAATCTATTCCAGCACACCACTGATTTAAATCAAGTTCATCAAGTCACCAGGAGGAGCAGGGCAAGCAAAGCAACCATAAGATCAACACGAGAGGCAAACCTCTACACCAACAAGCACATTCTAGGAGCTGGAGTGAGGTATACCACACAAGAGCCTCGAGCAAGATCATACCTTGCTCATACTTAAGCATGCTTGCATCACAGGAGCACAGTAAGGGTAGGAAAACCCCGGGTGTATCATCATTTGGTTACTAAACCAATTGGTGCCGACAAGTACAATCAAGGCTAAAAGGAAAATAAACCAGGGAACACTCGGTTGTGACAACACAGTGTCAAAACCGAGAGAAATCCGAGCATGGATTTACTCCTTGTAGCCATTCAGATTCACAAAGCACCTATTAGCCTAGCTAAACCATCAGTTTGACAGGCAACATGTGCCTATCCTGTTTATCAACATCAAGGCTACTGGAAATTCACTAAGTGACTAGCCAGTGAGCATCTATCCATCACAGAAAGCCACCAAATATGGGAGCTACCCTAGGGCAGCATATGAATACTGCCAGGGACACCTCAAACCCTAGATCAGCCAAACCAACAAGCCAAATACAAATATCATCACCCTGATTGGGTTCAAAGAAGGGCTAGGGTTCCCAACCACTGTGGGCATCCATCTAGCCTAAGCCAATCAATTGTGATGATCATCACTGTATCACAGTTCACATCAATTATCCACTCCATCAATTAAAGCAACACAGATAATTTATGTTAACAAGCAAACCTTGGAATAAACATTTGCTAATGATCCAGAGGATCACTGCAATCATCAGCTGATGCTTGAGCAAGCACCAGCACTGATCTGTGCCACACACATACACATAAATAGGTAACAGCAATGCACAGACACAGGTAAGCAAACCAATTATCAGCTGTTGATGATCACATGATCATCAGAGCTTGCCATAGCATGCTAGGGCATGCTAGAGCATCACTAAGCAACAGAGCATGGACCAGGTATTTAATTGGCCACAGATAATCAACAAGTGTTTCACAGACAACCAAATAGATAATTAAATGGTTGTATCCAGAAGCACATCCAAGGCAGGATGAACCACTAGATCAAGATAAATAAGTAAAGCACTTGGTGCTCATCACTGAATCATGCAGTTAACCAGCAGTAATGCTCCATCAAGCTTACACATGAAATTGAGCACAAGGGACAGCATACCAGTGCCCTGGAACTTGCAAATTGCAAGGATTACACATGGTAATCAAGCCAGGGCAGCCAAATTGAATACTGAAGGAGATATGCCCTAGAGGCAATAATAAAGTGGTTATTATTTATATCTTTATGTTTATGATAAATGTTTATATATCATGCTATAATTGTATTAACCGAAACATTAGTACATGTGTGATATGTAGACAAACAAGAAGTCCCTATTATGCCTCTTAAACTAGCTTGTTGATTAATGGATGATTAGTTTCATAATCATGAACATTGGATGTTATTAATAACAAGGTTATGTCATTGTATGAATGATATAATGGACACACCCAATTAAGCGTAGCATAAGATCTCGTCATTAAGTTATTTGCTATAAGCTTTCGATACATAGTTACCTAGTCCTTATGACCATGAGATCATGTAAATCACTTATACCAGAAAGGTACTTTGATTACACCAAACACCACTGCGTAAATGGGTGGCTATAAAGGTGGGATTAAGTATCCGGAAAGTATGAGTTGAGGCATATGGATCAACAGTGGGATTTGTCCATCCCGATGACGGATAGATATACTCGGGCCCTCTCGGTGGAATGTCGTCTAATGTCTTGCAAGCATATGAATGAGTTCATAAGAGACCACATACCACGAGTACGAGTAAAGAGTACTTGTCGGGAGACGAGGTTGAACAAGGTATACAGGTGATACCGAAGATCAAACCTCGGACAAGTAAAATATCGCGAGACAAAGGGAATTGGTATTATATGTGTATGGTTCTTTCGATCACTAAAGTCATCGTTGAATATGTGGGAGCCATTATGGATCTCCGGATCCCGCTATTGGTTATTGGTCGAGTGAGTACTCAACCATGTCCGCATAGTTCACGAACCGTAGGGTGACACACTTAAAGTTGGATGTTGAAATGGTAGTACTTGAATATGGAATGGAGTTCGAATATTTGTTCGGAGTCCCGGATGAGATCCCGGACATCACGAGGAGTTCCGGAATGATCCGGAGAATAAGATTCATATATAGGATGTCATTTTATGTGAATTAAAATGTCGCGGAAGGTTCTATGGAAGGTTCTAGAAGGTTCTAGAAAAGTCCGGAAGAAACCACCAAGGAAGGTGGAGTCCACATGGGACTCCACCTCCATGGTCGGCCAACCCTAGTGGGGGAGGAGTCCCAAGTGGACTCCCCCTTAGGGGCCGGCCACCCCCATATGGGAGGTGGAACTCCCACCTTGGTGGGAGTCCTAGCTTGGCTAGGTTTCCCCCTCTTATGGGAAGTTTTTGATTCGGGTCTTATTCGAAGACTTGGAGACTAACTCTTGGGAATCCACCTATATAATGAGGGGCCAAGGGAGGGGGCCGGCCACCCCAAGACCA
Organism: Lolium rigidum; assembly: GCF_022539505.1. Lineage (NCBI taxonomy): Eukaryota > Viridiplantae > Streptophyta > Magnoliopsida > Poales > Poaceae > Lolium > Lolium rigidum. The sequence goes on from NC_061508.1 coordinate 296,073,537, forward strand.
CAAGCTGGCCGCCCCCCTTGAGTGGCCGGCCACCCCCTCCCAAACCCTAGCCGCCCCCCCTCTCCTCCATATCTCCCGCATAGCTTAGCGAAGCTCCACCGGACTTCTTCACCGCCACCGACACCACGCCGTCGTGTTGTCGGATTCAAGAGGAGCTACTACTTCCGCTGCCCGCTGGAACGGGGAGGTGGACGTCGTCTTCATCAACAACCGAACGTGTGACCGAGTACGGAGGTGCTGCCCGTTCGTGGCGCCGGAACCGATCGTGATCAAGATCTTCTACGCGCTTTTGCAAGCGGCAAGTGAACGTCTACCGCAGCAACAAGAGCCTCCTCTTGTAGGCTTTGGAATCTCTTCAAGGGTGAGACTCGATAATCCCCTTGTTGCTACCGTCTTCTAGATTGCATCTTGGCTTGGATTTCGTGTTCGCGGTAGGAAATTTTTTGTTTTCTATGCAACGTTATCCTACAGTGGTATCAGAGCCATGTCTATGCATAGATGGTTGCACGAGTAGAACACAATGGTTTGTGGGCGTTGATGCTTTTGTTATCTTTAGTTGAGTACTTTGCATCTTTGTGGCATAGTGGGATGAAGCGACTCGGGCTAACTTTACATGACCGCGTTCATGAGATTTGCTCCACGCTCGACATGCAACTTGTATTGCATAAGTGGCTTTGCGGGTGTCTCGTCTCTCCTACTATAGTGAAGATTCAATTTACTCTTCTATTGACAACACTAGTATCACCGTTGTGGTTAATGTTCGTAGGTAGATTGGATCTTACTCGAAAACCCTAAACCACGTAAAATATGCAAACCAAATTAGAGAACGTCTAACTTGTTTTTGCAGGGTTTGGTGATGTGATATGGCCATAATGTGATGATGACTATGTATGAGATGATCATTATTGTATTGTGGCAACCGGCAGGAGCCTTATGGTTGTCTTTAAATTTCATGTTGAGTAGTATTTCAAAGTAGTTGTAATAGTTGCTACATGGAGGACAATCATGAAGACGGCGCCGTTGACCTTGGTGCTTCGCCGACGATGATGGAGATCATGCCCGTTGATGATGGAGATCATGTCCGTTCTTTGGAGATGAAGATCAAAGGCGCAAAGACAAAAGGGCCATATCATATCACATATGAACTGCATGTGATGTTAATCCTTTTATGTATCTTATTTTGCTTAGATCGCGACGGTAGCATTATAAGATGATCCCTCTCACTAAAATCTCAAGATAATAAAGTGTTCATCCTTAGTAGCACCGTTGCCAAGACTTGTCGTTTCGAAGCATCTCGTGATGATCGGGTGTGATAGAATCAACAAGTGCATACAACGGGTGCAAGACAGTTTTGCACATGCGGATACTAAGGTGGCCTTGACGAGCCTAGCAAGTACAGACATGGTCTCGGAACACGTGATACCGAAAGGTAGAGCATGAATCATATGATTGATATGATGAACACTTTGAATGTTCGCCATTGAAATCACACCTTGTCTCGTGATGATCGGACATAGGTGCGGTGGATTTGGTTCGTGTGATCACTAAGACAATACGAGGGATATTGTTTTGAGTGGGAGTTCACCTAGTTTTTAATTAAGTTGAATTAAAATTTGAACTCTATTTGTCATAAACTTAGTCTAAACTATTGCAAATATATGTTGTAGATATGGCGTCCTCAATCAATTTTAACCAGTTCCTAGAGAAAGAAAAGCTTAAGAGCAACGGTAGCAACTTCACCGATCGGTTCCGTCATGTGAGGATTTTCCTCAATGGCGGAAATCTGCAATATGTGTTTGATGCACCGCTAGGTGACCCTCCTGCAGAAACTGAAACCGATGAAGTAAAAGCTGTTTACGCAACTCGGAAAACTCGGTACTCTCAAGTTCAGTGTGCCATTTTATGCGATCCGGAAGCCGATCTTCAAAAACGTTTTGAGCACCACGATCCACATGAGTTAATCAATGAGTTGAAGACTATATTTGAGACTCATGCGGCCGTGGAATGCTATGAAGCATCGAAACACTTCTTCGACCTGCATGATGGAAGAAGGCAGCTCCGTTAGTGAGCACATGCTCGCCATGACCGGGCATGCGAAGAAACTCGGTGACTTGGGAATAGTGATTCCTAATAGATCGGGGATTAATCGTGTCCTTCAATCACTGCCACCTAGTTACAAGAACTTTGTGATGAACTACAATATGCAGAACATGAACAAAGAGTTACCTAAACTCTTCTCCATGCTAAAATCTGCTGAGATTGAGATCAATAAAGAGCACCAAGTGTTGATGGTCAACAAGACCACCAGCTTCAAGAAACAGGGCAAGTCTAAAGGCAAGAACAGGAAGAGTGGCAAGAAAGCTGCCACGCCTCCTATGAAACCTAAGACTGGCCCTAAGCCTGATGCTGAGTGCTATTACTGCAAGGAGAAGGGACACTGGAAGCGTAATTGCTCCAAGTATTTGGCGGATCTGAAGAGCGGCCTTGTCAAGAAGAAGAAAGAAGGTATATCTGATATACATGTTATAGATGTTTATCTTACTGGTTCTCGTACTAGTACCTGGGTATTTGATACTGGTTCGGTTGCTCATATTTGTAACTCGAAACAAGAACTAAAGAATAAACGAAGACTACTAAAGGATGAAGTGACCATGCGCGTTGGAAATGGATCCAAAGTCGATGTGATCGCTGTCGGCACACTTCCTCTACATCTACCTTCGGGATTAGTTTTAAGCCTCAATAATTGTTATTTTGTACCCGCGTTGAGCATGAACATTATATCTGGATCTTGTTTAATGCAAGACGGTTATTCATTCAAGTATGAGAATAATGGTTGTTCTATTTTTATGAATAATATCTTTTATGGTCGAGCACCACAAAAGAATGGCTTATTTCTGTTAGATCTCGATAGTAGTGATACACATATACATAACATTGATGCTAAGCGAATTAAATTGAATGATAATTCTACTTATATGTGGCAATCGTCGTCTTGGTCATATTGGAGTGAAACGCATGAAGAAACTCCATACCGATGGATTACTTGAATCACTTGACTTTGAGTCACTTGATAGATGCGAAGCATGTCTAATGGGAAAAATGACTAAGACTCCATTCTTCTGGTATTATGGAGCGAGCTACTGACTTATTGGAAATCATACATACCGATGTGTGTGGACCAATGAGTGTAGCATCGCGCGGTGGTTATCGTTATGTTCTAACCTTCACAGATGATCTGAGTAGATATGGGTATATCTATTTCATGAAACATAAATCCGAGACTTTTGAGAAGTTTAAGGAATTTCAAAGTGAAGTAGAAAATCAACGTAACAAGAAGATTAAATTTCTACGATCTGATCGCGGAGGTGAATATCTGAGTTATGAGTTTGGCATGCATTTAAAGAAATGCGGAATACTTTCACAATTGACACCGCCGGGAACACCACAACGAAACGGTGTGTCCGAACGTCGTAATCGAACTCTCTTAGATATGGTTCATTCTATGATGTCTCTTACTGATTTGCCGTTATCATTTTGGAGTTATGCATTAGAGACAGCCGCATTCACTTTAAATAGAGCACCATCAAAATCCGTAGAAACGACACCGTATGAATTATGGTTTAATAAGAAACCTAAGTCTGTCGTTCCTGAAAGTTTGGGGTTGCGAAGCCTATGTAAAGAAGTTACAACCGGACAAGCTAGAACCCAAAGCGGAGAAATGCGTCTTCATAGGATACCCTAAGGAAACTATAGGGTACACTTTCTATCACAGATCCGAAGGCAAAATCTTTGTTGCTAAGAACGGAACCTTTCTTGAGAAAGAATTTCTCACTAAAGAAGTGACTGGAAGAAAAGTAGAACTCGATGAGATTGATGAATCTATACTCGTTGATCGAGTAGCGCAAGTACCGGAAGATGTACCTGTACCGCCTACACCGGCAACAGAGGAAGCTAATGATAATGATCATGAAACTTCGAACGAGGAAACTATCGAACCTCGCAGATCGACAAGGGAACGTGCCACTCCTGATTGGTATGATCCTTGTCTAAATGTCATGATTGTGGATAACAATGATGAGGACCCTGCGACGTATGAAGAAGCAACGATGAGCCCAGATTCCAACAAATGGCAAGAAGCCATGAAATCCGAAATGGGATCCATGTATGATAACAAAGTATGGACTTTGGTAGACTTACCTGATAGCCGAAAGGCTGTCGAGAATAAATGGATCTTCAAGAGAAAAACAGATGCTCGATGGTAATATTACTCGTCTATAAAGCTCGACTTGTCGCAAAGGGTTTCCGACAAATTCAAGGAGTTGACTACGATGAGACTTTCTCACCTGTAGCGAAGCTAAAATCTGTGAGGATTTTGTTAGCAATAGCTGCATTTTTCGATTATGAGATTTGGCGAGATGGATGTCAAAACGGCGTTCCTTAATGGAGACATTGAGGAAGAGTTGTATATGGTACAACCCAAAGGTTTTGTCGATCCTAAAAATGCTCGACAAAGTATGCAAACTTCAGCGTTCAATTTATGGACTGAAGCAAGCATCGAGAAGTTGGAACCGACGCTTTGATAAGGTGATCAAAGACTTCGGGTTTATACAAGTGTCATGGAGAGGCCTGTATTTACAAGAAAGTGAGTGGGAGCTCTGTAGCATTCCCGATATTATATGTAGATGACATATTATTGATTGGGAATGATATAGAACTATTAAGCAGATGTAAAGGGTTATTTGAATAATAGTTTTTCAATGAAAGACCTTGGTGAAGCATCATATATATTAGGCATCAAGATTTATAGAGATAGATCAAGACGTCTAATAGGGCTATCACGGAGTACATACCTGGACAAGATTCTAAAGAAGTTTAGAATGGACGAAAGTAAGAAAGGATTCTTACCTATGTTACCGGGCAAGGTCTTGAGTAAGACTCAAGGTCCGGCTACGGCAGAAGAAAGAGAAAGGATGAGTCGATCCCCTATGCCTCGGCGATAGGCTCTATCATGTATGCCATGCTATGTACAAGACCGGATATAGCACATGATGTTAGTTTAACTAGCGAGATATCAAAGTGATCCAGGAATGGAACATCTGGACAGCGGTCAAGAATATCCTGAAGTACTTGAAAAGAACTAAGGATATGTTTCTTTGTTATGGAGGTGACCAAGAGCTCGTTGTAACAAGTTACACCGATGCAAGTTGGAACACTGATCCCGATGACTCTAAGTCACAATCTGGGTACGTGTTTATATTGAATGGTGCTGCAGTAAGCTGGGCAAGCTCGAAGCAGTGCACGGTGGCGAAATCCTCAACGGAATCGGAGTACATAGCGGCTTCGCAGGCTTCATCGAAGCGGTATGGATGAAGAGGTTCATTATAGAGCTCGGTGTGGTTCCTAGTGCATTGGACCCACTAGTCATCTACTGTGACAACATGGGTGCCATCGCCAATGCACAAGAACCAAGGTCACACAAGAGGTTGAAGCATATCAAGCTGCGTTACCACTCGATTCGCGAGTACATCGAAGATGGAGAAGTAAAGATTTGCAAAGTACACACCGATCCGAATGTAGCAGATCCGTTGACTAAAGCTCTCCCTAGGGCAAAGCATGACCCGAATGCCATGGGTGTTAGGTATATTACAATGTAATCTAGATTATTGACTCTAGTGCAAGTGGGAGATCGAAGGAGATATGCCCTAGAGGCAATAATAAAGTGGTTATTATTTATATCTTTATGTTTATGATAAATGTTTATATATCATGCTATAATTGTATTAACCGAAACATTAGTACATGTGTGATATGTAGACAAACAAGAAGTCCCTAGTATGCCTCTTAAACTAGCTTGTTGATTAATGGATGATTAGTTTCATAATCATGAACATTGGATGTTATTAATAACAAGGTTATGTCATTGTATGAATGATATAATGGACACACCCAATTAAGCGTAGCATAAGATCTCGTCATTAAGTTATTTGCTATAAGCTTTCGATACATAGTTACCTAGTCCTTATGACCATGAGATCATGTAAATCACTTATACCAGAAAGGTACTTTGATTACACCAAACACCACTGCGTAAATGGGTGGCTATAAAGGTGGGATTAAGTATCCGGAAAGTATGAGTTGAGGCATATGGATCAACAGTGGGATTTGTCCATCCCGATGACGGATAGATATACTCTGGGCCCTCTCGGTGGAATGTCGTCTAATGTCTTGCAAGCATATGAATGAGTTCATAAGAGACCACATACCACAGTACGAGTAAAGAGTACTTGTCAGGAGACGAGGTTGAACAAGGTATACAGTGATACCGAAGATCAAACCTCGGACAAGTAAAATATCGCGAGACAAAGGGAATTGGTATTATATGTGTATGGTTCTTTCGATCACTAAAGTCATCGTTGAATATGTGGGAGCCATTATGGATCTCCAGATCCCGCTATTGGTTATTGGTCGGAGTGAGTACTCAACCATGTCCGCATAGTTCACGAACCGTAGGGTGACACACTTAAAGTTGGATGTTGAAATGGTAGTACTTGAATATGGAATGGAGTTCGAATATTTGTTCGGAGTCCCGGATGAGATCCCGGACATCACGAGGAGTTCCGGAATGGTCCGGAGAATAAGATTCATATATAGGATGTCATTTTATGTGAATTAAAATGTCGCGGAAGGTTCTATGGAAGGTTCTAGAAGGTTCTAGAAAAGTCCGGAAGAAACCACCAAGGAAGGTGGAGTCCACATGGGACTCCACCTCCATGGTCGGCCAACCCTAGTGGGGGAGGAGTCCCAAGTGGACTCCCCCTTAGGGGCCGGCCACCCCCATATGGGAGGTGGAACTCCCACCTTGGTGGGAGTCCTAGCTTGGCTAGGTTTCCCCCTCTTATGGGAAGTTTTTGATTCGGGTCTTATTCGAAGACTTGGAGACTAACTCTTGGGAATCCACCTATATAATGAGGGGCCAAGGGAGGGGGCCGGCCACCCCAAGACCACAAGCTGGCCGCCCCCCTTGAGTGGCCGGCCACCCCCTCCCAAACCCTAGCCGCCCCCCCTCTCCTCCATATCTCCCGCATAGCTTAGCGAAGCTCCACCGGACTTCTTCACCGCCACCGACACCATGCCGTCGTGCTGTCGGATTCAAGAGGAGCTACTACTTCCGCTGCCCGCTGGAACGGGGAGGTGGACGTCGTCTTCATCAACAACCGAACGTGTGACCGAGTACGGAGGTGCTGCCCGTTCGTGGCGCCGGAACCGATCGTGATCAAGATCTTCTACGCGCTTTTGCAAGCGGCAAGTGAACGTCTACCGCAGCAACAAGAGCCTCCTCTTGTAGGCTTTGGAATCTCTTCAAGGGTGAGACTCGATAATCCCCTCGTTGCTACCGTCTTCTAGATTGCATCTTGGCTTGGATTTCGTGTTCGCGGTAGGAAAATTTTTGTTTTCTATGCAATGTTATCCTACAAATACACATGAGTGTCTAGCAAGAATAGTAACTAGAACAGAGGCACAGGGAAGGATCCAAGCCAGATATGCAAGATTCAGCAAGCATGTGGCTCTGGAACATGCACAGAACTGTGCACAACCAAGATAGCAAGAATTAAGCATAGCTAATAGGCAGAATAGGACAGCACCGTAGCTAGGATTCATGGCAGTAGCTCAAGCAGCAGCAGCACACGCCACACAACAAGCTAGGCGCAACAGAGCAGCAGCAACAGCACGGCAGGCTCTCCATTTGGAGGAAAGCCTTGGCTAGAGCTACTGAGAGAGGTAGAAGAACAGGCACATAAGAGAGAAAAAGAGGTGGAGGACGTACCAGGGTCGAGCAGGCCAACCACCATGGCGGCCACGGCGGCACACGCCAGGGCGCGGCGGCGCCAGGCCAAGCCAGGCCATGGCGGCGCCACAGCACCACCCCATCGTGGCGGCCACAGCACCATCTCGCCCGGAGCTTAGGGAGCCACGAGATCCAGCGGATTCCGAACCCTAGGCATGGCGGCGAGGGTCGAGGACGAGCGAGGGACGGCGTCAGCTCCAAATCGAAGCGGAGAGAACGAATCGCCGTCGTCTGGCGGATCGATTGCGCCCCATGGCGTAAGCCATGGCGGCCGGAGACCGCCGGAATCGGCCGGCGACGGTGCGGGCGGCGCAGGTCGCCAGTGAGAGAGAAGGGGATTAGGGTTAGGTCGAGCGGCGCGAGGTGAGGGAGTGAGCGAGCGACCGCTCGGGTCGGTTGGACCCGAGCTGGTTTAGCCCAACCCACTGGGCTCCACTGACAGGTGGGCCCAGGGGCAAATATGACTTTTCACAATTTGATAAAAACCTGAAACTTTGAAATTCAATAGAAAATTGAAAAAGCTCTAAAAAAATAATTAAAAATATGAAATTGGATCAGCATAAAATTCTCTATTTAAATAAAATACCAAACAGAATTTTTGAAGACAATTAAGAATAAGTCTTATTTTGATGATTTAAATAAGAATTTAAATCACATATATTATTTTCTAAAATGAAAATAAGTCCATTAGTGCAATTGGACTTTAAAAACACCTTGACAATATTTCAAGGTTGTGTTTATCCTAAACAAAGTATCCCTAAATTATTCTTAGTATTAACCTCTCACATGAAATAATAACGACATCGGAAGGGGGGAACAAACCCTAAAACTGGAATCATGCATAAGTGCTTCTTTAACCATTGCCCTTATCGGACAATGATGCTATTTTTCAGAGACAGAGGACAAGGTTCAGTCCACACCTTCCAACTGCAAAACTTTGCAGTGTTCAGGCAAGTTCATCACTTGCTCATGTCATTCGAGTATTTCTATCAAATTACTTGCAAAGTATTATGGTTATCACTATTGCATAAAAATCAAAACCACTACTTTCATAACTATGAATATGACTATGTGGTGGGCAATGGAACCATGGAATGTGTTGATATGGTGGAGGTTCCATTGCACGGGTTTATATCCATCTAGGATTAAACAACAAATGTCGCCAGTGATTCTTGTGCCGTAATACCGTGTTAACCATAAGATCCGGAGTGGGATGGAGTAGTCAAAAGTGTTTCCACCTCTCGTTCATCAACGGATGCGCTTTATCGTAGTACACTTGTAATCCAAGGGGGCAAGCGGTGAGGCTGGGGAGTCCTAAGTCCCCACGGCATAGTCCGTAGTACACTTGTCGCCCGAAGGAGCAAGCGGTGAGGCTGGGGAGTCCTAAGTCCCCACGGTATTGCGGTCTATGATGGGTTGCAGCTACCGGCGTAGGAGTGTATGGTAGAGCCCAGCACTGACGTCGTGGTCGGGGTCCACCTTGAAATCTACAGGAATAATGGGACCGGCGTGGACCCAGGATCGGGGCATGCAACAAAGGGTGGGTGTTCGAGGTAGCGGAGGAACATGATTGGCTAGACCTTATACCGGGCCTCACACCTAAGGAAGTGTGGACGGGAAAGCTGCCCGGTTGGCACCAAGGTTAAGATCTCTTATGGGTAAAGCAACACACCTCTGCAGAGTGTAAAGAACTGTGACCTGTCACTCCCTGTTCCGGGATGAGGAACTGTGAACGCGGACGGAAAGGAGCTCCATGAAGTTCTAGTAAACCGGTGAAGGCTGAAGGACATAGCTCTTTGGAATAAAAGCAATCTCTTGAAGAAATGTTTATCAAAACTTGCATTGGTATTAGACTTTCTGGTCTAATATTGTAGCTAGAGCATTAAACACCTCTTATCTATAATGAACTTGTTGAGTACGCTCGTACTGATACCACTCTTAAATCCCATGCTTAGATTGTCTGGATCGTCTGGAGGAGGACTACGACCACAATGAAGGAGCCGAGATCATCGGCTATGAAGAACCGGACCTCTCGGAGGTATAGAAGGCGTAGACTACCTCATCGTCTACGGATCCGGGGAGGCTTCCGGAGGAGATCAAGCCTAGAGATATCCAGAGTAGTAGTAACCGAGCAGCCCGAACTCTTAGTATTTAGCTGCTCGAGGAAATAAATGTATAACTTAATGAGACTCTTATATTGTAAGCTAAGTTGGGTTCGCCTCGAACCCAGGAGTATTCCTCTTAGGACCCAAGAGGAGCTCCGAGATGACATGTGTATGATAGTTGTAATAATAAATGAATGAGTTATGGACCTGCTATGTTCTGTTGTACTACTCTGAGGGATGTAATATTTGCGGAATGGTACTTCGTGAATGTTATATCAACGACTGGCATACTACAACATGCAGTGGTATGCAGGGTCACCACAGCCGCCACATCGCGAAACTCCGTCTCGGGACCAGAAACTCCGTTCTGGCACTCCGCCGGGACGGGGAATTGGAGGAGATCATCGCCATCATCACCACCGACGCCTCTCCATCGACCAGCAATGTTTCCCCCATCCATGTGTGAGTAACTCCCATGCTGTAGGCTGAAGGGAATGGTAGGGATTGGATGAGATTGGTCATGTAATAGCATAAGATTGTTAGGGCATAGTGCCTAGTGTCCGTAATTGGTACTTTGATGATATTGTTGCAACTTGTTATGCTTAATGCTTGTCACTAGGGCCCGAGTGCCATGATCTCAGATCTGAACATGTTATTGTTTCATGATGATATGCATTGTTTTATGATCTTACCTGCAAGTTGTATACACATGTCGCTGTCCGGAACCCGAGGCCCCAAAGTGACAGAAATTGGGACAACCGGAGGGGAAGGCAGTGATGTGAGGATCACATGTGTTCACGGAGTGTTAATGCTTTGCTCCGGTACTTTATTAAAAGGAGTACCTTAATATCCAGTAGATTCCCTAGAGGCCCGGCTGCCACCGGCTGGTAGGACAAAAGATGTTGTGCAAGTTTCTCATTGCGAGCACGTACGACTATATACGGAACACATGCCTATGGATTGCTTAGTACTTGGATACCGCTTTATTACTATCTGCAAATGCCCTGCTTTGATTATTACATGAGTTTCTCTCATCCATGCAACGCCCGTCATCCATCCCTGTGCCTACAGTATTTTAATCCTGCTGTTTACTATAATCACTACTGCTTCTTTATTTCACTGCTGCTGCTATTTCACTACTGCTACTGCTATAAAACTGTTACTATTGATAAACTCTTGCGAGCAAGTCTGTTTCCAGGTGCAGCTGAATTGACAACTCCGCTGTTAAGGCTTTCAAGTATTCTTTGTCTCCCCTTGTGTCGAATCAATAAATTGGGTTTTACTTCCCTCGAAGACTGTTGCGATCCCCTATACTTGTGGGTCATCACTGCTCCGACGTGTCTCCTGACCCTACCCGTCAGCACGAGACGGTCAGGGAGGAACTGCCCCTGTGCATCCCCACCCGTCAGATTAACGGTCAAGGCCTCTGACCAGATGGCAACCGGCCGTTCCAGGGTCTGCGAGGGGTTTCAAACTAGAGGGAGGGGAAGACTGAGAAAAAACTAACGAGCTGGGGAAAACTGAGCACAACTAAGGTCCCGAGGGCACGGAAATAGAAAACCTTTTTTTTATAGACGGATGAATTTATAGAACATATCTATATACCTCCATATCTACACAAAGTTAAAATCCTTTTTAGGAGCGAAGAGAGTACTTTTTTTTCCTAATTATGTATTATTCTACTTCCTTTGTTCCATAAAAGTTGGATAAGATTTGTCTAAATTTAAGTGTAAGTTTCATAAGACGGAGGGAGTACTAATAGGGAGAACTAATGATGACTAATCATGAAGCAAATGTTAAGGGGATTAGTATGTTCCAAAAGCTAACTAACTAGCTTTGCACAGAAGGTGGTTAGGAGACAGGAGAGCAAGGTGCCTAAAAAGAGAAGAGAACAAGTTCAAACTTCCACGAACAAACCTTTTAGGAAAAGCTGCAAACTGCATCTTTTGAGATTTTCAAACTGTAATCTTTTTCTATTGCAAAGGACCAAAGGTGCGGTTTGGTCAGTTCTAGGTCGTTTTACTAAATTCTAATCAAATGTTCATGGTATAGGTAAGTAACAGCGCGGTTTCATTTTTCTGTCATCATATACTTATCAGGTAAAAGTATAACCCGTAATCGGATGGAAATTGGATCAAATTGGGTCACATGAAAATCAGATGGTGGCAGAGAATTATATAATACACGGAGTCTTATATATAGCATTACGTTGCACACGCACATATCTTGCAAAACCTGTACGTCACTAGTAGAAAAATATCCTTTAGTCCCGCTTCATAAGAGGCTTTAGTTCCGGTTGTGCAATCGAGACTAAATACCCGAGACTAAAGCCCACCCCTTTTAGTCCCGGTTGCTTACGAATCGGGACTAAAGGTCCATCCACGTGGACTGCCTGCATCGGGAAAAAAATGCCTCTAGGTGAAAACATAATTATTTTATTTTTTCTAAATTTTTTCCACTCCTTTTTTATTTTTTTCAGAATTTCTATTATTTCAGTTAGACCTTGCCGGATCGGGGCCCTGGCAACGAGTCCGGCTCACCAGAGCCTCGTTAGAGTCAATCACAATTTTTTTTTATCTTACACAAAGTGTCGTCGACATCTCGCTCGTATGTTTGCAACACTGGACATGGTTTCTCAAAAAAATTGTATATGTATAGATCAAAAATTATAATTATTTATTTGGTAATTTTTAGCAGCGTAATAGAAAAATAAAATAGTGGGTAGCTAGTTTAAGTGTCACACTAGTGTTTCTTTAGCTAGACGAATCCTAGTCTCTCACGCCATATTCGTTCTTAGTACACCAGTCTACACTGCAACTAGCATGAGTAGGAGCAAAACGCTATAGTAGCAAGTTGTGAGCCACCCACGTGAGAAAAGCATGGCCAGGAGAGAGCGATAATAGCATAGCTGTACGCGGAAGAAAGTTAGTCGGTCACATAGTGGAGTGGGTGACGACCATGGAAGAAAGATGCGCGACAGTTGGACGGGGCAGCGCGCTGATCGGGCACGACCGATCTTTTGGCTTGCATCGGACGGGTGATAGCAAGCATTTTCCTAAAATTACGCAGCATCTGGGACCAGAAGAGTTTAGGGAGTGACAATTTTTCAGGATCCATCGAATTACCTAACCTTCTCTGTTTGCATGGCCTAAAAGGCTAAAATATGCTCTTTTAGATCATAAAAGATGCTCCCCTTTAGATAGTTTTATCCCCTTGTAAACTCATATTTATTTTAATATTTTTCCGATCCATATTATTTGATGCTAAAATGGATGATCTACAGCTAAAAATAGATATATCTACAACTACAACTAAAAATGTACCTAGATAAATCTATGTTAGCATCAAGTAAAATGAATCGGAAGAAGTAACATTTTTTTATGGAGTAAATATTATTTTAAACCACTGCGCTAGTTTGACCTTTAGACACCTGCTGGTACCTTATCATGTGCATTGTGTTGTCGAGAGGTCATGGATTGTGAATCAAGGTCGAATAAAATGGTGCGGGTTGAATGACCATATTCTTGGGCTGTACTATGTTGAGTTCAATCCAGATTGCTAACTCCCGATTAGCCGAGAATTAAGTTAGAGCCTTATCAACTCAACGACCGTTAGATTTCCATCGTGTTTCGTGCATACGAAAATTACACATGCACATGTAATTGTATATGCATGTGCAATTACATATCCTTTGCCCAAGTTATACGTGAAACTAGGTTGATCGGAAATTAAGCTAATTCACGGTCGACCGGGAATTAGCCGTGTCATTAATCAATAGAGCAAAGAGTTTATGCTCGGTGTAGCCCTTCGGGCTCTAACTTGTCACCCAGGTCCCCTAAGAAAATACTTTGTCAGGCCCATCCGAAGCCGAACGTAAGAGCATCTCCAGTCGCGTCCCCCAAACCGTCCCCCAAACCGCGCCGGATTGAGCGTTTGGGGGACGTGTTTTGTTCGTGCCGCCTTTGGGGGACGTCGCTCCCCAGCCGCGTCCCCCAAACGCCGCCCCCAAACATTTAAAATAATATTTTTAACACATAAACCATTTATATCAAATGTAGCATATGAAAAAAAATATTTTCGAGGATTGTTTTCAAATTAAATTACAACAAACAATAAAAGAAGTAATCAAATATAAAAAAAAGGCTAGATGATACATCAAGGTGCCACGGTATTTCCTTTGATCCTCCACAAATGCTCAACGAGATCAGCTTGAAGTTGCTCATGCACATTGCTGTCACGGATCTCTTCGTGCATGGCGAGAAAATCAGCAAAATCTGCAGGCAACTCATGATCAACCTCCGCGAGAGGGCCTTGACACTCATAGGGACCAACATGTGACCTAACATGACTTGCGGTCATCCTCGATGATCATCTTGTGCATGATCACACAAGCCTGCATCACCTCCCACATTTGGTCGTGAGACCAGCTTAGAGCAGGGTACCGGACAATGGCAAATTGTGCTTGAAGCACACCAAATGCCCGCTCGACATCCTTCCTCGCAAGCCTCCTGTCGTGTAGCAAAGTGAGAATTCTTCAGACCTGATGGATTCGAGATTGTTTTGACAAAAGTGGCCCATTTTGGATATATACCATCGGCTAGATAATAGCCTTTGGTATATTGGTGGCCATTGATCTCATAGTTGCATGGTGGAGCATGCCCTTCCACTAGTCTGCTGAACACCGGAGACCGCTGCAACACGTTGATGTCATTGTGTGATCCCGCCATGCCAAAGAAAGAATGCCAAATCCACAGGTCATAATCTGCCACAGCCTCAAGCACCACACTGCAATATCCATGACGCCCTTTGTATATACCTTGCCAAGCAAACGGGCAGTTCTTCCATGCCCGAGTGCATGCAATCGATGCTTCCAAGCATTCCAGGAAATCCTCCGGCAGCATTTTGTGCCATGATCCTTGCGATCTCTTCCTCGGTTGGCCCTCTCAAGTAGTATTTGCCAAACTTTCCCACCACAGCTCGGCAAAACTTGTACATGCACTCAATGGCAGTAGACTCACTCATGCGAAGGTAGTCGTCCCGTGTATCGGCAGGTGCTCCGTATGCAAGCATCCTCATGGCGGCGGTGCACTTCGAATGGATGAGAACCCGAGAACGCCTACAGCGTCGACCTTGAGCTTGAAGTAGGGGTCGAACTCTCGAACGCCGTGGAGGATATTCATGAACAGGCCCTTGCTCATCCTGTACCGGCGCCGAAAATTGTCGGCATGTGTTGCCCCGTCGACGAAGTAGTCGTTGTGCAGCATGGCATGCCCCTCCATCCTCTGCCGGGGCTTCGACTTCCTTCTTCCCGGCCTTGATCCTCCGCGGCGCGGCCTCTTCCTCTTCTCCGCCTCAGCGTCAAGCATGTCCTGGAGGGACGCGATGATCAGCAAATGCTCCCGCAGGTCGTCGTCGAACGCTTGCTCGTCCTCCAGCAGCAGGGCAACCATCTCATCGTCGCTGTCCATGCCTAAAGCAAAATCAATGGTTAAAATTGCGCCGACGCAGACGACGCAACAAACAGCGACCAATCGCGCCTACCTGGCAAGTCGTCGAGCACCTTCTGTGCGCGGATGTGGGCGGATTTGACGGCGCGTTCTGGGAGGCGCTGGCGACGCGGCGGCGGCGGCACGACCGGCGGGAGCCCCAGCCGCGACAACGGTGCTGACTCCCAGCACAAATCAGACGCCCAAACGGCCGGGAAATCCAGCGGCGGCGGTGGAGTGGGAGGCGCGGGAAGGAAGGAGCGACGAGAAAGAGGCGCGAACCAACGGTTTATGCAAATAGTCGCCGACATGTGGGAGCCCGCCTCGCTTTCGTTGTGTCCGGCGTCCCCGGAGCGTCCCCGTGGGACGGGGACGGGCTCGGGCGCCGGACACCGTATGGGGCCGCGCCGGACAAAAAGGGCTTTGGGGGACGCGGCTGGAACGCTTTTTTTGTCCGGCGCGCCCCAAATCCCTTTGGGAGACGCTTTGGGGGACGCGACTGGAGATGCTCTAACCCTCAAAGGAAAATCTGCAAGCAAGCATTATTGGAACTCGACACAATTTCTTACTTATGTTTGACGGGGAACACAGTGGATGACTGGAGCGGGCGCATGCGTCGTGGAAGTTAGCACACGGCCAGATGCAGCGCCGCCCGTGCCCGGCCGTCTTGGCCATCTTTGGGGCTACCGCCGCTGCAGCCGCCGGCCGCTTTGGGACAGCGTTCCGCATCTTCACGGCGGGAAGCGCCAACGCGATGTCGCCATGCTCAGTCAACGGCTGTGGAGGTAAGAGCATGTCTAAGAGCATCTCCACTCGTGCCCCCGTCGAGGCCCCCGGCGAGCGTTTTTTCCATCCGGACGGCGTAATTCGGCCCAGTCGCGCCCCCGGTTCCTCGTTTTCGTCCGGATTTGGCCCTTCATCCATCCGGCGAGCCCACGCCATCCCCGGCCCCCCGGGGCGCGCTCGGGGACTCCGGACGAAACAAAAGCGCGCGAAACGTTCCCGCGCGTCTGGTGGCCCCACCTTGTCGGCGAGAGACACCAATCGTCGTCCTCATCGCATCGTCTTCCGCGCGCTGTAAAAGCCTGCCGCCGGTCAGCATTCGCCGGACGCGTAGCTTCCACGCGGCGAGTTAATGCCGTCGCCTCGGTTTCATGCGCGCCTACCGCTATTTATCGCCGAACTACCCCGGCTGCCCCGCATTCACCTCCTCGCTCGTCTTCCCCCAAATCATCCCCGAACTCGAAGGAACCAGCAATGGCGAACGACGGTGCGGCCAACAACGGCTTCGGCCGCCGCTCTCTCCACCAATGGGAGGGGCGACTCCTGCACGCGGCGGGCTACCCTGCGCCACCGGACTTCCGCGCGCCGGGAGGCTGGAGGCTGAGCGCAGGCGGCGTGCCGATCCCGCCGCCACCAACGGGTGGCGGCGCACTCGAAACGGCGATCGAGGAGGTGCGCGTCACTCTCAGTGACGAGCAGCGCGCGGATCCGCGCTTCTTCCCCGACAACCACGAAGCGTGGATCGCATTCTTCCGGCGAAGGTACGAACGCGAACTCGCCGCTTACGACGGCCCTCCTCCTCCTCCGGCAAGGAACAACGCCGCCGGCCGCCGCCGATGGTGGAGCGCGCCCAACCGCACCCTCGAGAATGTGCTCGCGCACATCGAGGACGGGAACTCCCCGTCCTCGGGGATGCCGCCGCCGGTGGCGGCTACCGTGTCGCGCCGGCACGGTAGTTCCTGGATACCGAGGAGGATGGCGCCGTCCTCTTCGTCGTCGGGCTCGAGATCGGCGTCTAGGTCCGGCGGGTCGACGCCGGTCACCGTCAAGAAGGAGTGGCCGTCTCCGGCCACCGTGAAGAAGGAGCCGGCGTATCCACCGCCGACCAGAGGGCGCAGCAGCGGCCCGCTCGTCATCCGCGACCAGCCCTCCTCGCCGCAACGGGGGCGAAAGAGGAAGACGGCGAAGAATCAGGCCGCCGCGGCCGCCGCCAACCAGCTCGCCGAGGAGGAGGCGAAGCGCGCGGAGGACGCCGCGGTGGCGGAGGCGATCGCCAGGTCGCCGAAGGACCTGGTGCCCGCCGACAACAGCCTCCCCATCGACGCCGCGTCGGGAGTGGTCCGTGCGCGACCGGGAGCGCCGGGAGGCGGAGCAGCAGCGGCGGATGTTGGATCCGGCCGCCGTGCGACAACTCGCCGCCCGCGCCGCCGCACCGTCGTCCTCGCGGAACGCCGCGCCCGTGGAGGTGATCAAGCTCGAGGAGAGCAGCGACGACGACATCTACCGGCCGTCGCCTCCACGCGCCGGCGACGCCGGCCGGGGCACGAGCCGCCGGTACGAGGCGCCGCCGCCCCGGGACGACGCCGGCTCCGGCCGACGACGACGACGGCGGCGACTACACGACCTTCTACCGCCATTTCGGCATGTAGGAGGCCGCTTTTAGTTTTAGAATTAGTTTGCCAATCGCCGAATTCAAATATATGTACGAATTCGGCCTATTTATGTACGAACTCGCCTCTATATGTTAAATATCATTAAATTTCACTTATGTTTGAATGAATTCGCCTATTTTTTCTGAATTCGTCGTATTACGTTGCATCCATCCTGGGCTCGCGGCTGGGAAAATGGGCCTCCCCACGCCAAATCTTCCTCCAATCCGGACGAAAATTTCACCGGATTTGGGCGTGGGGAGCCCAAACGAGTGGGGATGCTCTAAGAGGCCCCGTATTTTTTCGCCCCGTAAAACGCGAGTAGAGGGCCCTGTATCCGGTTTTCACCGGCCGAAAACTCGGACAAGCTAGCAGAACCCGTATCCCCACCCCGTAAAACAGGGTTCTGCTAGCTCATCCGAGTTTCCGGCCCCTCAAAAGAGGGTTTTAGACAGCAAATTGCACAACAATTTCACATCAAACTTAAGCACATCCAAAATATGTGATGCATAATTCATAGTTTTAACATCACAACGCGATCATAGGCAATGTTCAAGCCACGGAAGTTCCCAAATGTGATCAACCATCAACTAATCCATCGCCACCGGCGCCACCGCTTGCCAGAGACTCACCTTGAGCACGAGCTTGACGCGCAGCCTTCTTCCTCGCAATGATGTCCGCCTTGGTCTCGTTCCACCACGCCAGCTGATCCTCGTCCATGCCGTCGATGCGCATCATCATGATTTCCCTCTCCTCGGCCAAGAGCTCCTTCATGGCCTTGGCTTCTTTGGCTGCGATCATCTTCATGTCAAGCTCGGCCTTCAACTTGGCATCTTCCCTCCTTGCTTGCACCTTGGCAAGCTTCACCTCACTCTTCCTATCGGTGATGAGGAGCTTGGTCTCCAACGTCTTCATCGTCAATGCCTCCTTGGACTTCATGAGTTGATCCAACTTCTCCCGGAAGCTAGCTGCTTCAAGTTCTACCTTGTCCCTCTCCTTGGCCTTCTTGTTGCCCTCGGGCTTGCCGGTGTTTCTCCCACTCATGTCCTCCGCTTCATCATCCATGGTGAGAAGTGCCTCCTTCTTGCACTTTGGCTCGTTGTCCCGCAACTTCCACTTAGGAAGATGTTGAAGGATGGAAAAGCAATGATGAAATTGAAATTCCTAGTTCTTCGAGCCGGCCATGTCCTTGTACCGTTGTTGAGCATACTTGGGCTGCACAATAATAGTATGAGATGTTTCCACATCATCAACACATAATATGGATAGCTTGTGATGTTTCCACATCATCAACACAAGGAAAACTTACATAGTCCTCCGGCACGCATCCACTAGGGGGGTTGTCGGCCACTTGATCCATGGCAGCACTCCAACGAGAACAAGCCGGCTTGATGATGTTCCATCGGCCTTCAAGGGAGTGGTAGGATCTGTCTGCCATGCTCTTCGTGCGAGGCTTCAGCTGGTGGTACAGATCCTCAATGCGCTGCCAATAGCGCTTGCCGCCTTGGTCCACTCCGGTGCACGCATCCATCCCCACCTTGCTCCAAGCACGGACCAAGATGGCGTCTTCGATCTCGCTGTAGTTCGCCGTGCGTGGCTTCGGCGTCGACGAAGAACCGGCGGCAGCCGGATCAACCTCAACCACCTCCTCCTCGTCACCCTCATCCTCCTCCTCCTCATCAATCTCTTCGACGTTGCACTCCCCATCGAATGCATCGATACCGGTGTCCAAATTCACCGCGGAACCGTTGAGCATGTCCATGTAGGATGTTGTGGACTCAAGATCGAACACCTTGTCTACGTCCATGGTGGATGGCGGCGGCGCGGGCGGCGCATCGGACGGAACGGAGGGAGGAGAGGGCGTGGCCTTGGAGGGCGGTGGAGGCGCGAGGCTGATGCGGCCGATTGCCTTTGTCCGCACCTTGGCCGGCGCGATGCCCCTCGACCCGGCCGCCTTGGTCTTCATCCTGCCCGCCTTCTTGGCAGCCGGCGGGGCTTCGCCCGGTGAAGCGGTGGCTGGCGAAGCTGCCGCCGCCGCAGGAGCTTCAAAGAATTGCTTCGGAAACCTCTTCCTCTTCGACGGGATGGTGGCGGAGATCATGGCCGACACCATGCCGGCGTTCGGCACAGCTCCGATGGGGACATCGACCACCGCGGCCGGAGGAGATGCATCGCCGGCGGTAGGCGGCTCTTGCGGACGATCCATGGCAGCGGGATCCGGCCGGGAAGGGCGCGGGGGAGGAGATCGGGCGGCTGCGGCGGCGGTTGGCTTCAGCGAAATCCTTCGCGCGCAGTGGAGTGGGTGATACTGGTTTCGCCCTCTATTCCCGCTTCCACTCCGCACAAGTAGGGGGCGACGACCCGCCCCGTAATCCAAAATAGCAAAAAATGATGCGGGGGTCGTTTTTACGGGGCGTGCTAGACGGCCCGGTAGAGCCGAAACCCGTATATCGGCGGTTATTATACGGTTTTGCCCCTTTTACGGGGTCTGTTAGACATGCTCTAAGAAGGGCCCGCAGACGAGACCGGCACTAGGGTTAGTTGCGGCGACATATGGTGTTCCGAGTGGCGGCGGGACTCCCCTGTCGGGGGTGGTAGGTTCATACAAGTAGGGAGGGGATGAGGTATTGTCGGAGTAGCCATCCATCCCAGTGTTGAGACATGTGCCAAATAGATGATACAAATGAACTTGTAATTATGGGGTAGGTAACGTGTTGGAGTCGAACTCTTGTAACCTGCCTCATGTATGTAATTTACATGCATCAAGTTGCAAGCAGGAGCATCTCCCCTAGCTAATCTAGCAAACAAATGGGATCTACGCAAGACATTGATGGCATTGAGTGATCGAGGCAATCCAAAGAAGTAATGCCAAATCCACAAATCCTTCGATGCCACACCCTCAAGCACAATGGTGACATCTCAAATTTTACCACAATACTGCTCATGCAATGCTTTGGAGAAATTCTTCCACCTCCAATAATGCATCCAACAGTCAAATAAAAATAACCGGCTTCCGGCCGCACACAGATACAGACACCACCTACATTGTAGATGGCGTTCTTCGAGTTGTTCCGGCGGAGATAGAAAATGCGCTTTCACAGCCCTAGTGGGGGTGGATGCCAAGGAAGCACTCGCACAAGGTGATAAAGATAGATATGTGGAGGATAGAGTTGGGGGTCAGCTGATGAAGCTGAATCCCATAAATGAAAAGAAGCCCACACAGGAATTCGTGGACTGGAACGGATAATCCACATATAAGAAAGTCAGCGAAAATTACCCGGAAGCCTTCAGGAGGAGGGGGGACACTTTCATCCCCTGGCATCTGCATCGCTTCATCCTTGAGTAAGCCCATCTTCTTGAGCATGCGGTGGTCCTGAGAAGAGATTTTGGATCTCTCCCATCCGGAAATCTTCTCTTTCTCCACGCGGTCAGAGGTACCGGCGGCGATGTTCTTGGTGTGTTTGGTCCGGGGAGCCATGGCGATGGAGCGGTGGAATGGAAAAGGAAAGGAGAAGTTGGACGCAGGAGGTGCTCAAGGAGAAGGGGAATTAGGGCAGTGGTAGAAGCAAATGAGATGTGCGGCGGAGCAAAGGGGAAAATGAGTCCTAGGGTAAATCTTTATAACCTGGAAGATGAAGTGGTTTAACCGTTGGATGCACACGGGTCGATCTTAGTCATACACGTGGTAGCGTGGTAAAAATATTTTACAGTTTATTTTGGAATTAAGGAAGTTACTGCGAGCGTGCCGAGAATGTCGGAGGATGTGCAAGCCCCAGTTGCGCGACGTGGGGGAAGAGCAGAGATTTCGGGCCCACAAACAGTGGTCCACCGGCAGTCGTGTCTTCCTGAGGCAATAACACATTGTTTTCATCAGCATTGATGTCATGGTTGAACATATCTTCGAGTTGCCAGAACAATATATAGTCAGAAGTAAAAAATCGGGAGCCTATGTCCAGCTGCAAGCACTTGTTCATATGCTCGGAGCTACTCTTATCAGAAATATTAAATATACTTCTGATAAGATGACGTATTGATGATGAAAATATAGAGTTAATTAAATAGCAAAAGTTGAGCCTACATCTAAGTGCAAACACTCGGCTGTAGCCTCGGGGGCTACTCGCATCAGGAGCACTGGTCGTGCACCCGATGAAATATGGAAGTAAAGGGAAGGAAAAATGACAAGACAATATAGAGTGAAGCCGAAGAATTTATTCTACGTACATCTTCGAGTTACATATAACTCATCATGTACTCCCATAGGGAGACCAAGATATTATTCAATATAATATGACAACCCGAAGAAATAAAGAATTCCATTAGCCGTACAAAGGCACTCGACAATATATTCTCATAGCGCATCTGTGGTGATAAAAACTTTGCATGCCATGATTCGCAAAAGGGATCACGAAGGTAAGACTCCAGAATCCGTCATGTGTGGCGTGGTTTCACACAAGAATGAGCTCTCTCACTTTATCCACATCAACAGATGTGAAGAAAAATCCCGACGGATGTGTTGGGTACTCGATAAAATAAGCTGGAATTTGATTCACGGTAAGTTCTAAAGCGACACATATCGAATTACACCAGTATTCCGGTTCGAGTCCAGAGACTTGAGCTTGAAGTAGGTTTATGCAGGTTTTCCACGAGCGCAATTAACTGGTACCTGATCCGTCAGATGAACCAGCCTTATTTACCATTATCCCTGTACAAAATAGACATTGAGTAAAATTTGATTGTAATTCGAAAGTTTTATTAAACAGATGCACGACGGAGATTTCGCCTGACTATACGACTCAAGCGAAATCTTGAGAGTTACTGACATAGGTATGCTCACTAGGCATGTTGAAAGAACATTTCCCGCCCTTTTGGGTTTTGTGTGTTTGATGTCAACAATAGGTATCTATTTATGTGTGTTGATGTAGACAGGTACATGGTCTCATTATATATACATGGCTGGTGGAATGGAATGATAGATCTGGAGACTCTGCTGCTTTTTTACTTCAGGCGGAAGCTCCGGCCCCTACGGTGGAACTTCCGCCCAGATGCTACAGTCAGAGGAATCACAGCGCCACTCACGTTGAAGTTTGGCGGAAGTAGGCCGGAAGTTCCGGTCAGCGGAACTTCCGCCCTACTTCCGGGCAAGTTCCAAAAACAGCAATTTGTGTTACAGAATGTTCCAGTATGGTTTTTGCGCAATTCCGGAAGTAGGCCGGAACTTTCGGTCACCAGAAGTTCCGCCCACTCTCAGTCCTTCAGCTTCTCTGGTGTGAAAGCATCCAGCCGGAATTTCCGGTCTTACACAAAAACGTCCATAACGGTTAGATCTGAAGCCCCACTCATATAAATAGCTTTCTTCTCCATTGGGACAAGTTTCTCAATCATCGCACAAGGTCATCCACCATTAGAGCCACTTCAAGAAACACAAGATTCACAAGATCTTCTCCTCCAACCATCCAAAGCTCTTGATCTTTGGAGATTCTAAGGAGAAGCCCCCGATGTACATCCTCACCGAAGCGATTCTCACTTCCCCCTCTTATGCTTGAGGGCCCCTTTGCTAGTGTGATACGTCTCCAACGTATCTATAATTTCTGATGTTCCATGCTTGTTTTATGACAATACCTACATGTTTTGTTCACACTTTATATCGTTTTGATGCGTTTTCCGGAAGTAACCTATTGACGAGATGCCGAAGTGCCAGTTCCTGTTTTCTGCTGTTTTTGGTTTCAGAAATCCTAGTAAGGAAATATTCTCGGAATTGGACGAAATCAACGCCCAGCATCTTATAATTGGACGAAGCTTCCAGAACACCCGAGAGCCACCAGAGGGGAGCCCTGGGGGCCCCACACGCCAGCCTGGCGCGGCCAGAGGGGGGGCCGTGCCCCCCTAGTGTGTCACCGCCTCGTCAGCCCTCCGACTCCGACTCTTCGCCCATATAAACCTTCGTGACCTAAATCTTCAACACCGATTGATGAAACCCGAGAAAACCTTCCAGAGCCTCCGCCATCGCGAAACTCCAATTCGGGGGACAGAAGTCTCTGTTCCGGCACCCTGCCGGGACGGGGAATTGCCCCCGGAGTCATCTCCACCGCCGTCTCCACCGCCATCTTCACCGCCATCGCTGTCTCCATGATGATGAGGGAGTAATTCACCCCCGGGGCTGAGGGCTCCGCTGTAGCTATGTGGTTCATCTCTCTCTCTCTTTGTGATCTAGTTGAATATCATCTATGTGCTACTCTAGTGATGTTATTAAAGTAGTCTATTCCTCCTCCATGATGTAATGGTGACAGTGTGTGCATCATGTAGTACTTGGTATATGCTATGATTGTGATCTCTTGTAGATTATGAAGTTAACTATTACTATGATGGTATTGATGCAATTTATTCCCCCTTTCATAGTCTGTCGGTGACGGTGTGCATGCTATGTTAGTACTCGGTATAATTGTGTTGATCTATCATGCACTCTAAGGTTATTTAAATATGAATATCGAATGTTGTGGAGCTTGTTAACTCCGGCATTGAGGTGCTCTTGTAGCCCTACACAACTAGTGGTGTTCATCATCCAACAAGAGTATGTGATCATTGTTGAGAGTGTCCACTAGTGAAAGCAGGATCCCTAGGCCCTGCTTCCAAGCATCGAATCTTCGTTTGTTTACTGTTTTGTTGCATGTTTACTCGCTGTCATATTTTATTCAGATTGCTATTACCACTCATATACATCCATATTACTTGCATCTCACTATCTCTTCGCCGAACTAGTGCAGCTATACATCTAACAAGTGTATTAGGTGTGTTGGGGACACAAGAGACTTCTTGCATTGTGATCGCAGGGTTGCTTGAGAGGGATATCTTTGACCTCTTCCTCCCTGAGTTCGATAAACCTTGGGTGATCCACTTAAGGGAAAACTTGCTCGCTGTTCTACAAACCTCTCGCTCTTGGAGGCCCAACACTGTCTACAGGAAAAGAAGCGTGAGTAGACATCAAGCTATTTTCTGGCGCCGTTGCCGGGGAGGAAAGGTAAAAGGTACTCACACTCCGGATCCCGGCTACTAAGCTATTTTCCGGCGCCGTTGTAAGTGCTCGAAGCTATTTCCTTTAGATCCTGCAATTGCATCTTTTTGTTTCTTGTTCTACACTAGTAAGGCATAATGGAAAATAACTATGAGCTTTTTAATTTATTTCCTAAGTTAAGACATGAATTGTGTGATGCGAAAATTAGAGAACCTATGGAACCTCATTTGCATGCTAGTATCAATGTTATTAGTATGAACGCAATCACTGCTAATGCTATGGAGAAGTCTAAGCTTGGGGAAGCTAGTTTTTGTGATCTTTTTAGCTTCCCACCTTTAGGGGAGAAAATTTGCTCTGATAATGCTTTATCTCCCATATGCGATAACTCTAATGATTCTTGTGATATTTTAAGTCCACCTACTTCTTTCGAGATACCCATGAAAATTATTGAACGTGTTATAGATAACCGCTATGAAGGGGATGTAACTGTCCATCCTGGAGATCATTTACTGTTTTTGCATGAATTATGCGGGTTATTCAAGTGTGCAGGTATCTCTATGGATGAAGTGAGGAAGAAACTATTCTCTATTTCGCTGTCTGGTAAAGCGGCGCATTGGTATAAATTGCTGAAGAATAGTCACTCTCTTGGTTGGGAGGAAATTTTATCTCTCTTTTATTCTAAATTTTATCCTCCTCATGAAGTGCATATTGATAGGAATTACATTTATAACTTTTATCCTCGTGATGGAGAGAGTATTTCTCAAGCATGGGGGAGATTGAAGTCACTAATGCTCAAATGTCCCATTCATGAGCTCCCCTGTAATGTTATTATTAATAATTTTTATGCAAGGCTTTCAGGACATCACAAGGACTATCTAGATGCCTGTTCGGAGGGATCTTTCACAAGCAAGGAGGTTGAAGCTAGATGGGATCTTCTTGATCGGATTGAGGAGAACGCTGAAGGATGGGAGAACAACAAAGGTAAAGAGTCAGGTATAAACTATGATTATGAATGCATTGAAACTTTTATGGATACTAGTAAATTCCGAAATATGAGTGCTACCTATGATCTTGACTCTCAAGTTGCTGCAAATCTTTATAAAGCCTTTGCTTCTCATTTTGAATTGCCTAAGAAGAATTTCGATAAGTATCATGAACCTTTTAAAGAGGCTTGCATGAAGAATGAAATTGTTGTTAATGATTGCAATAAGCATGCTCAAATTTCTAAGAATGCTATTTCCTATAAGCATGTTAATTTTTGTGGAATGCATAGACCTTGTGGAATTAATCAAATCGAAGATGAATATTGTATCCATCATATTAATGAAAAAACTAGAAAGTGGTTTAGGGCTCTAGATGATCTTGGTAAAAAAGTTTGTACCCTCTATCCTTTTATTTCTGAACTTTGCCATAGAGTGGGTCATTTTAATTTTCAATGCTCCTCCAATGATAATTTGAACCCCATGAGTGCTGCAAATTTGTATTGTGATGATGAAATTACTCCTAATCAGCATGATGAACTTACTTTATTTTTGTGGTGTGAAGAGTTATCAAGAAAAATCTCTTTGTTACATATGAGTGATCTTGATATTGATGATGTCCTGCATGGGTGTTTTTCTTATTGCATTAATAATTACCATACAAATACTTACATACAAAATATTTTAGAAGATGACATTTTGCCAAAATATGATAGGACCGCTGTGTGTTTTGAACTTATTAATGTAAAAGGAGGAATCCTCCCAAGTTTCTTCTATTGTTTCTAGAAATAAATCAGGTTATGTGGAGAAGCCTCCCTTCAAGCCTCTTCCTCCTAAAGAAGGGAACGAGGAGAAGAAAGAGAAGAAGAAGGAGAAGAAGGGAACGACGAAGAAGAAGAAGAAGAAGAAGAAGAAGAAGAAGAAGAAGAAGAAGAAGAAGAAGAAGGGGGATAAAGAGAAAGAGGTAACGGCATATCCCCGCGTGAATGAGATAACGATCGGTAACCGTAAGTATGTTGCTCCTAATAATTATTATGAT
Organism: Lolium rigidum; assembly: GCF_022539505.1. Lineage (NCBI taxonomy): Eukaryota > Viridiplantae > Streptophyta > Magnoliopsida > Poales > Poaceae > Lolium > Lolium rigidum. The sequence goes on from NC_061508.1 coordinate 296,100,434, forward strand.
AATGAATCTGAATACAATGATCTTCCTATACCCTTTACATACATTAGTGATCATGATTTGAAAGAGCACACTACTTTTGATATTGCAAATCTCTGGGAAACTAATTCTGAAAATGATGATGTTAATAATTGCCATAGTATCAGTACTATCCACGCTTCCTCCCATAATGATATAGAAAGCTCTAAGCTTGGGGATGAGGTGTTTGAAAATCCTTTTGCTACTGATCATTATATGTTTGATACATCTCCTTCTAGTAACAACGATGGTATACTCGCAGATGAACATACTGTGAAAGATAACTATTCAATTTCTTATGATGACACTATGCCTCCAACCTTTGATGATTATTATAAAGAATGTTATGATATAGGTTATAACTATCCTTATGAAATTTGTCATAGTTATGATTGGATTGCCAAAAACAATTCCCTTAATATGCAACTTGTTTACCATGTTCAAATTCTTGATAATAATCTTGCTCCAATTACTATTAACTAGCATAGGGGCCCTCGCAAATGCGATGGCATCACCTATTGTTGATTTTTTCGGTGTGCCAAAATTAATCAAAAATCTTAATATGTTTCCAAATGCTATAGAAATACAAATAAATTATATACATGCTTAGAAAACATCTTTGTTCGTCTCTAGTTTATGGGTGAGAAATTATACTATATTACCATAACAATACATTAATGAACATATGTGAAGTTCGTGTATGAGCTTAAATGGGTCAATACAACTCAAAAAAGTTTGGACCATGAGCTAGCGAGTAGATGTTATATGTGACATTGAGTAAGTATTCAAGGCTAACCATCATATATTAAAATACGCACAGTTTTCTTGAGCAATGATCATACGATATTAAAACCATTCTAATGGAACAAACAAATATTTCTTATTATAAGGTAAAACTATGCAATTTTATCTTCATTAATATATAGGTCGACAAAAGCTTATAAATTTTACTCTACATTTATATGATCTTTTTCTACGTCTAGTTTCCTTTATTTGTTGTAAAAATATGTGACCCTCTCATGTTGTAAAATATATAAAATTTTAGACATGGATAATCTACAATATACAACTTTGGCCACTATTTATGTTATTAAATAAATTTTTAATACCTTTTATCACTAATTTATCAGTATTACTTTCCATTGTCATGTTTTATTAATATATCTACTTATCAATACCAATAGCATACCATTTATTTACAATAGATGTAATATTATGTTTAACTTTTTTAACTCTGTTAAGTTGGCCCTATTCTTCAATCCATTCATTTTGCGTGCTGCTCCCTTATATTTGCCGTTTGATGAAACATGACTACACTATCATGGACGACTTGGATCTTAAACGGCCGTTACTTATTCTATATGATTGCAAATTCTGACGGCATAGGCAACAGAAGTTATATACATGCGTAGAAAATATCTTTCTTCGTCTCTGGTTTTATGGGTGCGACATTACACTATATTACCAGAACAATACATTAATGAACATATGTGAAGTTCGTGTATGAGCTTAAATGGGTCAATAAAATTCAGAAAAGTTTAGATCATGAGCTAGCCAGTAGATTTTATATGTGACATTGAGTAAGTATTCAAGACTAACCATCATATATTAAAATACGCACGGTTTTCTTGATCATACGATATTAAAACCATTCTAATGGAACAAACAAATATTTTCTTATTATAAGGTAAAACTAAACAATTTTATATTTATTAATATATAGGTCGATGAAAGCTTATAAATTTTACTCTACATTTATATGATGTTTTTCTGCATCTAGTTTCCTCTATTTGTTGTAAAAATATGTGACCCTCTCATGTTATAAAATATATCAAATTTTAGACATGGATAATCTACAATTACAACTTTGGCCACTATTTATGTTATTAAATAATTTGTGTCCTTTTATCACTATTTTATCAGTGTTAGTTTCTATTGTCATGTTTTATTTATATATTTAGTTATCAATATAAATAGCATACCATTTGTTTACAATAGAGATAATATTATGATTTAACTTTTTTTACTATGTTAATTTAAACCCTATTCTTCAATCCATTCATTTTGCGTACTTGCTCCCTTATATTTGTCTTTTTATGAAATATGACTACACTATCATGGACGACTTGCATCTTAACCGGACGCTATTTTTTCTACATGATTCCAAATTCTGGCGGCATAGGCAACAAAAGGGTGTCTCTAGCATCATTGCGCGTTCGATGAATTAGGTCTCATGTGCATTTTCAAAACATGCAAGGTCAATTTAACTTCTACATATTTGGCTTTCAAGTTTTGTATTATTCGTAGTTTTAATTTTTTTGGTATTATACATTGATTTTCTTGAATGTATTCGGGGATATCTTTATGTTTGTATCTTAAAATTTGTCAAATTTTATAGCCTCACATTTTTTCTCGTGAGACTGCCATCTAGTCGTGCATATAATACTCCTATGTCAAGGTCAATTTAACTTCTACAAATTTTGCTTTCAAGTTTTGTCTTATTCGTAGTTTGTAATTTTGTGGTATTATACATTGATTTTCTTGAATGTATTCGGGGATATCTTTATGTTTGTATCTTAAAATTTGTCAAATTTTACAGCCTCACTTTTTTTTTCTCGTGAGACTGCCATCTAGTCGTGCATATAATACTCCTATGTCGCATGTTTATATAAGCTAAAATCAGATCATACATATCTGCTTTGGAATTTTATCTTAATTTAACTTCTACAAATTTGGGTTTTCAAGTTTTGTATTATTCGTAGTTTGTAAGAAAAGTTTTGTATATTATACGGTGGATTTTTTTAATGTATTCGGTGATATCTTTATTTTTGTGTCTACAAATATGTCAAATTTTATAGCATCTTAGATGTTTTCCCGTGAGACTACCATCATGTCGTGCATAAATACTGCTATGTCGCGATAGGCATGTGTATATGCTAAAATCGGATAAATCGGATCGTGCATGTCTGCTTTGGCAAAAAAATAGTCCATCGCCTATTAATTTTATAGGTGTCTTCACTACGTATCAATAAGTTTTAGAGTTTTCCTAATGACCGATCAGTCATAGAGTTTGCTGCTTGTACGTCCTATCTAATACGTGAGTTTCTCTCTATATATAAGGTGGACACGTGACCTTCCACCACCACGTTCAACCCTGGTAGTTTTTCTTTTGATAAGTACCAACGTCCATCCATGATATATACTAGGAAGTTTGCGGCGCGGCGCACGCCGCGCTCATGTTGTCTGCGGTGCGGCATTATTTTTTAGAAATGGAGTTTTTAAGGTTTATGAGTGCGGGATTTTTTTTAAAAAAATAGCCTAAGAAACATCTAAAACTCGACCGTGTCCTTGGAATCAAGATCATTGGTTACAATTTTGTAGAAATAGTACAATATCTGAGTTGCTGAAGTACCGTGGAAGTGTCAGTGAAATAGGCGGCGGATGGTGGAGTGCTTTTATTTCTAGATCGGTGGTTAAAATATTGTAGAAATAAAACAATATTTGGATCGCTGAAGAACCACATAAATGCCGGTGAAATAGGCGACAGATGGTGAGTGCTTTTGTTTTCGGTATTGCTACAAAAGCAATTTCTTCGGTCGAAATAGACAACGGGTGATGGAGTAAATCTATCTTTCTAAAGTTACCGTAGAAGAAGATTATTTAAGTTGAAAATCTGACGTAGGTGGAGTAAGTATATTTTTTCGATGTTACCGTAGAAGAACACTACATTATTTTTCCCGAGTAAAAAAAGGGTGGATGTTGGATTTTTTTTTTGAATCACCGTTGAATTATGCACTACTAAAGAACTATTGGCGGGTAATTTCTTTCCAGAACCACGGTTGAGGTTGAAGGTTCGTGTAAAAATTACTACCCTTGTGCGTCGTTGCAAAAATGACAGGCGGAGAAATATGCAGCCTTAAATAATTAATAGTAGGTAGTTAATGTCGTGTTTCATAGTTGACGTCGGCAATGTTCGAGATATCTGTAGAGAAATTGCTTTTCAGGAAAATATAGGTAGTTGCCACCTCGCAAAAAATTATTGCCGAAACTAAACTTGAAGTTGATATTACCACGTTGTTGCACCATTGAGAAATTAACGTCGCTAGAATATGCGTCCTCAAAATTAAATATATTAGGTAATTAAATATAGGTAGTTGCCGCCTCGCAAAAAATATTTCCAAAACTAAACTTGAAGTTAATATTACCACATTGTTGCACATTTGAGAAATTAACGTCGCTAGAATATGCCCCCTCAAAATTAAATATATTAGGTAATTAGAGATCTATTTCATAGTTGACACCAGAAAATTAGTGTTGATATTCAAGGATTTTATCGAGAATTTTATTTTGAGAAGTTATAGGTAGTTACCGCCTTGAAAAGAAAATACTACTATATTGTTATGCGACAAATTATTACGAAAGCTAACTATTTCAATCGACGATGTACTGTGAAAAATTACGATAAGAGTTTTTAAATATTATTAGCGCGACAAATTATTATGAAAACTGACAATCTGCTGTAAGAGTTTACCATCGTATTTTTAAAAATAATATGAGGAATTTTTAAAAATCCAAAAATGCAACAAAAATAATGGTGCACTGTTCACGGACACTGTTCATGTGGCGGGAACAGTGCGTAAATCAAATATATTAGGTAATTAGAGATCTATTTCATATTTAACACCGGAAAATTACTGTTGATATTCAAGGATTTCACCGAAATTTTTGTTTTGAGAAGTTATAGGTAGCTACCGCCATGCAAAAAATAGCTGATATATTGTTAACATGATAAATTATTACGAAAGCTAACTATTCGAACCGACGATGTACTGTAAGAAATTAGACCAGAGTTTTTAAATATTTTTAGCGTGACAAATTATTACAAAAATCGACAATCTACTGCAAGAATTTATCATCAGATTTTAAAAAAATAGTATGAAGAATTTTTAAAAATCCAAAAAAGCAAAAGTAAAAAACAATGGTGCACTATCCGCAGACACTGTTCATGTCGCGTGAACAGTGCCCAAATCGCTGTGGGAGCAGCAAATCCCCTCAGCTTTTATATATAGTATAATGGTACATACGTCGGTTAGTATTTTAGGAGCACAAGTCCACCTCTGACACGTTATATCTCTTTGCAATATGAGCCGTGCCACACAAAGGTTAGAAATAATATGCACGTTAAATATGTTACATAACAAATCTGACACGTTACATATGTTACGTGACTAATAATATTTTATTAAATCCTAACCGTAACTTTTAGATCTAACTGTCACAGTAATTTAGATGATGTGGATTAACGTGGTGCCTCTATTATACATCCTTATTTTGCTTTTAGTATATAATAGATGAGAAGAAATCTTCTTATGCCAAAATTAATGATAATTCTATGCATATGAACCATGATAAGAATGTTTTAAGTGATGGGTATATTGTGGATTTCATCAATGATTCTACTGAAAGTTATTATGAGAGAGGGAAGCATGGTTATATGCATCTTAGTAATATTAAGTTTCCCCTCTTTATGTTGAGAATCTTGAAGTTGCGCTTGTGCTGTCTTTCTATGCTTGTCACTTTGTTCTTCATGAATTCATTTGTGTACAAGATTCCTTTGCATAGAAAGTGGGTTAGACTTAAATGTGTTTTGAATTTGCTTCTTGATGCTCTTTTTTGCTTCAACTTTTATCTCTTGAGAGTGCATCATTAAAATTACTGAGCCCATCTTAATGGCTATAAAGAAAGTACTTGTTGGGAGATAACCCATGTGTTTATTTTGCTACAGTACTTTTGTTTTATATTTGTGTCTTGGAAGTTGTTACTACTGTAGCAACCTCTCCTTATCTTAATTTTGTTACATTATTGTGCCAAGTAAAGTCTTTGATAGTAAGGTGCATACAAGATTTGGATTGCTGCGCAGAAACAGATTTCTTGCTGTCACGAATTTGGGTTGAGTTCTCTGTAGGTAACTCAGAAAATTCTGCCAATTTACGTGAGTGATCCTCAGATATGTACGCAACTTTCATTCAATTTGAGCATTTTCATTTGAACAAGTCTGGTGCCTCTTAGAAATTCGTCTTTACGGATTGTTCTGTTTTGACAGATTCTGTCTTTTATTTCGCATTGCCTCTTTTGCTATGTTGGATAGATTTATTTGTTCCATTAACTTTCAAAAGCTTTGGGCAATGTCCAGAAGTGTTAAGAATGATTGTGTCACCTCTGAACACGTGAATTTTGATTATGCACTAACCCTCTAATGAGTTGCTTTGAGTTTGGTGTGGAGGAAGTTTTCAAGGGTCAAGAGAGGAGGATGATACAATATGATCAAGAAGAGTGAAAGCTCTAAGCTTGGGGATGCCCCGGTGGTTCATCCCTGCATATTTCAAGAAGACTCAAGCATCTAAGCTTGGGGATGCCCAAGGCATCCCCTTCTTCATCGACAAAATTATCAGGTCACTTCTCTTGAAACTATATTTTTATTCGGTCACATCTTATGTACTTTACTTGGAGCGTCTGTTTGTTTTTGTTTTTGTTTGAATAAATGCTTGTGTGGGAGAGAGACACGCTCCACTGGTTCATATGAACACATGTGTTCTTAGCTTTTAATTTTCATGGCGATGGTTGAAACAGCTTCGTTCATTGTTATATGGTTGGAAACGGGAAATGCTACATGTAGTAATTGGTATAATGTCTTGAACAATGTGATACTTGGCAATTGTTGTGCTCATGATTAAGCTCTTGCATCATATACTTTGCACCTATTAGTGAAGAAATACATGGATCTTGCTAAAATTTGGTTTGCATGATTGGTCTCTCTAAGGTCTAGATATTTTCTAGTAAGGGTCGAACAACAAGGAAGACGGTGCAGAGTCTTATAATGCTTGCAATATGTCTTTTATGTGAGTTTTGCTGTACCGGTTCATACTTGTGTTTGTTTCAAATAGCCTTGCTAGCCTAAGCCTTGTATTGAGAGGGAATACTTCTCGTGCATCCAAATCCTTGAGCCAAACACTATGCCATTTGTGTCCACCATACCTACCTACTACATGGTATTTCTCCGCCATTCCAAAGTAAATTGCTTGAGTACTACCTTTAAATTTCCATTCTTTGTCTTTGCAATATATAGCTCATGGGACAAATAGCCTAAAAACTATTGTGGTATTGAATATGTACTTATGTATCTTATTTCTTATTAAGTTGCTTGTTGAGCGATAACCATGTTCCTGGGGACGCAATCAACACTTTGTTGAATATCATGTGAGTTGCTATGCATGTTCGTCTTGTCTGAAGTAAGGGCGATCTACCATGAATGGTTTGAGCATGCATATTGTTAGAGAAGAACATTGGGCCGCTAACTAAAGCCATGATCCATGGTGGAAGTTTCAGTTTTGGACAACAATCCTCAATCTCTTATGAGAATATTATTTGTTGCTGAATGCTTATGCATTAAAGAGGAGTCCATTATCTGTTGTCTATGTTGTCCCGGTATGGATGTCTAAGTTGAGAATAATCAAAAGCGAGAAATCCAATGCGAGCTTTCTCCTTAGACCTTTGTACAGGCGGCATAGAATTACCCCTTTGTGATACTTGGTTAAAACATATGTATTGCGATGATAATCCAGGTAATCCGAGCTAATTAGGACAAGGTGCGGGCACTATTGGTAATCTATGCATGAGGCTTGCAACTTGTAGGATATAATTTACATAATACATATGCTTTATTACTACCGTTGACAAAATTGTTTCTTGTTTTCGAAATAAAAGCTCTAGCACAAATATAGCAATCAATGCTTCCCTCTGCGAAGGGCCTTTCTTCTACTTTTATGTTGAGTCAGTTTACCCATTTCTCTCTATCTTAGAAGCAAACACTTGTGTTAACCGTGCATTGATTCTTACATGCTTGCTTATTGCACTTGTTATATTGCTTTGCATTGACAACTATCCATGAGATATACATGTTACAAGTTGAAAGCAACCGCTGAAACTTAATCTTCCTTTGTGTTGCTTCAATGCCTTTATTTAGAATTTATTGCTTTATGAGTTAACTCTTATGCAAGACTTATTGATGCTTGTCTTGAAAGTACTATTCATGAAAAGTCTTTGCTACATGATTCAATTGTTTAACCATTGTATTTACCATTGCTTTGAATCGCTGCATTCATCTTATATGCTTTACAATAGTATGATCAAGATTATGTTGGTAGCATGTCACTTCAGAAATTATTCTTTTATCGTTTACCTACTCGAGGACGAGTAGGACCTAAGCTTGGGGATGCTGATACGTCTCCAACGTATCTATAATTTCTGATGTTCCATGCTTGTTTTATGACAATACCTACATGTTTTGTTCACACTTTATATCGTTTTGATGCGTTTTCCGGAACTAACCTATTGACGAGATGCCGAAGTGCCAGTTCCTGTTTTCTGCTGTTTTTGGTTTCAGAAATTCTAGTAAGGAAATATTCTCGGAATTGGACGAAATCAACGCCCAGCATCTTATAATTGGACGAAGCTTCCAGAACACCCGAGAGCCACCAGAGGGGAGCCCTTGGGGCCCCACACGCCAGCCTGGCGCGGCCAGAGGGGGGGCCGCGCCCCCTAGTGTGTCACCGCCTCGTCAGCCCTCCGACTCCGACTCTTCGCCCATATAAACCTTCGTGACCTAAATCTTCGACACCGATTGACGAAACCCGAGAAAACCTTCCAGAGCCGCCGCCATCGCGAAACTCCAATTCGGGGGACAGAAGTCTCTGTTCCGGCACCCTGCCGGGACGGGGAATTGCCCCGGAGTCATCTCCACCGCCGTCTCCACCGCCATCTTCACCGCCATCGCTGTCTCCATGATGAGGAGGGAGTAATTCACCCCGGGGCTGAGGGCTCCGCTGTAGCTATGTGGTTCATCTCTCTCTCTTTGTGATCTAGTTGAATATCATCTATGTGCTACTCTAGTGATGTTATTAAAGTAGTCTATTCCTCCTCCATGATGTAATGGTGACAGTGTGTGCATCATGTAGTAGTTGGTATATGCTATGATTGTGATCTCTTGTAGATTATGAAGTTAACTATTACTATGATGGTATTGATGCAATTTATTCCCCCTTTCATAGTCTATCGGTGATGGTGTGCATGCTATGTTAGTACTCGGTATAATTGTGTTGATCTATCATGCACTCTAAGGTTATTTAAATATGAATATCGAATGTTGTGGAGCTTGTTAACTCCGGCATTGAGGTGCTCTTGTAGCCCTACACAACTAGTGGTGTTCATCATCCAACAAGAGAGTGTAGAGTGGTTCTATTATGTGATCATTGTTGAGAGTGTCCACTAGTGAAAGCAGGATCCCTAGGCCTTGCTTCCAAGCATCGAATCTCCGTTTGTTTACTATTTTGTTGCATGTTTACTCGCTGCCATATTTTATTCAGATTGCTATTACCACTTATATACATCCATATTACTTGCATCTCACTATCTCTTCGCCGAACTAGTGCACCTATACATCTGACAAGTGTATTAGGTGTGTTGGGGACACAAGAGACTTCTTGCATTGTGATCGCAGGGTTGCTTGAGAGGGATATCTTTGACCTCTTCCTCCCTGAGTTCGATAAACCTTGGGTGATCCACTTAAGGAAAAACTTGCTGCTGTTCTACAAACCTCTGCTCTTGGAGGCCCAACACTGTCTACAGGAAAAGAAGCATGAGTAGACATCATAGTGTTCCTCTTTTGAGAAAACCTAGTTGTTTTTAGTTGATATTTTTCTTGTTCTTGTTGTTGTTACAGATTTGGGAGCCTCCAATTTGGTTGTGGATGTGTGCCCCAAGAACCTTGTAAAGGCCCGGTTTCCGCCTCGAGGAAATTCCTTAGTGGAAGTGGGCTAGGCCTTTGTGGCGTTGCTCACCAGAGACCTGAGTGAAGCCTTCGTGGCGTTGGTTTGGCTTTCATAGCAACCAGACTCCTCCAAACGTAGACGTACCTTCTTGCAAAGGAAGGGAACTACGGGAATCAACTCTGTGTCTCCACGTGCTCCACTCTCGGTTACCTCTATCCTATTATCTCCCTATATATATTGCGTAGCTATATCTTGCTTAGTCGTTGACCTTGTCATATAGGTAAATTCACTTAGTTGCATATCTAGAGAATTTACCTTTGTGTCAAGCCTAAATAGAAAAAGAACTAAAAATTGGTTAGGACCTATTCACCCCCCCCTCTAGGTGCGGCATACGATCCTTTCAATTGGTATCAGAGCCTCGGCTCTTATATCGGGCTTAACCGCCTAAGAGTATGCCAGATGACGCACCTGTGGAAGGGGCCGCAAAGCCGGTCTCCATGGATGATCTCAAGTCGATGGAAGCATCCTTGAGGTCCGCCATGGAAGCCCAAATGGAAAGCTTGATGAAAATGTTTTCCGACCACTTTCCAGCGGCTCCCTCCGTCATCCCCACCATAGAGGAAAAGGACAAGGGTGCGTTAGAAGAGGGAGGTGCTTCGGCATTACCCTCCTCTACCACTCCCTTGAATGGTGATAACTTAAACACTATTAAAACCCCCATTGCTTCTCCTAGGGGAACTAGTGGAGGTGCGAGCTACAATAATGTGGCTCCACCTTTCCGCTCTCCCGATATCCCGGTTCCCCATCCTCATATAAACACTAGGGGTGATCCACCTAACTTTAATGAGAAGGATTTTAGTACATGGAAATTTGAGTTTAAATCCTTTTTGTGCAGTGCCTCCAATGAACTTTGGAGAATTATTGTGCAAGGTTACAATCCTTACAACCCCGAAAGATTGACAAGAAGAGAAGAGGTTGATGACCAACTCAACTCGATTGCCTTGCACATGATTCAAACTAGTGTGGGACACAAGACTTGTCTCTTGTTCGGAACTTCACCACCGCCAAGGAAGCATGGGAAGGTTTGGACGCAAGCTTCATGGGAAGTGAAAGCATGAAGAGAAACAAGTATAGTGCTCTCCGGAATCAAGCCGAAGGATTCATGAGGTTGCCGGATGAAGATCATCAAGTCATATATAGAATACTTATCACTGTTGCCGATTCTTTTCGGAATGTGGGTGCCAAACACATTGATGATTTTTGGATCAAGGATAAGTATATTGATTGCATGATGCTGTTTGAGCCCATTGATGTCAAGACTCTCATTGGGAGAGAAAGATATTTGTCTCTCACCTCACAACAAGTGGTGCACGAGTTGCAAGCTCTCAAGGTGCTCGAGCAAAACTCTCAAGACTCTCGCAATCGTGCCATTGGGATGTCAAGAGGGACCAACCTTGCCTTGACGGTCAATTCCATGGAAGAAGTGAACCCTCAAGAACCATATAGGACATCTTGGAGTATGGCCTATCCGGATGACTTGGAGTACCACTACAATGACCACATGGCATTCCATGCAAAAACCTTTTGGGTTTATCCATCCAAGGCCAAGGAAGACAACATCAACAGAAACAACTCAAGCGGGTTCAAGGGTTTGGGCCCAAAAACAAGAACTTGCTACAATTGTGGTGACAAGAACCATTTCATCGCCCAATGCCCCTATGAGCATAGGGAAACTCGTGGTGGAAGGCTCATTCCCAAGGACAAGAGCAAAGTTTCAAAGGCTCCCAACAAGAAATTCTACAACAAGGGTAAGAAGGACAAGAGGCCTTCAAGGATTGTGCTAATGACCAAGGAAGAGTATTCTTCCGATGAAGTTGAGAGTAGTAGTGATGAATAAGAAACCTCAAAGGAAGTGGCCGCCATTGCCACCAACAATATTCCCTCTTCATCTCTCTTTGAATCCCCCAATGAGAACCCTCACATCAAGAATGCACATTGCTTCATGGCTAGGTCCTTGATACGTCTCCGACGTATCGTTAATTTCTTATGTTCCATGCCACATTATTGATGTTATCTACATGTTTTATGCACACTTTATGTCATATTCGTGCATTTTCTGGAACTAACCTATTAACAAGATGCCGAAGTGCCGATTCTTTTTTTCTGCTGTTTTTGGTTTCAGAAATCCTAGTAACGAAATATTCTCGGAATTGGACGAAATCAACGCCCAGGGTCCTATTTTGCCACGAAGCTTCCAGAAGACCGAAGAGTCAACGAAGTGGGGCCACGAGGTGCCCAAACCCTAGGGCGGCGCGGCCCCCCCCTTGGCCGCGCGGCCCTGTGGTGTGGGGCCCTCGTGCCCCCTCCTGACTTGCCCTTCCGCCTACTTAAAGCCTCCGTCGCGAAACCCCCAGTACCGAGAGCCACGATACGGAAAACCTTACTGAGACGCCGCCGCCGCCGATCCCATCTCGGGGGATCCAGGAGATCGCCTCCGGCACCCTGCCGGAGAGGGATTCATCTCCCGGAGGACTCTACGCCGCCATGGTCGCCTCCGGAGTGATGTGTGAGTAGTCTACCCCTGGACTATGGGTCCATAGCTGTAGCTAGATGGTTGTCTTCTCCCCATTGTGCTTCATTGTCGGATCTTGTGAGCTGCCTAACATGATCAAGATCATCTATCCGTAATTCTATATGTTGCGTTTGTAGGGATCCGATGAATAGAGAATACTTGTTATGTTGATTATCAAAGTTATGTCTATGTGTTGTTTATGATCTTGCATGCTCTCCGTTACTAGTAGATGCTCTGGCCAAGTAGATGCTTGTAAATCCAAGAGGGAGTATTTATGCTCGATAGTGGGTTCATGCCTACATTGATACCGGGACGAGTGACGGAAAGTTCTAAGGTTGTGTTGTCTTGTTGCCACTAGGGATAAAACATTGATGCTATGTCTAAGGATGTAGTTGTTGATTACATTACGCACCATACTTAATGCAATTGTACTGTTGCTTTGCAACTTAATACTTGGAGGGGTTCGGATGATAACTCGAAGGTGGACTTTTTAGGCATAGATGCGGTTGGATGGCGGTCTATGTACTTTGTCGTAATGCCCAATTAAATCTCACTATACTCATCATAATATGTATGTGCATGGTCATGCCCTCTTTATTTGTCAATTGCCCAACTGTAATTTGTTCACCCAACATGCTTGTTTATCTTATGAGAGAGACACCTCTAGTGAGCTGTGGACCCCGGTCCAATTCTCTAATCTACTTGCAATACTTGTTCTCTTGTTTTACTGCAAACAATCATCTTCCACACAATACGGTTAATCCTTTGTTACAGCAAGCCGGTGAGATTGACAACCTCACTTTGTTTCGTTGGGGCAAAGTACTTTGGTTGTGTTGTGCGGGTTCCACGTTGGCGCCGGAATCTCCGGTGTTGCGCCGCACTACATCCCGCCGCCATCAACCTTCAACGTGCTTCTTGGCTCCTCCTGGTTCGATAAACCTTGGTTTCTTTCCGAGGGAAAACTTGCTGCTGTGCGCATCATACCTTCCTCTTGGGGTTCCCAACGAACGTGTGAGTTACACGCCATCAAGCTCTTTTTACGGCACCGTTGCCGGGGAGATCAAGACACGCTGCAAGGGAGTCTCCACTTCCCAATCTCTTTACTTTGTTTTTGTCTTGCTTAGTTTTATTTACTACTTTGTTTGCTGCACTAAATCAAAATACAAAAAATTTAGTTGCTAGTTTTACTTTATTTGCTATCTTGTTTGCTATATCAAAAACACAAAAAAATTAGTTACTTGCATTTACTTTATCTAGTTTGCTTTATTTACTGTTGCTAAAATGGCTACCGCTGAAAACACTAAGTTGTGTGACTTCACAACCACAAATAATAATGATTTCTTATGCACACCTATTGCTCCACCTGCTACTACAGCAGAATTCTTTGAAATTAAACCTGCTTTCTTGAATCTTGTTATGCGAGAGCAATTTTCAAGTGTTAGTTCGATGATGCTTGCTGCCCATCTTAATAATTTTGTTGAATTGTGTGAAATGCAAAAGTATAAGGATGTGGATGGTGACATTATAAAATTAAAATTGTTCCTTTTCTCATTAAGAGGAAGAGCTAAAGATTGGTTGCTATCTCTGCCTAAGAATAGTATTGATTCATGGACTAAATGCAAGGATGCTTTTATTGGTAGATATTATCCCCTGATACGTCTCCAACGTATCGATAATTTCTTATGTTCCATGCCACATTATTGATGTTATCTACATGTTTTATGCACACTTTATGTCATATTCGTGCATTTTCTGGAACTAACCTATTAACAAGATGCCGAAGTGCCGATTCTTTGTTTTCTGCTGTTTTTGGTTTCAGAAATCCTAGTAACGAAATATTCTCGGAATTGGACGAAATCAACGCCCAGGGTCCTATTTTGCCACGAAGCTTCCAGAAGTCCGAAGAGGAGACGAAGAGGGGCCACGAGGGGCCACACCCTAGGGCGGCGCGGCCCCCCCCCTTGGCCGCGCGGCCCTGTGGTGTGGGGACCTCGTGCCGCCTCTTGACCTGCCCTTCCGCCTACAAATAGCCTCCGTCGCGAAACCCCCAGTACCGAGAGCCACGATACGGAAAACCTTACTGAGACGCCGCCGCCGCCGATCCCATCTCGGGGGATCCCGGAGATCGCCTCCGGCACCCTGCTGGAGAGGGGATTCATCTCCCGGAGGACTCTACGCCGCCATGGTCGCCTCCGGAGTGATGTGTGAGTAGTCTACCCCTGGACTATGGGTCCATAGCGGTAGCTAGATGGTTGTCTTCTCCCCATTGTGCTTCATTGTCGGATCTTGTGAGCTGCCTATTATGATCAAGATCATCTATCTGTAATTCTATATGTTGCGTTTGTTGGGATCCGATGAATAGTGAATACTTGTTATGTTGATTATCAAAGTTATATCTACGTGTTGTTTATGATCTTGCATGCTCTCCGTTACTAGTAGATGCTCTGGCCAAGTAGATGCTTGTAACTCCAAGAGGGAGTATTTATGCTCGATAGTGGGTTCATGCCGCATTGACACCAGGACGATGACGAGAAAGTTCTAAGGTTGTGTTGTGCTTTGTTGCCACTAGGGATAAAACATTGATGCTATGTCTAAGGATGTAGTTGTTGATTACATTACGCACCATACTTAATGCAATTGTACTGTTGCTTTGCAACTTAATGCTGGAGGGGTTCGGATGATAACCTCGAAGGTGGACTTTTTAGGCATAGATGCGGTTGGATGGCGGTCTATGTACTTTGTCGTAATGCCCAATTAAATCTCACTATACTCATCATGATATGTATGTGCATGGTCATGCCCTCTCTATTTGTCAATTGCCCAACCGTAATTTGTTCACCCAACATCTTGTTTATCTTATGGGAGAGACACCTCTAGTGAGCTGTGGACCCCGATCCAATTCTCTATACTTGAAATACAATCTACTGCAATACTGTTCTACTGTTTTTACGCAAACAATCATCTTCCGGACAATACGGTTAATCCTTTGTTACGGCAAGCCGGTGAGATTGACAACCTCACTTGTTTCGTTGGGGCAAAGTACTTTGGTTGTGTTGTGCAGGTTCCACGTTGGCGCCGGAATCCCTGGTGTTGCACCGCACTACATCCCGCCGCCATCAACCTTCAACGTGCTTCTTGGCTCCTCCTGGTTCGATAAACCTTGGTTTCTTTCGAGGGAAAACTTGCTGCTGTGCGCATCATACCTTCCTCTTGGGGTTCCCAACGAACGTGTGAGTTACACGCCATCAAGCTCTTTTCTGGCGCCGTTGCCGGGGACCTGAAGAAAAGTTACACCACAGAGAATTGCCTCCCATGGCAACAGCTCTTTTTCTGGCGCCGTTGCCGGGGAGATCACGACACGCTGCAAGGGGAGTCTCCACTTCCCAATCTCTTTACTTTGTTTTTGTCTTGCTTTATTTTATTTACTACTTTGTTTGCTGCATTATATCAAAACACAAAAAAAAAATTATTAGTTGCTAGCTTTACTTTATTTGCTATCTTGTTTGCTATATCAAAAACACAAAAAAATTAGTTACTTGTTTTACTTTACTTAATATCATGCATGTTTTTATTACACTAGTTTGGCATAATGGACAAGAATGAGCTTCTTATTCTATTTCCTGATTTAAAACATGGATTGTTTGATGCGAAAATTAAAAAACCTATGGAATCTTATTTGCATGCTGGTAGTAATATTAGTATGAACGCTTTGAACACCATTGTTGATAATAATATAGAAAGTTCTAAGCTTGGGGAAGCTGGTTTTCATGATCTTTTTAGTCCCCCAAGCATTGAGAGGAAAATTTTCTTTGATGATACTTTGCCTCCTATTTATGATAATGATATTGGTCTTTTAGTACCGCCTATTATGGAGGATAAATTTGATTATGATTACAATATGCCTCCTATATTTGATAATGAGAATAATAATGATAGCTATTTTGTTGAATTTGCTCCCACTACAACTAATAAAATTGAGTATGCTTATGTGGAGAGTAATGATACTTTTATGCATGTGAATAAGAATGCTTTATGTGATACTTATATTGTTGAGTTTGTTCATGATGCCTCTGAAAATTATGATGAGAGAGGAAAATATGGTTGTAGAAATTTTCATGTTACTAAAATGCCTCTCTATGTGCTAAATTTTTTGAAGCTACACTTGTTTTATCTTCCTGATCTTGTCATTTTGCTCTTCATGAATTTATTTGTGTACAAGGTTCCTTTTCATAGGAAGCATGTTAGACTTAAATATGTTTTGAATTTGCTTCTTGATGCTCTCTTTTGCTTCAAATACTATTTCTTGCGAGTGCATCATTAAAACTGCTGAGCCCATCTTAATGGCTATAAAGAAAGAACTTCTTGGGAGACAACCCATGTTTTTACCTACAGTACTTTGTTTTTATTTTGTGTCTTGGAAGTTGTTTACTACTGTAGCAACCTCTCCTTATCTTAGTTTTGTGTTTTGTTGTGCCAAGTAAAGTCTTTGATAGCAAGGTTGATACTAGATTTGGATTACTGCGCAGTAACGGATTTCTTTGCTGTCACGAATTCCGACCTGCCTCTCTGTGGGTAGCTCAGAAAAATCTGAAAATTTACGTGCGTGATCCTCAGATATGTACGCAACTTTCATTCAATTTGGGCATTTTCATCTGAGCAAGTCCGGTGAAATTTTAAAATTCGTCAATACGAACTGTTCTGTTTTGACAGATTCTGCCTCTTATTTCGCATTGCCTCTTTTGCTATGTTGGATGAATTTCTTTGATCCATTAATGTCCAGTAGCTTTATGCAATGTCCAGAAGTGTTAAGAATGATTGTGTCACCTCTGAACATGTTAATTTTTATTGTGCACTAACCCTCTAATGAGTTGTTTCGAGTTTGGTGTGGAGGAAGTTTTCAAGGATCAAGAGAGGAGTATGATGCAACATGATCAAGGAGAGTGAAAGCTCTAAGCTTGGGGATGCCCCGGTGGTTCACCCCTGCATATTCTAAGAAGACTCAAGCGTCTAAGCTTGGGGATGCCCAAGGCATCCCCTTCTTCACAACACATTGAGCACAACTGAAACTGAAGGCAA
>NC_061508.1:296118023-296293732 GCF_022539505.1 Lolium rigidum
AGCATAATGAATAACATTCAGTTTTTTATCTACTCGTTGTCCAAGAACAGCGCCTCTACGCAAAATCACTAGCATCACACATAATTTCAAATGGTAAATTCCAATCGGGAGGTTCAACTATAGGAGCGGTTGTTAAGGCTTTCTTAAGAGTTTCAAAAGCTTCCTTACAATCATCATCAAAAACAAATGGTACATCTTTTTGAAGAAGATTAGTAAGAGGCTTTGAAATCTTGGAGAAGTCTTTAATAAATCTCCTATAAAACCCGACATGACCAAGAACACTACGAATACCTTTAACATCCCTAGGATAGGGCATCTTCTCAATTGCTTCAACTTTAGCTCTATCAACTTCAATACCTCTCTCGGAAATTTTATGTCCCAATACAATTCCTTCATTAACCATAAAGTGGCATTTCTCCCAATTAAGAACAAGGTTAGTTTCTTCACATCTACTGCAAAACTTTATCAAGGTTTCATAAGCAACTATCAAAAGAATTCCCATAGACGGAAAAATCATCCATGAATACCTCTACAATACTTTCACAAAAACCATGAAAAATAAGCAGACATGCATCTTTGAAAAGTAGCGAGGAGCATTACATAAACCAAAAGGCATGCGTCTATAAGCATAAGTTCCATAGGGACAAGTGAAAGTGGTTTTCTCTTGATCTTTAGCTTTAACAGCAATTTGTGAAAACCCAGAATAACCATCAAGAAAGCAAAAATGAGTATTTTTAGACAATCTTTCTAGCATTTGATCAATAAATGGTAAAGGGTAATGATCTTTCTTAGTAACTTTATTAACTTTTCGAAAATCAATGCACATTCTATACCCTACAACTACTCTTTGAGGAATGAGCTCATCATTATCATTAGGCACAACAGTCATACCTCCTTTCTTGGGAACGCAATGCACGGGACTAACCCATCTACTATCGGCAATAGGATATATAATACCAGCTTCAAGAAGTCGTAATACCTCATTCCTTACCACTTCCTTCATCTTCGGAATTAGACGACGCTGATGTTCAACAACGAGCTTTGCATCATCTTCCATATTAATAGCATGTTGGCAAATAGAAGGAGAAATCCCTTTCAAATCATCAAGAGTGTAGCCAATAGCTCCTCGGTGCTTCTTCAATATTTCCAATAACCTTTCTTCTTCAAACTACGAAAGCTTAGAACTAATAATAACGAGGATATATTTTCTTATCATCAATATGAGCATATTTAAGATTATCAGGCAAAGGCTTTAAATCAAAAACAGGATCTTCCTTTGGTGGCGGTGTTGTACCCAAATCTTCCATCGGTAAATCATGCTTGAGAATAGGTTGGCGAAGAAAAATTTCCTCAAGCTCATCTCTTTCTTTCCTAAAAACTTCACTCTCGCTATCCTCCAAATGTTGCTTGCAAAGGATTGTTAGGAACAAGAACAATAGATGCACACTTGCTCCATTTTAAAATCATTACTAGGCAAATCAGCTTTATAAGGAGTTTTAGTAAATTTAGAGAAGTTAAACTCATAAGATTCACCAGCAAATTTAGTCAAAATTTTCTCTTTCTTGCAATCTATAATAGCTCCACAAGTATTTAGAAAAGGTCTACCAAAGATAATAGGACAATAATCACTAGCAGCAGAACCAAGTACCAAAAAGTCAGCAGGATATTTAATCTTACCGCATAAAACTTCCACATCTCGAACAATACCAATTGGAGAAATAGTGTCTCTATTAGCCAGCTGAATAACCACATCAATATCTTCAAGTTCACAAGAATCAATTTCGTGCATAATCTCCGTGTAAAGCTCATATGGAATAGCACTAACACTTGCACCAATATCACATAATCCATAATAGCAATGATCACCAATTCTAACAGATAGCATAGGTACACTAGCTTGTTTGGGTTTATTAGGATGTGAAACAATATTAGAAGCATCTTCACGAGAAAATAATATGACCATCCTCCACATTTTCGAGTCACAAGATCTTTAATTATTGCAACAACGAGGTTCAACTTTTATTTGTTCTTCGAGGTTCTACAGGTTTCTTTTCACTTTTATGAACCGCACTATTTATAACGAGTACTCCTTCATTTTAGCGGGGAAAGGAGTTTTTCAATGTAAACTTCGGGAATAACACGATCGGCGGTTTCAACTACAACGCATTTATTAATAGATGAATCAATTTTATCTTTATACGGTTCATGATACTTATCAAAATTCTTCTTTGGCAATTCATAATGAGAGGCAAAAGCTTTATAAAGATTTGCAGACAACTTGAGAATCAAGACCATATGTAGCACTCATATTACGAAATTTATCGAGTATCCATAAAAGCTTCAATGCATTTATAATCATAAATTATACCTGATTCTCTATCCTTGTCGTTCTCCCAACCTTCAGTATTTTCTTGGATCCGATCAAGAAGGTCCCTTTTAAACACTTCTTTGTTGTGTGTAAATGATCCAGAACAAGAAGTATCCAGCAAGGTCTTGTCTTGAAAAGAAAGTCTTGCATAGAAATTATCAATAATAACATTACCAGGAAGCTCATGAATGGGGCATTTGAGCATCAAAGACTTCAATCTCCCCCAAGCTTGGGCAATACTCTCTCCATCATGAGGCCAAAAATTATATATGCGATTCCGATCCTTGTTAATTTCACTTGGAGGATAGAACTTAGAATAAAACCGGGGCACAATATCATTCCATTCAAGAGAGTCCCCATTATCCGAGTAATTTATACCAATGCGCCGCCTTACCGGACAGCGATAAAGAGAATAGTTTCTTCCTCACTTCATCCATAGCAATACCTGCACATTTGAATAACCCGCATAATTCATGCAAAAACAGTAAATGATCACCGGGATGGACAGTTCCATCCCCTTCATAGCAGTTATCCATAACACGTTCAATAATTTTCATAGGTATTTTATATGGTATCACTTCCTCACCTGGCGCCTCATCCACTACCGTTGCAGTAGTAGTAGATTTCCCAAATAAAAATTGAAGAGAAGATCTCTCCATAATGACTTATGGCAGCGAGGCAGAAATAAAATCAGCACAAACGGTAAAGGTTTTCCTTACCAATTCCACTTACCAATAGCGCTTCACTCCCCGGCAACGGCGCCGAGAAAATAGTCTTGATGACCCACAAGTATAGGGGGTGTATCGTAGTATTTTCGATAAGTAAGAATGTCGATCCCAACGAGGAGCGAGAAGGTGTTGACAAGCGGTTTCGATGAAGGATTCACTGTAAATGCTCACGAGACAAGTATTCGAGGGGTTTTGATGTAACAGTTGAATAAAGTACGAGTAAGTAAAGTGCGAGAGTAACAATTGCAGCGAGTGGCCCAATCCTTTTTAGCACAAAGGACAAGCCGGTTTGTTTACTTATAATGACCAAACGTTCTCGAGGACACACGGGATTTTAGTCTAGTGCTTTCGCTACATACGGCTAAATAATCTTCATTGTTATGATAAGTGTTGTGTGGGTGAACCTATGCTAATGTACCGCCCTTCCTAGGACTAATACATACTTGTGATTATACCCCTTGCAAGCATCCGCAACTACAAGAAAGTAATTAAGAATAAATCTAACCACAGCCTTAAACTCTGAGATCCTGCGATCCCTCCTGCATCGATATACCAACGGGGGTTTAGGTTTCTGTCACTCCGGCAACCCCGCAATTAGCAAACGAGTACAAGATGCATTCCCCTAGGCCCATAAATGGTGAAGTGTCATGTAGTCGACGTTCACATGACACCACTAGAAGAATAATACCACAACTTAAATATCACACCATTGAATATTACTCAACCATAGTTCACTACTAACATTTAGACTTCACCCATGTCCTCAAGAACTAAACGAACTACTCACGAGACATCATATGGAACATGATCAGAGGTGGTATGATGATGAATAACAATCTGAACATAAACTTGGTTCAATGGTTTCACTCAATAGCATCAACAACAAGTAGAGATCGATACCGGGAGAGTTTACCCTATCAAACAATCAAGATCAAACCCAAATTGCCACGGCGATGACGGTGTCCAGCGGTGATGGCGGCGGTGATGATGGTGGAGATGATGATGATGGTGATGGAGATGATGTCCAGCTCGATGACGGTGACGATGGCGTCGATTTCCCCCTCCCGGAGGGAATTTCCCAGGCGGATTCCTGCCCGCGGAGAGCTCTTTTCTCTCGGTGTTCTCCGCCCCGCGAGGCGGCTGTAACTCTCCGTGAGGAACCCTCTCGTGGCTTAGGTCTTCGGGACGAAGGGTTTCGCGAAGAAAAGGAGGCGAAAGGGTCGTGGGCCCCCAAACCACATGGCGGCGCGGCCGGGGCATGGGCCGCGCCGCCCTAGGGTGTGGGCCCACCCTGGGTCCTCCTGGCTCCTCCTTCTGGCTTCCTTCGTCATCTTGAAAAATAGGATTTTTGGTATAATTTCCTTCCACAGTTGATCTTCCGAAATACCACGTTCTGACAGTGCTTTTTCCAGCAGAATCCTGGCTCCGGTGCTTGATCCTCCAATAATGATGAAACATGCAAAATAGATGAAATAACATAAGTATTGTGTCCCAATGTGAAATATATCAATGAATAACAGCAAATTATGATATAAAATAGTGATGCAAATTGGACGTATCAGCTTGCAACTTGTAAGATATAATTTACATGATACATATGCTTTATTACTACCGTTGACAAAATTGTTTCATGTTTTCAAAATCAAAGCTCTAGCACAAATATAGCAATCGATGCTTTTCCTCTATGGAGGACAATTCTTTTACTTTCAATGTTGAGTCAGTTCACCTATTTCTCTCCACCTCAAGAAGCAAACACTTGTGTGAACTGTGCATTGATTCCTACATACTTGCATATTGCACTTATTATACTACTCTATGTTGACAATATCCATGAGATATACATGTTACAAGTTGAAAGCAACCGCTGAAACTTAATCTTCTTTTATGTTGCTTCAATACCTTTACTATGAATTATTGCTTTATGAGTTAACTCTTATGCAAGACTTATTGATGCTTGTCTTGAAGTGCTATTCATGAAAAGTCTTTGCTTTATGATTCACTTGTTTACTCATGTCATATACATTGTTTTGATCGCTGCATTCACTACATATGCTTTACAAATAGTATGATCAAGATTATGATGGCATGTCACTCCAGAAATTATCCGTGTTATCGTTTTACCTGCTCGGGACGAGCGAGAACTAAGCTTGGGGATGCTGATACGTCTCCAACGTATCGATAATTTCTTATGTTCCATGCCACATTATTGATGTTATCTACATGTTTTATGCACACTTTATGTCATATTCGTGCATTTTCCGGAACTAACCTATTAACAAGATGCCGAAGTGCCGATTCTCGTTTTGTGCTGTTTTTGGTTTCGAAATCCTAGTAACGAAATATTCTCGGAATTGGACGAAATCAACGCCCGGGGTCCTATTTTGCCACGAAGCTTCCGGAAGTCCGAAGAGGAGACGAAGAGGGGCCACGAGGGGCCACACCCTAGGGCGGCGCGGCCCCGCTTGGCCGCGCGGCCTCGTGGTGTGGGGACCTCGTGCCGCCTCTTGACCTGCCCTTCCGCCTACAAATAGCCTCCGTCGCGAAACCCCCGGTACCGAGAGCCACGATACGGAAAACCTTGCGAGACGCCGCTGCCGCCGATCCCATCTCGGGGGATCCAGGAGATCGCCTCCGGCACCCTGCCGGAGAGGGGATTCATCTCCCGGAGGACTCTACGCCGCCATGGTCGCCTCCGGAGTGATGTGTGAGTAGTCTACCCCTGGACTATGGGTCCATAGCAGTAGCTAGATGGTTGTCTTCTCCCCATTGTGCTTCATTGTCGGATCTTGTGAGCTGCCTATTATGATCAAGATCATCTATCTGTAATTCTATATGTTGCGTTTGTTGGGATCCGATGAATAGAGAATACTTGTTATGTTGATTATCAAAGTTATATCTACGTGTTGTTTATGATCTTGCATGCTCTCCGTTACTAGTAGATGCTCCGGCCAAGTAGATGCTTGTAACTCCAAGAGGGAGTATTTATGCTCGATAGTGGGTTCATGCCTGCATTGACACCGGGACGATGTGACGAAAGTTCTAAGGTTGTGTTGTGCTTGTTGCCACTAGGGATAAAACATTGATGCTATGTCTAAGGATGTAGTTGTTGATTACATTACGCACCATACTTAATGCAATTGTCTGTTGCTTTGCAACTTAATACTGGAGGGGTTCGGATGATAACTTCGAAGGTGGACTTTTTAGGCATAGATGCGGTTGGATGGCGGTCTATGTACTTTGTCGTAATGCCCAATTAAATCTCACTATACTCATCATGATATGTATGTGCATGGTCATGCCCTCTCTATTTGTCAATTGCCCAACTGTAATTTGTTCACCCAACATGCTGTTTATCTTATGGGAGAGACACCTCTAGTGAGCTGTGGACCCCGGTCCAATTCTCTATCTTGAAATACAATCTACTTGCAATACTTGTTCTCACTGTTTTCTCGCAAACAATCATCCTCCACACAATACGGTTAATCCTTTGTTACAGCAAGCCGGTGAGATTGACAACCTCACTGTTTCGTTGGGGCAAAGTACTTTGGTTGTGTTGTGCAGGTTCCACGTTGGCGCCGGAATCTCTGGTGTTGCGCCGCACTACATCCCGCCGCCATCAACCTTCAACGTGCTTCTTGGCTCCTCCTGGTTCGATAAACCTTGGTTTCTTTCCGAGGGAAAACTTGCTGCTGTGCGCATCATACCTTCCTCTTGGGGTTCCCAACGAACGTGTGAGTTACACGCCATCATCCCCCTGCTAAAATTATATCTTTGAGGAGTAGCATAATGAATTTTAAACAATTAGATACTAAACATGTTGCTCAAGCTTGGGAAAGAATGAAATCTTTGGTTAAAAATTGCCCAACCCATGGACTGACTACTTGGATGATCATCCAAACCTTCTATGCAGGACTAAATTTTTCTTCGCGGAATTTATTGGATTCAGCTGCTGGAGGTACCTTTATGTCCATCACTCTTGGTGAAGCAACAAAGCTTCTTGATAATATGATGATCAATTACTCTGAATGGCACACGGAAAGAGCTCCACAAGGTAAGAAGGTAAATTGCGTCGAAGAAACCTCTTCCTTGAGTGATAAGATTGATGCTATTATGTCTATGCTTGTGAATGGTAGGACTAATGTTGATCCTAATAATGTTCCGTTAGCCTCATTGGTTGCTCAAAATTCTAGGCCATATCCTGCTAATGGTAACCCTTACAGTAGAAATGTTTCACCTAATGAGGAAAAGATGTTAGAAATTGAAAGATCCACCAAGAGCTTTATGCAATCACAATATGAGCAAAATAAATTGTTTACTAAAACTATGAATGAACAATCTACCTTGTTGAAGAATATAGGAAATCAACTTGAAAATCTGAATATGGAGATTTACTGGGTTGCAAACTAAACTTGCTAATGCTGAAAATCGAATCTCATACATGTCTGCATCACAATCTTCTTTAATTAATAAAATGGCTGCTAAACCTGAGGATTTAGATGACAAAATTACTACTACAGCAAATGCCATCCAAATTAGAATTAATGAGAATATAAGATTAATGGCTGAACTGCGTGCTAGGTGGGATAGAGAAGAAAATGAAAAACTGGCTAAAGAGAAGAATGTAGCTAAAGTTTGGACTATTGCCACCACTAGTAATGCTAATGTTACACATGTTGCTGCACCTCCTACTAATACTAATAAAATAATTGGTGTTAGCAATGTTTCCACTTCTAATGCAAAGCGCGAGAAACTGCCTGAAACTGCTAAAACTGCTGAAACTGCCTGTGATAAAGCTGCTGAAATTTTTTCCAACATTGGGGATGATGATCCCATTGCTTTAGATTATAATGGTTAGAATTTTGATGATTGCCACATCTCTGAAGTTATAAAGTTCTTGCAAAAACTTGCTAAAAGTCCTAATGCTAGTGCTATAAATTTGCCTTTCACACAACATATTACAAATGCTCTCATAAAAGCTAGAGAAGAGAAACTAGAGCGCGAAGCCTCTATTCCTAGAAAGCTAGAGGATGGTTGGGAGCCCATCATTAAGATGAAGGTTAAATATTTTGATTGTAATGCTTTATGTGATCTTGGTGCAAGTATTTCTGTTATGCCTAAGAAAATTTATAATATGCTTGACTTGCCACCGCTGAAAAATTGTTATTTGGATGTTAATCTTGCTGATCATTCTACAAAGAAACCTTTGGGGAAAGTTGATAATGTTCGCATTACCGTTAACAATAACCTTGTCCCCGTTGATTTTGTTGTCTTGGATATTGAATGCAATGCATCTTGTCCCATCATATTGGGAAGACCTTTTCTTCGAACTGTTGGTGCTACTATTGATATGAAGGAAGGTAATATAAAATATCAATTTCCTCTCAAGAAAGGTATGGAACACTTCCCTAGAAAGAGAATGAAGTTACATTTTGATTCCATTATGAGAACAAATTATGATGTTGATTCTTCGTCTCTTGATAATACTTGATACACACTTTCTGCGCCTAGCTGAAAGGCGTTAAAGAAAAGCGCTTATGGGAGACAACCCATGTTTTTACCTACAGTACTTTGTTTTTATTTTGTGTCTTGGAAGTTGTTTACTACTGTAGCAACCTCTCCTTATCTTAGTTTTGTGTTTTGTTGTGCCAAGTAAAGTCGTTGATAGAAAAGTTCATACTAGATTTGGATTACTGCGCAGTTTCAGATTTCTTTGCTGTCACGAATTCCGACCTGCCTCCCTGTAGGTAGCTCAGAAAAATCTGAAAATTTACGTGCGTGATCCTCAGATATGTACGCAACTTTCATTCAATTTGGGTATTTTCATTTGAGCAAGTATGGTGCCATTTTAAAATTCGTCTTTACGAGCTGTTCTGTTTTGACAGATTCTGCCTTTTATTTCGCATTGCCTCTTTTGCTATGTTGGATGAATTTCTTTGATCCATTAATGTCCAGTAGCTTTATGCAATGTTCAGAAGTGTTAAGAATGATTGTGTCACCTCTGAACATGTTAATTTTTATTGTGCACTAACCCTCTAATGAGTTGTTTCGAGTTTGGTGTGGAGGAAGTTTTCAAGGATCAAGAGAGGAGTATGATGCAACATGATCAAGGAGAGTGAAAGCTCTAAGCTTGGGGATGCCCCGGTGGTTCACCCCTGCATATTCTAAGAAGACTCAAGCGTCTAAGCTTGGGGATGCCCAAGGCATCCCCTTCTTCATCGACAACATTATCGGGTTCCTCCCCCGAAACTATATTTTTATTCCGTCACATCTTATGTGCTTTGCTTGGAGCGTCGGTTTGTTTTTGTTTTTTGTTTTGTTTGAATAAAATGGATCCTAGCATTCACTTTATGGGAGAGAGACACGCTCCGCTGTAGCATATGGACAAGTATGTCCTTAGCTTCTACTCATAGTATTCATGGCGAAGTTTCTTCTTCGTTAAATTGTTATATGGTTGGAATTGGAAAATGATACATGTAGTAAATTGCTATAATGTCTTGGGTAATGTGATACTTGGCAATTGTTGTGCTCATGTTTAAGCTCTTGCATCATATGCTTTGCACCCATTAATGAAGAAATACAAAGAGCATGCTAAAATTTGGTTTGCATATTTGGTCTCTCTAAGGTCTAGATAATTTCTAGTATTGAGTTGTGAACAACAAGGAAGACGGTGTAGATTCTTATAATGTTTACAATATGTCTTTTATGTAAGTTTTGCTGCACCGGTTCATCCTTGTGTTTGTTTCAAATAAGCCTTGCTAGGCTAAACCTTGTATCGAGAGGGAATACTTCTCATGCATCCAAAATACTTGAGCCAACCACTATGCCATTTGTGTCCACCATACCTACCTACTACATGGTATTTTCCGCCATTCCAAAGTAAATTGCTTGAGTGCTACCTTTAAAATTCCATCATTCACCTTTACAATATATAGCCCATGGGACAAATAGCTTAAAAACTATTGTGGTATTGAATATGTACTTATGCACTTTATCTCTTATTAAGTTGCTTGTTGTGCGATAACCATGTTCACTGGGGACGCCATCAACTACTCTTTGTTGAATTTCATGTGAGTTGCTATGCATGTTCGTCTTGTCCGAAGTAAGAGCGATCTACCACCTTATGGTTAAGCATGCATATTGTTAGAGAAGAACATTGGGCCGCTAACTAAAGCCATGATCCATGGTGGAAGTTTCAGTTTTGGACATATATCCTCAATCTCAAATGAGAAAATTATTAATTGTTGTTACATGCTTATGCATAAAAGAGGAGTCCATTATCTGTTGTCTATGTTGTCCCGGTATGGATGTCTAAGTTGAGAATAATCAATAGCGAGAAAACCAATGCGAGCTTTCTCCTTAGACCTTTGTACAGGCGGCATAGAGGTACCCCTTTGTGACACTTGGTTAAAACATGTGCATTGTGATGATCCGGTAGTCCAAGCTAATTAGGACAAGGTGCGGGCACTATTAGTATACTATGCATGAGGCTTGCAACTTGTAAGATATAATTTGCATGATACATATGCTTTATTACTACCGTTGACAAAATTGTTTCATGTTTTCAAAATCAAAGCTCTAGCACAAATATAGCAATCGATGCTTTTCCTCTTTGAAGGACCATTCTTTTACTTTTATGTTGAGTCAGTTCACCTATTTCTCTCCACCTCAAGAAGCAAACACTTGTGTGAACTGTGCATTGATTCCTACATATTTGCATATTGCACTTATTATATTACTCTATGTTGATAATATCCATGAGATATACATGTTACAAGTTGAAAGCAACCGCTGAAACTTAATCTTCCTTTGTGTTGCTTCAATGTCTTTACTTTGAATTATTGCTTTATGAGTTAACTCTTATGCAAGACTTATTGATGCTTGTCTTGAAGTGCTATTCATGAAAAGTCTTTGCTATATGATTCACTTGTTTACTCATGTCATATACATTGTTTTGATCGCTGCATTCACTACATATGCTTTACAAATAGTATGATCAAGGTTATGATGGCATGTCACTCCCGAAATTATCCGTGTTATCGTTTTACCTGCTCGGGACGAGCAGAACTAAGCTTGGGGATGCTGATACGTCTCCGACGTATCGATAATTTCTTATGTCCCATGCCACATTATTGATGTTATCTACATGTTTTATGCACACTTTATGTCATATTCGTGCATTTTCTGGAACTAACCTATTAACAAGATGCCGAAGTGCCGCTTTGTTTTCTGCTGTTTTTGGTTTCAGAAATCCTAGTAACGAAATATTCTCGGAATTGGACGAAATCAACGCCCAGGGTCCTATTTTGCCACGAAGCTTCCAGAAGACCGAAGAGTCAACGAAGTGGGGCCACGAGGTGCCCAAACCCTAGGGCGGCGCGGCCCCCCCTTGGCCGCGCGGCCCTGTGGTGTGGGGCCCTCGTGCCCCCTCCTGACTTGCCCTTCCGCCTACTTAAAGCCTCCGTCGCGAAACCCCCAGTACCGAGAGCCACGATACGGAAAACCTTACTGAGACGCCGCCGCCGCCGATCCCATCTCGGGGGATCCAGGAGATCACCTCCGGCACCCTGCCGGAGAGGGGATTCATCTCCCGGAGGACTCTACGCCGCCATGGTCACCTCCGGAGTGATGTGTGAGTAGTCTACCCCTGGACTATGGGTCCATAGCTGTAGCTAGATGGTTGTCTTCTCCCCATTGTGCTTCATTGTCGGATCTTGTGAGCTGCCTAACATGATCAAGATCATCTATCTGTAATTCTATATGTTGCGTTTGTTGGGATCCGATGAATAGAGAATACTTGTTATGTTGATTATCAAAGTTATGTCTATGTGTTGTTTATGATCTTGCATGCTCTCCGTTACTAGTAGATGCTCTGGCCAAGTAGATGCTTGTAACTCCAAGAGGGAGTATTTATGCTCGATAGTGGGTTCATGCCTACATCGATACCTGGGACAGTGACAGAATGTTCTAAGGTTGTGTTGTGCTGTTGCCACTAGGGATAAAACATTGATGCTATGTCTAAGGATGTAGTTGTTGATTACATTACGCACCATACTTAATGCAATTGTCTGTTGCTTTGCAACTTAATACTGGAGGGGGTTCGGATGATAACCTGAAGGTGGACTTTTTAGGCATAGATGCAGTTGGATGGCGGTCTATGTACTTTGTCGTAATATAATGCCCAATTAAATCTCACTATACTCATCATAATATGTATGTGCATGGTCATGCCCTCTTTATTTGTCAATTGCCCAACTGTAATTTGTTCACCCAACATGTTGTTTATCTTATGGGAGAGACACCTCTAGTGAACTGTGGACCCCGGTCCAATTCTCTATACTCGAAATACAATCTATCGCAATACTTGTTCTACTGTTTTTCGCAAACAATCATCTTCCACACAATACGGTTAATCCTTTGTTACAGCAAGCCGGTGAGATTGACAACCTCACTCGTTTAGTTGGGGCAAAGTACTTTGGTTGTGTTGTGCGGGTTCCACGTTGGCGCCGGAATCTCCGGTGTTGTGCCGCACTACATCCCGCCGCCATCAACCTTCAACGTGCTTCTTGGCTCCTCCTGGTTCGATAAACCTTGGTTTCTTTCTGAGGGAAAACTTGCTGCTGTGCGCATCATACCTTCCTCTTGGGGTTCCCAACGAACGTGTGAGTTACACGCCATCAGTCCTCCTTGGACACATCTATTGTGCTATCAACTCAAGAAGAATATACCTCCGGTGATGATGATGAAGAAGATGAAACTTTGAATGGATTGGTTGCTCTTGCTTCTCTCTCCAACAACTCTTCATCACCAAATGAATCCCCCAATGAAGACATTCACTTGGAGGAAGAAAGTTGCCTCATGGATAAATCTTCCGAGTTATCATCCCCTAACCCCTCTATGCCTATCATATCAAATGACCTAGGGGTTGATCATGCTAGTTTAAAAGTGAAACAAGAAATGCTTTATTTTGATGAGTTCATTCTTAACTTGAAAGGTGACACTAAAAAGCATGTTTCAAACCTCATGGTTCGGCTAGCACAACTAGATGATATCCTTGAGAAAAAATGTCAAATAGAGAGAGAGAACTCTCTTGAAATTCATGCTCTTAAAAATGCCCTTGAGGAAGGACAAGAAACTATAACTTCTCTTGAAGAGAGGCTAGAAATTATTGAAGAGCCTCAAGATGAAATTAATAAGCTTACTAAAGATTGAGATCTTGCTAGGGCTAAGGTAAAAGTGATTAAAAAGGAAAAAGCCAAATTTGGTGTTGATCATGAGAAACTTGTGAAGGATCTAGAGGAACTAGACAAGGCTCACAAAGCTTTGAAGAGTAAAAATTCTATCCTCTCCAAGTCTAATGAGCAACTTCAAATTAGGCTTGCTAAATATGATGTGCCTAGCTCCTCCACCTCTACTTGTGATCATGCAAACATTATTGAGGAAAATGCTAGGTTAAAGGATGAACTTGCTAAGGCCTCCTCTCCCCAAAGTAAATTGTCTTTGGATGATCTTTTGAGTAAACAAAGATCAAACAATGGGAAGAGGGCATTGGTTATATTGCCAAGGCAAAGAAGGCAAACAAGAAGAAAGCCAAGCCCGCACAAAAGAAGGTTATCACTAATGATGAAGCCCCTAAGGCCAACATCATTAATGATGATGATGCGGGAATTGCTAACCCTCACTATGTTTTATTTAAAGATTATTATGGTGATGTTTATGCAAAATATGTTGGTCCATATGATGGTTATGTTGCTTGGTCTATTTGGGTCCCAAAGACCCTTGTTGCTAACAAAAGAGGACCCATTGAAAAATGGGTACCTAAATCCAAGAATTGATATCATGTGGGACTATGCCGTCGGAGGGTCAAAATGGGTACTTGATAGTGGATGTACAAGTCATATGACCGGTGGCAAGAACCTCGTCAAGGAGTTGAGGCCCAACATAAATCATATCACCGTCTCCTTTGGCGATAATTCTACATCCGAGGTATTGGGTCTTGGCAAGGTTGTGGTTGCACACAACATTACTCTCGTGGATGTCATGCTTGTCAAAACCCTTGGTTACAATTTACTTTCCGTTTCCGCCCTTGGCAAGATGGGTTTCGCCGTCTTTATTGATAATGATATTGTGGTCCTCTTGTGGAGCAAGACTCTAAAAGTTGCTTCCGTTGGGTATCGCGAACATAACTTGTACGTGGAGGACTTTTCGGGGACCACCACGACAAGTGTGATGTGCCTATTCGGAAAGGCGGATGTGGGTTGGTTGTGGCATCGCCGCTTGGCCCATGTCAACATGAGAACTTTGCAAAGTCTTCATAAGGGGAACCATATTGTGGGACTAATGGAAAATGTGTATTTTGCTAAAGATCGTGTTTGCAGGGCTTGTGTTGAAGGCAAAATGCATGACTCTCCGCACTCAAGCAAGACTATTATCTCTTCCAAGAGGATCTTGGAGCTCCTTCATGTGGATCTCTTTGGTCCCACCACTCATGCAAGTCTTGGTGTGAAGAAACATTGCTTGGTGATTGTTGATGACTACTCAAGATACACTTGGGTCTAATTTCTCAAAAAGAAAGATGAGACTCAAAAAATCTTCATTGACTTTGCCACCGAGGTGCAACGCCAACACAACCTCCTTATAATGGCAATAAGAAGTGACAACGGCTCCGAGTTCAAGAACTATACACTCAATGATTTTCTTAGTGATGAGGGGATAAGACATCAATATTCCGCTGCATACACCCCTCAACAAAATGGTGTTGCGGAGAGGAAGAACCGGACTCTTATGGATATGGCAAGGTCTATGATGGCGGAGTACAAATCCCGCTATAATTTTTGGGCCGAAGCCATCTCCACCGCTTGCCACTCTTCTAACCGGATCTATCTCCGCAAGGGCTTGAACAAGACTCCATATGAAATACTCACCGGGAACAAGCCTAATATCTCATACTTCAAGGTGTTCAGGTGTAAGTGTTTCTATAAAATCAAAGAAGTTCGTTTATCTAAATTTCCTCCTAAAGCTTTGGAGGGTATATTTGTTGGTTACGGTGCCGAATCTCACACTTATAGAGTCTTTGATGTATCCTCCGGGATTATCATAGAATCTCGTAGTGTGAAGTTCGAAGAAAATGATGGCTCCCAAGTGGGGCAAGTTGATGTTTGTGCAGGTGATGAAATACCTCAAGATGCCATAATAAGAATGGTTGTGGGCTTTTTCCACCCCATTGAGGGACACGGTGTGGCGTCTCGGGAAGGACTATGCTCTACCACGGTGGAGCCCTCATCTTCTCAACATCAACAAACCCCATCTCATGAAGCTAATGATGCACCAACCCAAGAACAAGAACAAAACCCTCCCTCTAGTGTGCAAGATCAAGGACAAGATCAACCAAAGGTTCATGATGGCTCCAATGAGGATCCATTCAATTTGTGTCATTCAACGAACAATGTCCAAGATCAAGCACATGATGTTGAGCAATCTCAAGAAATTGAGGAAGCTCAAATTGAAGGTCAAGAAGGGGACCCAAATGATCAAGTTGATCAAGTGATACCTCCAAGGCCAAGAAGAACCAAGGAGGAGATCGAGGCCCGTCGTCTAGCAAGAAGAGATAGGAACTTGGAAATTCTTGGACACACTCATGATAAGGTCCTAAGTGATGTAAGAGGAAGAGTTTCCACAAGAAGGCAATTGGCTAACTTTAGAAATCATCATGCTTATATCTCCTTAGTGGAACCCAAGAAAGTATTTGAGGCTCTTGAAGATTCGGATTGGTTGGAAGCTATGCATGAGGAACTCAACAACTTCAAGCTCAATAAAGTTTGGACCTTAGTAGAGAAGCCAAAGGAGTGCCGCAATGTTATAGGAACTAAATGGATTTTCAAGAACAAGCAAGATGAGTTTGGAAATGTTGTGAGGAACAAGGTAAGATTGGTAGCTCAAGGTTTCTCTCAAATTGAAGAATTGACTTTGGAGAAACTTATGCTCCCGTGGCTCTCCTTGAGTCCATCTGTATCCTTCTTGCTTATGCATCGCATCATAACTTTAAGTTACAACAAATGAATGTGAAAAGTGCATTTCTTAATGGTCCTTTTCATGAAGAGGTTTATGTTAAGCGACCCCCGGGGTTTAAGGATCTCAACTTTCCTAACCATGTCTATAAGCTTGATAAAGCACTTTATGGTCTCAAACAAGCTCCTAGAGCTTAGTACGGGCACCTTAAAGAATTGTTGATCAACCGTGGATTTGATGTTGGGCTAATCGATCCCACTCTTTTTACTAAGAGGGTCAATGGGGAGCATGGTGTAGTATGCAAGTCCGATATAACACCAATGAAACATCGTTCCACTAGTATTATATCGCTCAGAGTGGTACAACAAAAACATATGCGGGTCCAAGGCATGTCTATAGAATTACAACACAGACTCTTTACAAAAGGTCAGCACAGCCTCCTACTTTACAATGAGGTAAATCTGCAAATAAACTCCAGAAGAACGACTCGTAGTCTAGTCCTATCACGAACTCTATTTGTAGAGTATTTAACTAGCTATAGAGGCTATGGATAGATTCTAGCTAAGTAGGAGCTAGGTTTAGGAAACTAGTTCCCTTCTATGGCTAAACTAGGTTTTCTCCTTGTTGGATGTGGTATCTGATTCCTCTAACAAGGTCTTGTCTCTTGAAGTAGTTGTTGACTCCTCCGCCTTCGAGTTACACTGTAGATCCTCCTTCGATGCCTTCATATCTAAGCGGGGATTTAAGAGTGGGATGAGTACGAGCGTACTCAACAAGTTCATTATAGGAAAGAGGTGTTTAATGCACTAGCTACGGCATTAGACCAGAAAGTCTAATACCAATGCAGGTTTTCATAATCATTTCTTCAAAAGGTTGCTTTTATTCAGAAGAACTATGTCCGTCAGCCTTCACCGGTTTACTAGAACTTCATGGAGCTCCTTTCCGGCCGCGTTCGCAGTTCCTTATCCCGGCACAGGGAGTGACAGGTCACGGTTCTTTACACTCTGCAGAGGTGTGTTGCTTTACCCATAAGAGATCTTAACCTTGGTGCCAACCGGGTGATCTTCCCGTCCACACTTCCTATGGTGTGAGGCCCGGTATAAGGTCATAGCCAATCATATTCCTCCGCTGCCTCATACACCCACCCGTTGTTGCAAACCCCGAACCTGGGTCCTCGCCGGTCCTCTTACTCCAATTAAGGATGGACCCCGACCACGACAACAGTTCAGGTCTCTACCATGAACTCCTTCGCCGGCAGCTGCAACCCATCATAGACCGCAATTACCGTGGGGACTTTATCGGGACCCCCACCCTACCACTTGTCCTCTCTTGGATCAAGGGTACCACTTGTCCTCTCTTGGATCAAGGGTCTACGGTAAAGCGCATCCGTTGATGTACAAGAGGTGGAAATACAATTGACTATTCCGTCCCACTCCAGCATCTTATGGTTAACACGGGTATTACGGCACAAGAATCATCGGCGACATTTGTTGTTTAATCCTAGATGGATATAAACCCTTGCAATGGAACCTCCACCATATCAACACAATCCATGGTTCCATTGCCCACCACATAGTCATATTCATAGTTATGAAAATAGTGGTTTTGCTTTTTATGCAATAGTGATAAACATAGTACTTTGCAAGTAATTTGGTAAAAATACTCAAATGACATGAGCAAGTGATGAACTTGCCTTTCTTGACTCGCAAGATTATGCGGACAAGGTCTTCGATACGCATTAACTCCAAATTCTGAAATAGCATCATCGTCCGGTAAGGACGATGTTTAAAAGATTGGCAAGGATGCAATAATGCATAAGTATGAGATGCAGTCGCTCTAAGCGTGATCTAACCCCGATGATTTAGGATCAGTGAGTTGTAGTGATTAGTTCAGGGTGTGTTGCACTTTTAGAGTGATTCACAAACAAGGTTCTTATTCAGGTTTGTGTTGGTTTAGAATCATAAGCAAGTGGTAAAATGCATAGTAACAATCATACACATCAAGGAATAGTGGTTGTATAATAAGTAAAGAGCAGTTGTCAATTTTAAGTCCTATAGTGCATGGTTGATGATTATCTATTATATATTTCAAAAGAATAACTTTTGAAGAACATGTTCTTTAATAAAGAACAAGTATGATAGTTAGGATTGTGGAGTTCTATGGTTTATTATGGGTCCCCAAACTAGTTTCTGGAGTAGAGGTTAGATGGATACCAACAAAGTTGGATTCATAAGCTACTAGGGCTTGTATGGTTTTAATTAAGCCTAAGTATCTTAAGCGAATCATTATATGTAGGTGCTATCAAGGTTGGTATACCTTGCTAATGATAGTTGGCTAGGTTTTACAGATCATATTAAGCAGGTTTGATGGCTACTCCCTATTTTTCTTCAAAAGAATAACTTTTGAAGAACATACTTCTTAAGTAATAAGAAGTATAAGTAATAAGAAGTATATCAATTAGGGTTGAGGTGGTCTAGGTTTTACTATTGGATCCACGACTAGTTTCATTTAATTCACTAATTAGGGACTAGTTGGTTACTAATTAGGATGGGTACATGTGCAGCAAGTATTGGCATGTTTTAGCTAAACATGGATAACAAATTAAATTACTACGCATGGTTTCTACTATGGTTGACCATAGGGTATCATATTAAAGAATGGTTATCAAGGTGGTGTCATGAGTTAAACATTAGGGTTTACTATACCCTCTCATTTGTTCCACTAAGTAATCAATGATGGCTTCCTAAGCTAGGTGGCTCATTAACCCCAAGTAGAGTTTAGTTGAGTAGAAGCATGGAAAGTGAATTACTATACAAGGTTGGTATTAGGATTGATCACCATGGTTATACTAAATAATGGGGTTTAAGGTTGATCACATGGAACTAAAAGTTAATGTTTATAATTACTTGATCATATAAGGATAACTCAACATGAGTGCATGAAATGACAACCTTATTGGCGAAAGGAACTTGTATAACTCTAATAAGGTATGGACATGCAATTAATTTGTTGTGTAGAGTTTATAAGTAAAATATAAACATTATTTTTATTGGTTTATTAAAGATTCTAGAATTAGTTGTTTAGGATAAGACAATCACTATCAATATCCTGTTAGGGTTTAGGGTTTTAAGTAGTAGGTGAAACAAGGTTATATCCTTTAATTCTTTTCTAGGTTTCGGAAGTATATGTTGAAGTAATGATCAATTAGGGTTTTTCCTATGATTAAACATAACCATAAAGAAACAATTGTTGTATTATATGAAATTTTAATACAAAGTAATATTTACTATTTTCTTGATGTGAAAAATAGAAATAAGAAAATTATATATATATATATTTAGTATTTAGGTCTTAATAGTTTAAGATTTAGAATTGGTTTTCTAAAATTTAGAGGAAAATTCATATTATTATTATTTTGATTTTTAATGTATTTGTTTTCTATTATTTATTTCATTTAAAGGATTTTCATTTTCATTGTTTTTTTTTAAATAGCCAAATGGCTAAATGTGTTGGCCCAGCTGGTCTGGCTGGACCAGACAAACCTTGGCCCAAAGGACTGGCCTGGTTTGGGCTCGGTCAAACCCCCATCCCGACCGATCTCTCTTCCTCTCACTCGCACACATATCGCCTCTATCGATTCCCCTCTGCTCCCCCGCGATGTGGTCGCCGACCGCTTCTCTGGCCGATCGCCCGCCACCTCCGGCGCCGCCGCTGATCGGCGAGGATCTGCCCGGCCTCCTTCTGCCAGTCTCCAACCTCCACAGCGCCTCACGCACGCAAGAGCATATGCACGCGTACCTGCGCGTCGCTGACGGCGTGCCGCCGCACGGTGCTGCTGGTCACCTCCGCTACCGTCGTTGGCTAGCAAAGCTCCGCCACCAACCTCTTCCTCAATCACCCGCCACCACGAGGCTCGCCGCCCTCTCGCGCGCGCGGCCACGCGAAACCCTAGCAGAGACTCAGGTTCGTTGATGCGGACGCGGTGGTCGCCGATTCCGGCTCCCACGCCCCCTGCTGCTCCATCCTGACTACTGCGACCTCCTCCTCGACCTCCCCTGCTCTAGTTCGTCCTCAACGCCTCGCTGTCGTGCGACCCGGTACGAGCGGCGGGACCGTGCTGTGGTCGATGCTATCGATCGATGGTGGCTGCTGTGTCTACCGTCTGGTAATTCTTTGACCAGCTCGTGGTGGTGCTCTGATGTGGCTGTGATCTGTGGTGCTCGACACCGATGAACGGTGCTGCAAACGCACCCTCGGCGTCGACGTACTGGTGCTGCTGCTGTGATGATTGTGGTGGTGATGTTGATGTTCCCATTGCATCCTCGACCTCGACGCCGATGGGACGGTGCCGCGGACGCAACCCCGGCGTCGCCTACATCACCTACTCCCTAAGTATTTCACTGTGAGCTATTTCCTCTCCATTACCCTATCTATGATTCCGTTGTCATGAGCTGTATAGTTTACTGCTTGATAATCCAGTGCTCCAAGTGATCGGTATGGTGGTTGTGCTTCCTAAAGTGCCTCAATTTAGATAATTAACTACCCTGGCATGTATGTGAACTGATGTTACTTATACTGACGAACTGCACTTCTCTTTTCCGTTGAATTCAATTATAAGGTTTGAAAGAAATGGTCTGATAAGGATTCTAGTTTTGTTGGCTTAGACTAGTAGCTCTACTTGCTGCTATATATTTGTGATGCCCCCGGTTTGGATGATTTACTCATTCAGGTATAAATGAATGACTCCTGAAACTTTGACAGTTCAGTTAACACTTGCTTACCCTTTTAGTGAGATATGCAAGATACAAAGTATTATTGTTTGCAGATTGGTGCTTTGCTTGATGGCTTTATCGTGAGCTTGTATGTATGCTTCTATTGCTTTGATTAGTGGAGATGCTTATCGGATCATGTGCATACATGATCCGATCATGGAATTCTGTTGGTGACTAAAGGAAAGCTTTGTCCAATCCTTGGGCAGATCCGTGTTGTATGATTAAATTGATAAAAACAAATGTTCTTCTTGCTAGATTCAGATGCTTTACTATTTGGTTGGCTTGAGAGCTTAAGTCGATGTTCTTATAGTTTAGACTTAATGTCTTTTCTTCCTTTGCATAAGTGCCCATGTGCTTTCTAGTTATCATATCTATCATGTGGTGCCTCGGATGAGTGTGCACGGGATACATATGTATGAATAGGATTTGGTACCGTAGGTGCTTGTGTAAAATATGGAACAGACATTGGTCAAAGCTGTATGATCAGATGATGTTAAATGTCCATCCCAAGCTTCTGATGTTGCTTGACTAAATTTAATGGACAGATCGATGCTTGCTTTAGCCGATGATGCAAAGGCTGAGGCAAAAACTTGGATATGAACGAGATATTAATATTTGACTTAAATTCTCTGTGATGAGCTTGGCATAGCACTACTATGCAGATCTGAGAGAAATAATTTCTCCTGATCCTCCTAGACCAGATCTAGTTGAAGGGTGGTTTGATGGAGTGTTGTGTGTTCTTCTCTTTATTTTCTCTTATCCTAGTTGTGCAAGCTAGTATGCTGAGATGCTTATATTAAATCAATGGATCAACCTGTTGTAGCAAAGTGGAATAGCTGGTGATGTTGATCTTGATCTACTGCTTGTTTGACTGCACCTCCTCCTAGCTCCTGCTTGATCCTGTTTCTAGGATACCACCATACCGGTCCTTGGTTGGATGAACTGGGATATCTCCCGAGATGGTTTGATGGCCTGGATGAAGAACAACTATTGTTTCTTGTGTTCTTGATCCGGTCGATGAACCTCGTGCTAAGGAGCTGTGTGCTCCAAGGGATGCCTCTTTTATTGATGACCTGGGGCTGTGCTTGGCCGTGTACTACCGCCTATGTGCTCAGTGCGTGAGACAAGCACATAGCATGCATGTGTGACAGTGCTACTTGCTTGTGTGGTGCAAGTCTCCGCCTGGTACATCCCCTCTTGTGGATGAGCATGGACTGAGAAAGATCTTCTCATTTTCTTTCCATTACTTTCTAACCTGGCCACTTGGCTTTACTTTTCTTTTTGGTTTCTTTGTTTGTTTTGCAGGTGACCAAAGAAACAAAGAATAGAAGATATTTAAATAGGTTTAGCTTAGCTTTTCTTTTCTGTTTAGATTCTTGTAATATTTGTAATTTGTAATATTATGGATATTGTAATGACTTTGTAAATGTGTATATAATTAATAAAATGTAATTTCCCTATTCTTAATACTTCTTATCTTGTCTTATTCCTAATTCAAACATTGTTTGAATTCTAATTAGAAATTTATAATCTGAATTCAAATACTTATTTGAATTTCTGCCTTCCATATTTGAATGTGAATTCAAATTATTTCCCCCAAAACAAATGAATTCTGAAAGGTCAGGTCGAAATTTGTTGCACCCACATCGAAGACTAACTCAATTCCATCGATGTAAGAGAAACCTCGATCCCTTTGGAGGTTTTAAACAAAAGCGCGAAAATTCCCCGGATTTTCTATGCATGAATGCAATGCACACATCTGTTTCCTCTATTTTTGTAACCCCATTACCTGGGATATTACAGTCTCTACCCCTTAAACTAAACTTCATCCTCGAAGTTTGAACTCTCTCACGTTTCCGGAGTGTGAATCTGACTTGTGCAGACTATATCTTTTCTCGAACTCTGTATTGATCTTGTTGGATATATCTAAATATATCCCTTGTCCAGATTCTTCCTGGAATCCATTAGTGTCTGTCTCTGAACCATGGTTCTTACTTTGATTCTTAGATTTCTTCCAACATCATAATCTTGTTTCCTTTCTCATTGAAGATTCAATGGTTAAGACTTCTTCTGATGCTGCTAGTCTTAACTGAAGACTGATTTGATAATACATTCCTAATTGATAAATAGGTCTTTGTTTTCCCTTACTACCAAAAGTGCAATAATGGTACTTGGTAAGGTACTTACCTTGGAAATGATCTTGATGGTTTATTCCTCTAAGAATGGATTAGACTCATTTAGTCCATCCAATCATAGTTTGTAGTTGATACCTATAACTATTTTTGGATTATTTAGGTTCCATGAAAGGAATCATTCCAATGGACTTAAGTTTTTGGTATAGTCAATCTCCTTCGGTCTTTGGCCTTCTTGAGCTGTATTTGGTCTATGGTATTTTTTCGTCCAATTTCTTTATGCTTGACTTACTTGAGCTTTCATACTTCTGAGTAAATATTACTCACTTTCTCAAGTTATAGTCCACTTCTTACTTCCTCGAGGTATGAACCTCGGCTTCTGGTGTGACATCCTTCTGAAAGTATTGTTCAACAATCTTATGAAAATAAGATTGAACTTCCTCTCAGTTCAGACCTTCTGCTTCTATCAAGCTTAAAGTATTAAGTTATTGTACATCTATCTCAATCTTTACTCTACCCCTTTGAGTTTTCTTATGGTCTTCAACTCCTATTCTTCCAACTATTGGACTTATGGTTAGAATATTGGTCTAGGTCTAGTTTTTGGTTTGTACTCTTCGAATGTCTTGCGAAGAATATCTGTGGTGTATCCACTCAATTGTGGACATCCAATGTGAATCCTTCGAGTAATTGATTATAGGTCATTGTTATTTGGCTGGCAAAATTTTATTTGTTTACAACTTCTTGGTACAATTAATCCAATGGTGGACTACTTGATACCAATTGTGGCTATCTGTTATCGAAAGATGGATTCTTTTATAGGTTTTGATCAACTGAACGAAACATCTTCTACTTTATCTCGCAGTAATGATTCTATACCAATTGGGGTCTTCTGATATCAACTATGATCTTCTAATATCTGTTATGGTTTCATAAGTCATCTTCCTTCTGTCAGGGTTTATTTTGCAAGAGAACCACTAACTGACACTATGATTATAGTATCCTAAGTGATTTCCCATGCATTCCCTCTTCTATGTTAACTATGGATCTGCTTCGGCTTCACCATAATCACCAGATTTCTCACCTTCATGCTTCTTATGTACTAAATTATTCCTCTGTCGAGGTTAAGCATGAGTTTCTGATTGTACTTCCTTCAGGGTATTGTGGTTACTTCCCCCAACTTTGTTTCCTTCTTCTGATTAATCTTCATCTTGTCTACGGAATCTTCCAGAATTCGTCGCTTCCTCACATGAATACCATTACCCTCTAGATCTATAGCATCAAGGACTTGATATTGCAACATGCATTTGCATATCAATGTCAAACTTCATGTATGGATCTAGTCAAACAATGAAAATCCAATAAAATCCAAGAAAATTCAGCTTTGTGTTTATAATACACATCATCATAAGCCTGAATATAATAGTTGAGTAAGACATCTCTAAACATCAGGCTCTGATGC
The DNA here is from genome assembly GCF_022539505.1 of Lolium rigidum. Taxonomy (NCBI): domain Eukaryota; kingdom Viridiplantae; phylum Streptophyta; class Magnoliopsida; order Poales; family Poaceae; genus Lolium; species Lolium rigidum. The sequence goes on from NC_061508.1 coordinate 296,142,488, forward strand.
GTAGTATATAACACCACATAAGATAGGTTTATATCGTGATACTTAGTACGAATAGGTGGATTTCTACTATTTGTCTCAACATTTACCTTAATTGCACATTTGCAATGAGATAAACTTGAAACAAGGTGGTCTAGGATAGCTAAGGTTAACCTAGTTTTGTTTGGAAGTACTAACAAAGTATTATACCATATATAAGTGCTATTGAGGACTACTTCCTATGATACATTGAGTTCTAACACATGGCTACTCTGAATACATATCTATTAAGATATATTTCCTATACTTCCAAGTGTTTCTATCATAAAACTATGGTCATGATGTGCTTGGCACACTTCCCATTGTTTTGGAACACAATTCTTGCACTATTGTTTAGCACTTGACTTCTGCTTGTACTTCTCCTAATTACTTTAGATGTTCATCACATAAGGATCCTCAGGTGAATCATATATGATTTCTATCTCTACCCTGTAAGTAGGCATATTTTATTCCTATCTCTCCTCCTTACCTCCCATGATTGACTCATCATGGTCTATACTACCTCATATAACTCAGAGTTATCACTTACTAACAATTGTTTCACATGTCTAGATAATTTTTATTTACTCATTACTTAACTTGGTCTACATCTTCTATCAGGATTTCTTAATTATCTTCTTCACTTGATTTACTCCTATTACATGTCTGAATAATTCTTACTGAATCATAACTTGTGTTGGTACACATCTTCCAATAGGATATCTTCCTTATGGTTGTATCCTCTCTTTGGACTACCATGTATTGTGTACCAACTGTGATCTACCCATCTATTGTTTAGGAACTTAATTGTGTGCTATATGTTTGGGATTAGCTAACTAACTTAGGAAAGATAGGGAAGAAATGTTGACTTAAGTGTGTCAGGATTATTCTCAAGTGAATATCCATCTCAAGTCATATGCAGTATTTGGTTTACCTAGGACAACTTCCTATAGACACTACCAATCCTATAGGTCTCCTTTAAAGGGTTTTAAATCCTAGGGTCAAAGCATTTGCTCTGATACCAACTGTGGTGACCCGACATACCACTGCATGGTGTAGTATGCAAGTCTGATATAACACCAATGAAACATCGTTCCACTAGTATTATATCGCTCAGAGTGGTACAACAGAAACATATGCGGGTCCAAGGCATGTCTATAGAATTTTACAAAAGGTCAGCACAGCCTCCTACTTTACAATGAGGTAAATCTGCAAATAAACTCCAGAAGAACGACTCGTAGTCTAGTCCTATCACGAACTCTATTTGTAGAGTATTTAACTAGCTATAGAGGCTATGGATAGATTCTAGCTAAGTAGGAGCTAGGTTTAGGAAACTAGTTCCCTTCTATGGCTAAACTAGGTTTTCTCCTTGTTGGATGTGGTATCTGATTCCTCTGACAAGGTCTTGTCTCTTGAAGTAGTTGTTGACTCCTCCGCCTTCGAGTTACACTGTAGATCCTCCTTCGATGCCTTCATATCTAAGCAGGGGATTTAAGAGTGGGATGAGTACGAGCGTACTCAACAAGTTCATTATAGGAAAGAGGTGTTTAATGCACTAGCTACGGCATTAGACCAGAAAGTCTAATACCAATGCAGGTTTTCATAATCATTTCTTCAAAAGGTTGCTTTTATTCGGAAGAACTATGTCCGTCGGCCTTCACCGGTTTACTAGAACTTCATGGAGCTCCTTTCCGGCCGCGTTCGCAGCTTCCTTATCCCGGAACGAGGAGTGACAGGTCACGGTTCTTTACACTCTGCGAGAGGTGTGTTGCTTTACCCATAAGAGATCTTAACCTTGGTGCCAACCGGGTGATCTTCCCGTCCACACTTCCTATGGTGTGAGGCCCGGTATAAGGTCATAGCCAATCATATTCCTCCGCTGCCTCATACACCCACCCGTTGTTGCAAACCTCGACCCTGGGTCCTCGCCGGTCCTCTTACTCCAATTAAGGATGGACCCCGACCACGACAACAGTTCGGGTCTCTACCATGAACTCCTTCGCCGGCAGCTGCAACCCATCATAGACCGCAATTACCGTGGGGACTTTATCGGGACCCCCACCCTACCACTTGTCCTCTCTTGGATCAAGGGTACCACTTGTCCTCTCTTGGATCAAGGGTCTACGGTAAAGCGCATCCGTTGATGTACAAGAGGTGGAAATACAATTGACTATTCCGTCCCACTCCGGATCTTATGGTTAACACGGGTATTACGGCACAAGAATCATCGGCGACATTTGTTGTTTAATCCTAGATGGATATAAACCCTTGCAATGGAACCTCCACCATATCAACACAATCCATGGTTCCATTGCCCACCACATAGTCATATTCATAGTTATGAAAATAGTGGTTTTGCTTTTTATGCAATAGTGATAAACATAGTACTTTGCAAGTAATTTGGTAAAAATACTCAAATGACATGAGCAAGTGATGAACTTGCCTTTCTTGACTGCAAGATTATGCAGACAAGGTCTTCGATACGCATTAACTCCAAATTCTGAAATAGCATCATCGTCCAGTAAGGACGATGTTTAAAAGATTGGCAAGGATGCAATAATGCATAAGTATGAGATGCAGTCGCTCTAAGCGTGATCTAACCCCGATGATTTAGGATCAGTGAGTTGTAGTGATTAGTTCAGGGTGTGTTGCACTTTTAGAGTGATTCACAAACAAGGTTCTTATTCAGGTTTGTGTTGGTTTAGAATCATAAGTGATGACCCACAAGTATAGGGGGTGTATCGTAGTATTTTCGATAAGTAAGAATGTCGATCCCAACGAGGAGCAGAAGGTGTTGACAAGCAGTTTCGATGAAGGATTCACTGTAAATGCTCACAGACAAGTATTCGGGGGTTTTGATGTAACAGTTGAATAAAGTACGAGTAAGTAAAGTGCGAGAGTAACAATTGCAGCGAGTGGCCCAATCCTTTTTAGCACAAAGGACAAGCCGGTTTGTTTACTTATAATGACCAAACGTTCTCGAGGACACACGGGATTTTAGTCTAGTGCTTTCGCTACATACGGCTAAATAATCTTCATTGTTATGATAAGTGTTGTGTGGGTGAACCTATGCTAATGTACCGCCCTTCCTAGGACTAATACATACTTGTGATTATACCCCTTGCAAGCATCCGCAACTACAAGAAAGTAATTAAGAATAAATCTAACCACAGCCTTAAACTGCGAGATCATGCGATCCCTCCCGCATCGATATACCAACGGGGTTTAGGTTTCGTCACTCCGGCAACCCCGCAATTGGCAAACGAGTACAAGATGCATTCCCCTAGGCCCATAAATGGTGAAGTGTCATGTAGTCGACGTTCACATGACACCACTAGAAGAATAACACCACAACTTAAATATCATACCATTGAATATTACTCATCCATAGTTCACTACTAACATTTAGACTTCACCCATGTCCTCAAGAACTAAACGAACTACTCACGAGACATCATATGGAACATGATCAGAGGTGATATGATGATGAATAACAATCTGAACATAAACTTGGTTCAATGGTTTCACTCAATAGCATCAACAACAAGTAGGAATAGATACCGGGAGAGTTTCCCCTATCAAACAATCAAGATCAAACCCAAATTGCTACGGCGGTGACGAGGTGCTGCGGTGGAGACGGCGGTGATGATGGTGGAGATGATGATGATGGTGATGGAGATGATGTCCAGCTCGATGACGGTGACGATGGCGTCGATTTCCCCCTCCGGGAGGGAATTTCCTCGGCGGATTCCTGCCCGCCGGAGAGCTCTTTTCTCTCTGGTGTTCTCCGCCCCGCAGAGGCGGCTGTAACTCCTCGTGAGGAACCCTCTCTGGCTTAGGTCTTCGGGACGAAGGGTTTCGCGAAGAAAAGGAGGCGAAAGGGGCTGTGGGGCCCCCACACCACATGGTGGCGCGGCCAGGCCATGGGCCGCGCCGCCCTATGGTGTGGGCCCACCCTGGGTCCAGCTGGCTCCTCCTTCTGGCTTCCTTCGTCATCTTGAAAAATAGGATTTTTGGTATAATTTCCTCCCATAGTTGATCTTCCGAAATATCGCGTTACGACGGTGCTTTTTCCAGCGGAATCCCGGCTCGGTGCTTGACCCTCCAATAATGATGAAACATGCAAAATAGATGAAATAACATAAGTATTGTGTCCAAATATGAAATATATCAATGAATAACAGCAAATTATGATACAAAATAGTGATGCAAATTGGACGTATCAACTCCCCCAAGCTTAGACTTCGCTTGTCCCCAAGCGAAACTGAACTCAGTAAACAGGACCACATGTTTATGGAGTGAATAGTCGATAAATAAAATACGGACAAGAAGCATCATATTCATTCACACAAGACATTATAGTAAACAACTTCTTCATATAACTCAACTTGAAACAAGTATAAGGTAATCACAAATAAAGGTGCATAAGGAATCATAGTTGGTGATGGCAAACTTCGTTCTTGGTCAGAGAACAATTAACAGATTATATTTATCTCATTGAGCAGCGCTCTCATGTTAAAGGTTATATGGCACAACTTGCATACTCAATCATAATGGTCTCCTCATAATCATTGATAACTTGAAAAGTTATATTCATTAAGATAAAACTTGTACTGAACAAGGAAGAATAAAAACATGATGAAGCATATCACAATATAATGGTTTGATCACAACAACTCAAATGCTTGCTTGAGATGGAGGGAAATAGGTTTACTGACTCAACATAAAGTAAAAGACAGGCCCTTCGCAGAGGGAAGCAGTGATTAAATCATGTGCTAGAGCTTTTTCAGTTTTGAAATCATATAGAGATAATAAAAGTAACATTTTGAGAAGTGTTTGTTGTTGTCAACGACTGGTAGCGGGTACTCTAACCCCCTTGCCAAACAACCTTCAAAGAGCGGCTCCCATTTTATTTTTATTTTGTGTGGCACTCCTTCCAACCTTTCTTTCACAAACCATGGCTAACCGAATCCTCGGGTGCCTGCCAACAATCTCATACCATGAAGGAGTGCCTTTTTATTTTAGTTTTATTATGATGATGACACTCCCCCCAACCTTTGCTTACACAAGCCATGGCTAACCAAATCCTTCGGGTGCCGTCCATCAATCACATACCATGGAGGAGTGTCTATTTAGTTTAATTAATTTGGGACTGGGAATCCCATTGCCAGCTCTTTTTGCAAAATTATTGGATAAGCGGATGAAGCCACTAGTCCATTTGTGAAAGTTGCCCAACAAGATTGAAAGATAAAACACCACATACTTCCTCATGAGCTATAAAACATTGACACAAATAAGAGATACTAAGTTTTGAATTGTTTAAAGGTAGCACATGAAGTATTTACTTGGAATGGCAGAAATTACCATGTAGTAGGTAGATATGGTGGACACAAATGGCATAGGTTTGGGTTAAAGTTTGGATGCACGAGAAGTATTCCCTCTCAGTACAGGTTTTTGGCTAGCAAGGCTAATTAGCAAGCATAAGAGTTGAAGGAAACAAACAAATATACATGTGCTAGAAACAATCATGCATCTTCCTTGTAAGCACAAACAATTTTAACTTCAGAATAATAAGCTATGAGCTAACAAGAAAGAAAGACAATGAAACAACTACATGTATTTCTCTTTTCTACTTAAACCTCAAAGTGTTGTTGCTATTGACCAATGCTAAGTTTGCCAAAACCAAATAGATTTATTCAATGCTCCCAAAGTGATACCAATACTAATGACAGGATAAATCATATAATAGAGATTGCAAACTAAAATGAGATGTGCAATATGTAAATGATAAGACTTCTCATTAATATTCCATAACGACAACTCACACCAAGGGATACATAGATAACCAACTAAAGGAGAGATACTTCCACATTGCAACCCATCTTATATAATAACTTCCCTACTCATGATATGACACTACTTGACAATAAAAAGTAAAAGATAGTGATGATGTGATACCGCGGCACTCCCCCAAGCTTGGAACAAACCAAGGGGATGCCAATACCGATGATGAATTACTCCTTTGGCGATGGTGGTGATGAATTCCTGACAAGTTTCTTACAGATCTCCTTCAACTTCAGTTTCTCGGCTTGGCAATTCTGCACTAAGACTCGAAGATATTCATTGTTATCTGAAGTTGGCGATGATGACCTTGTGATGTGAATCGAATGGTATTCCAGTATTCTTCGGAGACGGCAATTCTCCTCCTGGAGTATCTCCACTTCTCTTCTTAGAGCCCGATATTGATCACAAAACTCATCGGTAGTCCGTAGAGCTTCTTCCAACACAGGGAAGGAGTCGAGGCTAAGAGCTGGTGGTAAAGGTCCCTGCAAGTTATGAGAAAAAGAACGTCGAGTGTCAACAGATCCCACCAAAATTTGCTTGCTCCCAATGGCTTGCTGCTCTTGTCTTGATGGCACCCTCTTCACTTCTTCCTCCGAAAGCCCCTTGCCTTTGTTGTTGGAGGCCATGGTGCTTCTAGACCGAAAACAAATCCTGGCAGAAACAGCTCGAAACAAAACACGTCGAGAAAACGATATACGGACCTCCAGGGGTCCGGGGGATTATATAGCAAAAAATTTCGCGACATAAGGAAAGTACCAGATCGAACCAGAGTCGGAAAGGGGCGACGAGGCGGCCAGACCATAGGTCGGTGCGGGCCCAGGTCAGGCCGCGCCGCCCTATGGTGGCACCCCCTCGTGCGTCCTTTCCATTCCGTTTCGAACTCGTAATTTTTCATATTTTCCAAAAACAGCAAAAATATTGTTCGGAAAGTAAATTGCGAACTTTTCATTACCAGTACTGTTAACTATTCAAAGTCGAGTTCTGGCGGACTGTCAATTTTCCCTTTGATGAAAGCCTCCGGTGTTTCCACTTGAATAACATCAACATCAACATTATAGGAATCACCTGAGATATAATGCTTGAGTCTTTGTCCGTTCACCACTTGCGTGGCATTGCCTTGGAGAGAGCTAATTTTAATTGCTCCTGAACGATACACCTCCTCAACAACATACGGTCCTTCCCATTTTGAGAGTAATTTCCCTGCAAAGAGTCTGAGACGAGACCGATACAATAGGACTTTATCCCCAACATTAAATTCTCTTTTAATAATCCTTCTATCATGCCATTTTTTAACTTTCTCTTTAAAAAGTTTAGCATTTTCATAAGCTTCACTTCTCCATTCATCTAGAGAACTCAATTGCAACAACCTCTTATTACCGGCAAGTTTAGGATCTTTATTTAATTCTCTAACAGCCCAATAAGCTTTGTGCTCTAGTTCTAAAGGTAAATGACAAGCTTTCCCATAAACCATTTTATAAGGTGACATTCCCATGGGATTTTTATAAGCAGTTCTATAAGCCCATAGTGCATCCTTCAATTTACTAGCCCAATTCTTTCTAGTTTTATTAACGGTCTTTCCCAAAATAGATTTAATCTCTCTATTTGATAATTCTACTTGACCACTAGTTTGAGGATGATAAGCGGAAGCAATTCTATGATTAATACCATACCTAGCAAGAGTTTTTCTAAAACCTCCATGAATAAAATGAGAACCTCCATCAGTCATAATATATCTAGGTACTCCAAATCTAGGAAAGATAATGTCTAAAAGCATTCTTAAAGAGGTCTCACCATCAGCACTTTTTGTAGGTATGGCTTCCACCCATTTAGTAACATAATCAACAGCAACAAGTATATGAGTATTACCTTCTGAAGACGGAAAAGGTCCCATGAAGTCAAATCCCCAACAATCAAATGGTTCAATAACAAGAGTATAATTCATAGGCATTTCATTACGTCTGGAGATATTACCAACCCTTTGGCATTCATCACAAGATAAAATAAACTTTCTCGCATCCTTGAAGAGAGTTGGCCAATAAAAACCTGATTATAAAACCTTTTGCGCGGTTCTTTCTCCGGCGTGATGTCCTCCATAAACACTACCATGACATTTACTCAATATCTCTTGTTGTTCATATTCGGGAACACATCTTCGCATAATACCATCCACTCCTTCTTTATATAAGTGTGGGTCATCCCGAAATAATGCCTCAAGTCATAAAAGAATTTCCTCCTTTCGCTGAAGCTGAAAAGGTTGGAGGCAAGTACTTGGAAACAATAAAGTTAGCATAATCAAGCATACCAAGGACTCGTCTCGCGAGCTCACCTTTATTACAGCTAATTGTTCATTTGGAAAACTATCATTAACAGGAACAGGATCATAAGCAATATTTTCCAATCTAGACAAATTATCAAGCAACAGGATTATCAAGCACCTTTCCTATCTACAATATGTAAATCAAATTCTTGCAAAAGAAGTACCCATCTAATAAGCCTCGGCTTAGCATCTTTCTTTGTCATAAGGTATCTAATTGCAGCATGATCAGTATGAATCGTAACTTTTGAATCAACAATATAAGATCTAAATTTATCACAAGCAAAGACTACGAGCTAATAATTCTTTTTCAGCTTGTAGCATAATTTCTTTGAGCAAGCATCAAGAGTTTTACTAGCATAATGAATAACATTCAGTTTTTTATCTACTCACCGTCCAAGAACAGCGCCTACAACAAAATCACTAGCATCACACATAATTTCAAATGGTAAGTTCCAATCGGGAGGTTCAACTACGGGAGCGATTGTTAAGGCTTTCTTTAGAGTTTCAAAGCTTCCTTACAATCATCATCAAAAACAAAAGGTACGTCTTTTGAAGAAGATTAGTAAGAGGCTTTGAAATCTTGGAGAAATCTTTAATAAATCTCCTATAAAACCCAAGCATGACCAAGAACACTACGAATACCTTTAACATCCCTCGGATAGGGCATCTTCTCAATTGCTTCAACTTTAGCTCTATCAACTTCAATACCTCTCTCGAAATTTTATGTCCCAATACAATTCCTTCATTAACCATAAAGTGGCATTTCTCCCAATTAAGAACAAGGTTAGTTTCTTCACATCTCTGCAAAACTTTATCAAGATTTCGCAAGCAGCTATCAAAAGAATTCCCATAGACGGAAAAATCATCCATGAATACTTCTACAATACTCTCGCAAAAACCATGAAAAATAGCAGACATGCATCTTTGAAAAGTAGCAGGAGCATTACATAAACCAAAGGGCATACGCCTATAAGCATAAGTTCCATAGGGACAAGTAAAAGTGGTTTTCTCTTGATCTTTAGCTTTAACAGCAATTTGTGAAAACCCAGAATAACCATCAAGAAAGCAAAAATGAGTATTTTTAGACAATGTTTTTAACATTTGATCAATAAATGGTAAAGGGTAATGATCTTTCTTAGTAACTTTATTAACTTTTCGAAAATCAATGCACATTCTATACCCTACAACTACTCTTTGAGGTACGAGCTCATCAATATCATTAGGCACAACAGTCATTCCTCCTTTCTTGGGAACGCAATGCACAGGACTAACCCATCTACTATCGACAATAGGATATATAATACCAGCTTCAAGAAGTTTTAATACCTCATTCCTTACCACTTCCTTCATCTTCGGAATTAGACGACGTTGATGTTCAACAACAGGCTTTGCATCATCTTCCATATTAATAGCATGTTGGCAAATAGAAGGAGAAATCCCTTTCAAATCATCAAGAGTGTAGCCAATAGCTCCTCGGTGTTTCTTCAATATTCCCAATAACCTTTCTTCTTCAAACTCTGAAAGCTTAGAACTAATAATAACAGGATATATTTTCTTATCATCAATATGAGCATATTTAAGATTATCGAGTAAAGGCTTTAAATCAAAAACAGGATCTTCCTTTGGTGGCGGTGTTGTACCCAAATCTTCCACCGGTAAATCATGCTTGAGAATAGGTTGACGAAGAAAAATTTCCTCAAGCTCATCTCTTTCTTTCCTAAAAACTTCACTCTCGCTATCCTCCAAATGTTGCTGCAAAGGATTGTTAGGAACAAGAACAATAGATGCACATTGCTCCATTTTAAAATCATCACTAGGCAAATCAGCTTTATAAGGAGTTTTGGTAAATTTAGAGAAGTTAAACTCATAAGATTCACCAGCAAATTTAGTCAAAATTTTCTCTTTCTTACAATCTATAATAGCTCCACAAGTATTTAGAAAAGGTCTACCAAAAATTATAGGACAATAATCACTAGCAGCAGAACCAAGTACCAAAAAGTCAGCAGGATATTTAATCTTACCGCATAGAACTTCCACATCTCGAATAATACCAATTGGAGAAATAGTTTCTCTATTAGCCAGCTGAATAACCACATCAATATCTTCAAGTTCACAAGAATCAATTTCGTGCATAATCTCCGTGTAAAGCTCATAAGGAATAGCACTAACACTTGCACCAATATCACATAATCCATAATAGCAATGATCACCAATTCTAACAGATAGCATAGGAACACTAACTTGTTTGGGTTTATTAGGATGTGAAACAATATTAGAAGCATCTTCACAGAAAATAATATGACCATCCTCCGCATTTTCAGTCACAAGAGCTTTAACTATTGCAACAGCAGGTTCAACTTTTATTTGTTCTTCAGGTTCTACAGGTTTCTTTTCACTTTTATGAACCGCACTATTTATAACGGAGTACTCCTTCATATTAGCAGGGAAAGGAGTTTTTTCAATATAAGCTTCAGGAATAACACGATCAACTGTTTCAACACGCATTTATTAATAGATGAATCAATTTTATCTTTATACGGTTCATGATACTTATCAAAATTCTTCTTTGGCAATTCATAATGAGAGGCAAAAGCTTTATAAAGATTTGCAGCAACTTGAGAATCAAGACCATATGTAGCACTCATATTACGAAATTTATCAGTATCCATAAAAGCTTCAATGCATTTATAATCATAAATTATACCCGATTCTCTATCCTTGTCGTTCTCCCAACCTTCGGTATTTTCTTGGATCCGATCAAGAAGGTCCCTTTTAAACTGTTCTTTGTTGCGTGTAAATGATCCGGAACAAGAAGTATCCAGCAAGGTCTTGTCTTGAAAAGAAAGTCTTGCATAGAAATTATCAATAATAACATTACCAGGAAGCTCATGAATGGGGCATTTGAGCATTAAAGACTTCAATCTCCCCCAAGCTTGGGCAATACTCTCTCCATCATGAGGCCAAAAATTATATATGCGATTCCGATCCTTGTGAATTTCACTTGGAGGATAGAACTTAGAATAAAACCGGGGCACAATATCATTCCATTCAAGAGAATCCCCATTATCCAGTAATTTATACCAATGCGCCGCCTTACCAGACAGCGATAAAGAGAATAGTTTCTTCCTCACTTCATCCATAGCAATACCTGCACACTTGAATAAACCGCATAATTCATGCAAGAACAATAAATGATCTCCAGGGTGAACAGTTCCATCGCCTTCATAGCGGTTATCCATAACACGTTCAATTATTTTCATAGGTATTTTATATGCTATCACTTCCTCACCTGGTGCCTCATCCACTACCGTAGCAGTAGTAGTAGATTTCCCAAATAGAAATTGAAGAGAAGATCTCTCCATAATGACTTATAGCAGAGAGCAGTAAAAATCAGCACAAACAAGTAAAGGTTTTCCTTACCAATTCCACTTACCAATAGCGCTTCACTCCCCGGCAACGGCGCCGTAAAATAGTCTTGATGACCCACAAGTATAGGGGGTGTATCGTAGTATTTTCGATAAGTAAGAATGTCGATCCCAACGAGGAGCAAGAAGGTGTTGACAAGCGGCTTCGATGAAGGATTCACCGTAAATGCTCACGGACAAGTATTCGGGGGTTTTGATGTAACAGTTGAATAAAGTACGAGTAAGTAAAGTGCGAGAGTAACAATTGCAGCGAGTGGCCCAATCCTTTTTAGCACAAAGGACAAGCCGGTTTGTTTACTTATAATGACCAAACGTTCTCGAGGACACACGGGATTTTAGTCTAGTGCTTTCGCTACATACGGCTAAATAATCTTCATTGTTATGATAAGTGTTGTGTGGGTGAACCTATGCTAATGTACCGCCCTTCCTAGGACTAATACATACTTGTGATTATACCCCTTGCAAGCATCCGCAACTACAAGAAAGTAATTAAGAATAAATCTAACCACAGCCTTAAACTCGAGATCCTCGCGATCCCTCCTCGCATCGATATACCAACGGGGGTTTAGGTTTCTGTCACTCCGGCAACCCCGCAATTGGCAAACGAGTACAAGATGCATTCCCCTAGGCCCATAAATGGTGAAGTGTCATGTAGTCGACGTTCACATGACACCACTAGAAGAATAACACCACAACTTAAATATCATACCATTGAATATTACTCATCCATAGTTCACTACTAACATTTAGACTTCACCCATGTCCTCAAGAACTAAACGAACTACTCACGAGACATCATATGGAACATGATCAGAGGTGATATGATGATGAATAACAATCTGAACATAAACTTGGTTCAATGGTTTCACTCAATAGCTTCAACAACAAGTAGGAATAGATACCGGGAGAGTTTCCCCTATCAAACAATCAAGATCAAACCCAAATTGCTACGGCGGTGACGAGGTGCTGCGGTGGAGACGGCGGTGATGATGGTGGAGATGATGATGATGGTGATGGAGATGATGTCCAGCTCGATGACGGTGACGATGGCGTCGATTTCCCCCTCCGGGAGGGAATTTCCCCGGCGGATTCCTGCCCGCCGGAGAGCTCTTTTCTCTCTGGTGTTCTCCGCCCCGCAGAGGCGGCTGTAACTCCTTGTGAGGAACCCTCTCTGGCTTAGGTCTTCGGGACGAAGGGTTTCGCGAAGAAAAGGAGGCGAAAGGGGCTATGGGGCCCCCACACCACATGGTGGCGCGGCCAGGCCATGGGCCGCACCGCCCTATGGTGTGGGCCCACCCTGGGTCCAGCTGGCTCCTCCTTCTGGCTTCCTTCGTCATCTTGAAAAATAGGATTTTTGGTATAATTTCCTCCCACAGTTGATCTTCCGAAATATCGCGTTCTGACGGTGCTTTTTCCAGCAGAATCCTAGCTCCGGTGCTTGACCCTCCAATAATGATGAAACATGCAAAATAGATGAAATAACATAAGTATTGTGTCCAAATATGAAATATATCAATGAATAACAGCAAATTATGATACAAAATAGTGATGCAAATTGGACGTATCAATAAGCAAGTGGTAAAATGCATAGTAACAATCATACACATCAAGGAATAGTGGTTGTATAATAAGTAAAGAGCAGTTGTCAATTTTAAGTCCTATAGTGCATGGTTGATGATTATCTATTATATATTTCAAAAGAATAACTTTTGAAGAACATGTTCTTTAATAAAGAACAAGTATGATAGTTAGGATTGTGGAGTTCTATGGTTTATTATGGGTCCCCAAACTAGTTTCTGGAGTAGAGGTTAGATGGATACCAACAAAGTTGGATTCATAAGCTACTAGGGCTTGTATGGTTTTAATTAAGCCTAAGTATCTTAAGCGAATCATTATATGTAGGTGCTATCAAGGTTGGTATACCTTGCTAATGATAGTTGGCTAGGTTTTACAGATCATATTAAGCAGGTTTGATGGCTACTCCCTATTTACTTCAAAAGAATAACTTTTGAAGAACATACTTCTTAAGTAATAAGAAGTATAAGTAATAAGAAGTATATCAATTAGGGTTGAGGTGGTCTAGGTTTTACTATTGGATCCACGACTAGTTTCATTTAATTCACTAATTAGGGACTAGTTGGTTACTAATTAGGATGGGTACATGTGCAGCAAGTATTGGCATGTTTTAGCTAAACATGGATAACAAATTAAATTACTACGCATGGTTTCTACTATGGTTGACCATAGGGTATCATATTAAAGAATGGTTATCAAGGTGGTGTCATGAGTTAAACATTAGGGTTTACTATACCCTCTTATTTGTTCCACTAAGTAATCAATGATGGCTTCCTAAGCTAGGTGGCTCATTAACCCCAAGTAGAGTTTAGTTGAGTAGAAGCATGGAAAGTGAATTACTATACAAGGTTGGTATTAGGATTGATCACCATGGTTATACTAAATAATGGGGTTTAAGGTTGATCACATGGAACTAAAAGTTAATGTTTATAATTACTTGATCATATAAGGATAACTCAACATGAGTGCATGAAATGACAACCTTATTGGCGAAAGGAACTTGTATAACTCTAATAAGGTATGGACATGCAATTAATTTGTTGTGTAGAGTTTATAAGTAAAATATAAACATTATTTTTATTGGTTTATTAAAGATTCTAGAATTAGTTGTTTAGGATAAGACAATCACTATCAATATCCTGTTAGGGTTTAGGGTTTTAAGTAGTAGGTGAAACAAGGTTATATCCTTTAATTCTTTTCTAGGTTTCGGAAGTATATGTTGAAGTAATGATCAATTAGGGTTTTTCCTATGATTAAACATAACCATAAAGAAACAATTGTTGTATTATATGAAATTTTAATACAAAGTAATATTTACTATTTTCTTGATGTGAAAAATAGAAACAAGAAAATTATATATATATATATATATTTAGTATTTAGGTCTTAATAGTTTAAGATTTAGAATTGGTTTTCTAAAATTTAGAGGAAAATTCATATTATTATTATTTTGATTTTTAATGTATTTGTTTTCTATTATTTATTTCATTTAAAGGATTTTCATTTTCATTGTTTTTTTTAAATAGCCAAATGGCTAAATGTGTTGGCCCAGCTGGTCTGGCTGGACCAGACAAACCTTGGCCCAAAGGACTGGCCTGGTTTGGGCTCGGTCAAACCCCCATCCCGACCGATCTCTCTTCCTCTCACTCGCACACATATCGCCTCTATCTCGATTCCCCTCTCGCTCCCCGCGATGTGGTCGCCGACCGCTTCTCCGGCCGATCGCCCGCCACCTCCGGCGCCGCCGCTGATCGGCGAGGATCTGCCCGGCCTCCTTCTGCCAGTCTCCAACCTCCACAGCGCCTCCCGCACGCAAGAGCGTATGCACGCGTACCTGCGCGTCGCTGACAGCGTGCCGCCGCACGGTGCTGCTGGTCACCTCCGCTACCGTCGTTGGCTAGCAAAGCTCCGCCACCAACCTCTTCCTCAATCACCCGCCACCACGAGGCTCGCCGCCCTCCTGCGCGCGCGGCCACGCGAAACCCTAGCAGAGACTCAGGTTCGTTGATGCGGACGCGGTGGTCGCCGATTCCGGCTCCCACGCCCCCTGCTGCTCCATCCTGACTACTGCGACCTCCTCCTCGACCTCCCCTGCTCTAGTTCGTCCTCACCGCCTCGCTGTCGTGCGACCCGGTACGAGCGGCGGGACCGTGCTGTGGTCGATGCTATCGATCGATGGTGGCTGCTGTGTCTACCGTCTGGTACCTCTTTGACCAGCTCGTGGTGGTGCTCTGATGTGGCTGTGATCTGTGGTGCTCGACACCGATGAACGGTGCTGCAAACGCACCCTCGGCGTCGACGTACTGGTGCTGCTGCTGTGATGATTGTGGTGGTGATGTTGATGTTCCCATTGCATCCTCGACCTCGACGCCGACGGGACGGTGCCGCGGACGCAACCCCGGCGTCGCCTACATCACCTACTCCCTAAGTATTTCACTGTGAGCTATTTCCTCTCCATTACCCTATCTATGATTCCGCTGTCATGAGCTGTATAGTTTACTGCTTGATAATCCAGTGCTCCAAGTGATCGGTATGGTGGTTGTGCTTCCTAAAGTGCCTCAATTTAGATAATTAACTACCCTGGCATGTGTGTGAACTGCTGTTACTTATACTGACGAACTGCACTTCTCTTTTCCGTTGAATTCAATTATAAGGTTTGAAAGAAATGGTCTGATAAGGATTCTAGTTTTGTTGGCTTAGACTAGTAGCTCTACTTGCTGCTATATATTTGTGATGCCCCGGTTTGGATGATTTACTCATTCAGGCATAAATGAATGACTCCTGAAACTTTGACAGTTCAGTTAACACTTGCTTACCCTTTTAGTGAGATATGCAAGATACAAAGTATTATTGTTTGCAGATTGGTGCTTTGCTTGATGGCTTTATCGTGAGCTTGTATGTATGCTTCTATTGCTTTGATTAGTGGAGATGCTTACTGGATCATGTGCATACATGATCTGATCATGGAATTCTGTTGGTGACTAAAGGAAAGCTTTGTCCAATCCTTGGGCAGATCTGTGTTGTATGATTAAATTGATAAAAACAAATGTTCTTCTTGCTAGATTCAGATGCTTTACTATTTGGTTGGCTTGAGAGCTTAAGCTGATGTTCTTATAGTTTAGACTTAATGTCTTTTCTTCCTTTGCATAAGTGCCCATGTGCTTTCTAGTTATCATATCTATCATGTGGTGCCTCAGATGAGTGTGCACATGATACATATGTATGAATAGGATTTGGTACTGTAGGTGCTTGTGTAAAATATGGAACAGACATTGGTCAAAGTTGTATGATCAGATGATGTTAAATGTCCATCCCAAGCTTCTGATGTTGCTTGACTAAATTTAATGGACAGATCGATGCTTGCTTTAGCCGATGATGCAAAGGCTGAGGCAAAAACTTGGATAAGAAAAGATATTAATATTTGACTTAAATTCTCTGTGATGAGCTTGGCATAGCACTACTATGCAGATCTGAGAGAAATAATTTCTCCTGATCCTCCTAGACCAGATCTAGTTGAAGGGTGGTTTGATGGAGTGTTGTGTGTTCTTCTCTTTATTTTCTCTTATCCTAGTTGTGCAAGCTAGTATGCTGAGATGCTTATATTAAATCAATGGATCAACCTCGTTGTAGCAAAGTGGAATAGCTGGTGATGTTGATCTTGATCTACTCGCTTGTTTGACTCGCACCTCCTCCTAGCTCCTGCTTGATCTCGTTCTAGGATACCACCATACTTGGTCCTTGGTTGGATGAACTGGGATATCTCCTGAGATGGTTTGATGGCCTGGATGAAGAACAGCTATTGTTTCTTGTGTTCTTGATCTGGTCGATGAACCCTGTGCTAAGGAGCTGTGTGCTCCAAGGGATGCCTCTTTTATTGATGACCTGGGGCTGTGCTTGGCCGTGTACTACTGCCTATGTGCTCTGTGCGTGAGACAGCACATAGCATGCATGTGTGACAGTGCTACTTGCTTGTGTGGTGCAAGTCTCCGCCTGGTACATCCCCTCTTGTGGATGAGCATGGACTGAGAAAGATCTTCTCATTTTCTTTCCATTATTTTCTAACCTGGCCACTTGGCTTTACTTTTCTTTTTGTTTTCTTTGTTTGTTTTGCAGGTGACCAAAGAAACAAAGAATAGAAGATATTTAAATAGGTTTAGCTTAGCTTTTCTTTTCTGTTTAGATTCTTGTAATATTTGTAATTTGTAATATTATGGATATTGTAATGACTTTGTAAATGTGTATATAATTAATAAAATGTAATTTCCCTATTCTTAATACTTCTTATCTTGTCTTATTCCTAATTCAAACATTGTTTGAATTCTAATTAGAAATTTATAATCTGAATTCAAATACTTATTTGAATTTCTGCCTTCCATATTTGAATGTGAATTCAAATTATTTCCCCCAAAACAAATGAATTCTGAAAGGTCATGTCAAAATTTGTTGCACCCACATCGAAGACTAACTCAATTCCATCGATGTAAGAGAAACCTCGATCCCTTTGGAGGTTTTAAACAAAAGCGCGAAAATTCCCCGGATTTTCTATGCATGAATGCAATGCACACATCTGTTTCCTCTATTTTTGTAACCCCATTACCTGGGATATTACAGTTTTGAGATCAAGCAATTGAGAGAAGGGACTTTCATCAATCAAGCAAAATATCTCCAAGACATGCTCAAGAGGTTCAAGATGACCGAGATGAAGGGTGTAGCCACTCCTATGGTTACTAAATGTTATCTTGCACCAGATCCCTATGGTAAAGAGGTGGATCAAAAGGTATATCGCTCCATGATTGGATCCTTGCTTTACCTTTGTGCATCTAGACCGAACATAGTGTTGAGTGTAGGTGTGTGTGCAAGGTATCAAGCTTCTCCTAAGGAGAGTCACATGATGGCTATCAAAAGAATCTTTCGATATTTAGTTGATACCCCAAGATATGGTCTTTGGTATCCTAAAGGTTGAAGTTTCTTTCTCAATGGATACACCGATGTGGATTGGGCGGCGGACAAGGATGATAAGAAATCAACCTCCGGGGCTTTCCAATTCCTTGGTAGGTCCTTGGTGTGTTGGTCTTCTAAGAAGCAAAATTGTATCTCTCTCTCCACCGCCGAAGCCGAATATGTTGCCGCCGCAAGTGGATGTACTCAATTGTTATTGATGAGGCAAACTTTAAAGGAATACGGTGTCACTTGTGACAAAGTGCCTCTTTTATGTGACAATGAAAGTGCCATCAAGATTGCTTATAATCCGGTGCAACATTCAAGAAGAAAGCATATTGAGATCCGGAATCATTTTATTAGGGATCATGTTGCCCGTGGTGATATTGAGCTATGCTATGTTCCTACCAAAGATCAACTTGTCGATATATTCACGAAGCCTCTTGATGAAGCAAGGTTTTGCTATTTGAGGAATGAGCTAAATATCATTGATTCAAGGAGTATAGCTTGACCATCTTGCAAACACATCTTTGTCTCAAAACTTTATTTGGTTTAGGTGTGGGCCTGGAAATAGGGGGAGTGCGGTTTAAACTATTGAGCTATCCCTCCCCCCATAATGCTGACACTAAGAAATCATTCTCTTTATATCATATGTTGATATGTGAGCTTCAGTGAGGAGTATTGGTTTTGGACCCAAGATATATCTTCGCGGTGCCATACCATAACACTCTAACATGGTGGCCTTGACCACCACACTCTTCGTTATGAAGAGTTGGTGTTATTTGACTCTTATGGATCTTTATTTGCCATCTACATGTTCTTATGGGAAATCGCTCATGTTTGGTCTTCATTTGCACTATTTGCAAAAATGAGTGATCATGTACCATCCTACAGTTTGGATCATCTGTCCTAAGCCTATCGCATCGAAGCCCTATCCTTTCCTACTCCGAGTGCACACGGTTCTCTTCATTTTTTCCTGTTCTGGCCCAGTTTTCAGCTTCACCGGAAGTTCCGGTCGCTCAGGCTGGTACTTCCGGCTGGATTCCCCTGGCCAGCATCTGGTTCCCGCGACGCTGCGCTGTCGGTGGGCTCGCTCTGCTGGGACCGGAAGTTCCGGGCCCAGCGAGCGGAACTTCCGCTCTTACAGTTTCCCTCATATGGGGTCGTGGATCGGGGGAACGGTTCCATCCCCACTTTTCACCCAAATCAGCTCTGTCCGTGCCCTTCTCCCTCCCGTGGCGTCGGCGGCTCCCCCAGCCAGATCTCCCTCCTCCGGTGACCTCCGCCGGATCGGCTCCGTGGATCGGCATCCTCTCCCTCTCCTCCACCATGGCTCCCCCGGTTTGTGCTCTTTCCCTATCTAGGTGTGGGTTGACCTCACTAGATGAATTTTAGGGCATACTCTAGGTCAAGCCTTGGTAGATTCTCTCTAGATGCCTGATACGTCTCCAACGTATCGATAATTTCTTATGTTCCATTCTTGTTTTATGACAATACCTACATGTTTTATACATACTTTATGTCATATTTATGCATTTTCCGGCACTAACCTATTAACAAGATGCCGAAGAGCCGAGTTGTTGTTTTCTCGCTGTTTTTGGTTTCGAAATCCTAGTAAGGAAATATTCTCGGAATTGGACGAAATCAACGCCCAGGATCTTATTTTTCCACGAAGCTTCCAGAAGTCCGAAAGGGAAACGAAGTGGGGCGACGAGGCGGCGACACGCCAGGGCCGCGCGGCCAGGCCTAGGGCCGCGCCGCCCTGTTGTGTGGGGCCCTCGTGGCGCCCCCTGACCTACCCTTCCGCATACTTAAGCCTTCGTTGATAATAACTCCAGTACCGAGAGCCACGATACGGAAAACCTTCCAGAGACGCCGCCGCCGCCAATCCCATCTCGGGGGATTCAGGAGATCGCCTCCGGCACCCTGCCGGAGAGGGGAATCATCTCCCGGAGGACTCTTCACCGCCATGGTCGCATCCGGAGTGATGTGTGAGTAGTTCACCCCTGGACTATGGGTCCATAGCAGTAGCTAGATGGTCGTCTTCTCCTAATTGTGCTATCATTGTTGGATCTTGTGAGATGCCTAACATGATAAGATCATCTATTTGTAATGCTACATGTTGCGTTTGTTGGGATCCGATGAATATTGAATGCTATGTTATGTTGATTATCAATCTATCATCTATGTGTTGTTTATGATCTTGTATGCTCTCCGTTATTAGTAGAGGCTCGGCCAAGTCGTTACTTGTAACTCCAAGAGGGAGTATTTATGCTCGATAGTGGGTTCATGCCTCCATTAAATGCGGGACGATGGCGAGAAAGTTCTAAGGTTGTGGATGTCTTGTTGCCACTAGGGATAAAACATCAATGCTATGTCTAAGGATGTATTTGTTGATTACATTACGCACCATACTTAATGCAATTGTCTCGTTGTTTGCAACTTAATACTGGAAGGGGTTCGGATGATAACCTGAAGGTGGACTTTTTAGGCATAGATGCATGCTGGATAGCGGTCTATGTACTTTGTCATAATGCCCAATTAAATCTCACACTACTCATCATAACATGTATGTGCATTGTTATGCCATCTTTATTTGTCAATTGCCCAACTGTAATTTGTTCACCCAACATGCTATATCTTATGGGAGAGACACCACTAGTGAACTGTGGACCCCGGTCCATTCTTTTACATCGAATACAATCTACTGCAATACTCGTTCTACTGTTTTCTGCAAACATCTTCATCCACACTATACATCTAATCCTTTGTTACAGCAAGCCGGTGAGATTGACAACCTCACCGTCACGTTGGGGCAAAGTAATTTGGTTGTGTTGTGCGAGTTCCACGTTGGCGCCGGAATCCCTGGTGTTGCGCCGCACTACACTCCGCCGCCATCAACCTTCAACGTGCTTCTTGACTCCTACTGGTTCGATAAACCTTGGTTTCTTACTGAGGAAAACTTACTGCTGTACGCATCACACCTTCCACTTTGGGTTCCCAACGATCGCATGCTATACGCATGTCAATGCCTATCCCCTACTAGTTCTTGTCTAGAATGTTGGAGTAGAGCGATTCACCTCGCCATTGCCGCGAATCCGAAGGGAAACTGCGCTGTCTTCGTGCAACCGGAAGTTCCGGCAGCTTGCGCCGGAACTTCTGCCCGGGTGGAACTTCCGCCGGTTCCCACCGGAACTTCCAGCCTGGCATGTTTACTGTTATGTACTCAGTGATCTGTTCAGGATCTGGTTTTGGCCTCCTCTGTTCGTGTGCACTCATTTATCATCTACCATCTTCATATTTGTATCCCAGGTGGCTCCAAGAAGAGAGGCAAGGGGCATGTTGAATACGAAGAAGAAGAAGAATTTGAGCTCACTCGTTCATCCAAGCTCACGGCTCGCCAACTTGCGGCTCAAAAGAAGACCAAGTCACCCGCAGTACGTGGCAAGCAGGTTCATGTGTCGGTTAAGAACATGCCATATCTTGAGTACAAAGAGCTGCGACAAGGGAACCCTTATCTCATCCCTCGGAACAATATGGTTGCGGATAAGCGCTTCCACAATAAGGCCCAAGAAGAAATCTTTTATGAGATATATGTGACTTTCAAGAAGGGTATAGTCACTCAACACTCCATTGACACCGCCAAGATGGCCGCCACAAGGTACTTTGATGAAGCATATGCTATGTGTGGAGAGTTTGGGCTCTATCCCATTATGGAGCTCAACAAGGACTTCAACATTGGGTTGATTCAACAGTTCTATGCCACCGTTCACTTTCAACAAGATGAAGCTAGAACTTTCCGGTGGATGACTCATGAGACTCTTCTTGAGGCCAACTTGGCAAGCTTTGGAGCGGCTCTTGGATACCCTCGTTCTCCGGTTGTGAATGCAAATGGTTGGCGGTCTCATGATAGCTCGTTTGCTCTCACCAAGGATGCTTTGGAGCCTCTCTATATCAAAGGATAGGGTATTCCGGGAAAGAGTGCGGATCTTCTCCCTACTTGGGACATCATGCTTCGTGTCTACCGGGAAACATTTGGACCCAAGGGTGGCAACGTTGATGAATTGCATACCTATGAAGTGGATCTTATGGCAAACTCTCATGCTAAGAAGGGCACCGATGAGAAGCTTGATGTGATGGACTACATCTACAATGAGATGTGGTCATGTGTGATGGAGAAGAAGCTTCCTCTTTTTGCTCATTTCATCAGGAAGCTCATTGAAGACACTTGGATAGCTACCCGTCAGGCTCCTCTTATTCACTCCATTCCTCTCAACATATATCACAGCTCATGAAGTGAAGAGCCTCCAGGTTAAGCGTCACAATTCGCCCATAGAAGATGTTCCTCCCATACATGAGAAGCCACCAAGTTGGGCCTCCAAGCTTGCCCACCGCATGCGACAGATCTTTTGTCTCACCTCAGCTGTCAATCACCGTCAGTATCAGCAGCATGTTGAGGCCAAGAAGTCTCGGGTTCGTCAGAAGAGCATCATGAGGGCTCTCAATGTGGACGTGTCTCCTCCCGGATCCGAGGATAACATCACTCCGGAGGCTGAGTGGGTTTCTCAGCATGACGCTCCTCTCCCACCAGATGATCTCGAGATCGAGTCTCCTCCTTACACTCCACCTCACCCCGGCGCTCCATCTGATCTTCCTCCCGGCTGGGCTAATGCCGACCCTTGGGACGTGTAGTTTCTCCTGTCCCTTTTTGGTGCCTTGGTGCCAAAGGGGGAGAGTGAGCCCTTATTAGGTTGCTCTCCGTTGGGTATTTGCATGGGGGAGTCACAAGCTTGTGTGTTCTTTGATTTCTATCGCTTGTGATTTCATTTTATTCTCTATTTGGTATCGAACTATGTTTCTACATATTATGTGGTGTGTGAACCTTATCTTCGTGTATGGTAAACTCCGTATGTGAGTCTTCTATGGTTATCTATTTGTGTATGATCTATCTATCTATATGCTTATCACTATGTTGAATTGTTAACCCATGGAAGATGGATGTAAGATATAGGGGGGGCTTTGTTTCATACATGTGTACCTTCGTTTGCGGAGAGATTTTCTTGGTACATGCTCATATCTAGGGGGAGCTCCTCTATATCTCTCACATACTTGTTGTTTACTTTGATTATTCCTTGCAAATACTTGTGTTGTCATCAAACACCAAAAAGGGGGAGATTGAAAGAACATTTCCCGCCCTTTTGGGTTTTGTGTGTTTGATGTCAACAATAGGTATCTATTTATGTGTGTTGATGTAGACAGGTACATGGTCTCATTATATATACATGGCTGGTGGAATGGAATGACATATCTGAAGACTCTGCTGCTTTTTTACTTCAGGCGAAAGTTCTGGCCCCTGCTGGCGGAACTTCCGCCCAGATGCTCTAGTCAGAGGAATCACAGCGCCACTCACGTTGAAGTTCGGTGGAAGTAGGCCGGAAGTTTCAGTCAGCGGAACTTCCGCCCTACTTCCGGGCAAGTTCCGAAAACAGCAATTTGTGTTACAGAATGTTCCAGTATGGTTTTCGCGTAATTCCAAAAGTAGGCCGGAACTTCCGGTCATCGGAAGTTCCGCCCTAGTTCTGCCCACTCTCAGTCCTTCAGCTGCTCTGGTGCGAAAGCATCCAGCCGGAACTTCCGACCCTTGTGGCCGGAACTTCCGGTCTTACACAAAAACGTCCATAACAGTCAGATCTGAAGCCCCACTCATATAAATAGCTTTCTTCTCCATTGGGACAAGTTGCTCAATCATTGCACAAGGTCATCCACCATTAGAGCCACTTCAAGAAACACAAGTTTCACAAGATCTCCTCCAACCATCCAAAGCTCTTGATCTTTGGAGATTCGAAGGAGAAGCCCCCGATCTACATCCTCACCGAAGCGATTCTCATTTCCCCCTCTTATGCTCGAGGGCCCCTTTGCTAGTGTTCCTCTTTTGAGAAACCCTAGTTGTTTGTAGTTGATATTGTTCTTGTTCTTGTTGTTGTTACAGATTTGGGAGCCTCCAATTTGGTTGTGGATGTGTGCCCCAAGAATCTTGTAAAGGCCCGGTTTCCGCCTCGAGGAAATTCCTTAGTGGAAGTGGGCTAGGCCTTCATGGCGTTGCTCACCGGAGACCTGAGTGAAGCCTTCGTGGCGTTGGTTTGACTTTCGTAGCAACCACACTCCTCCAAACTAGACATACCTTCTTGCAAAGGAAGGGAACTACGGGAATCAACTCCGTGTCTCCGCGTGCTCCACTCTCGGTTACCACTATCCTATTATCTCCCTATATATATTGCGTAGCTATATCTTGCTTAGTCGTTGACCTTGTCATATAGGTAAATTCACTTAGTTGCATATCTAGAGAATTTACCTTTTTGTCAAGCCTAAATTGAAAAAGAACTAAAAATTGGTTAGCATCTATTCACCCCCCCTCTAGGTGCAGCATACGATCATTTCACATATCGAATAAGTACCCTAGGTCCACAGGAAAGCAGTAAGCCCATGGACTCGAAGCTTTGGAGGCCCAGAAGGTTGGAAGCTTTCGGATTAGGAAAATAAAGTTGCTATAGGAATTTGTATCAATATAGGAAAGGCCCAACGCTGCCCGATAGTTTGTAACTTGTACGACACGGAAAAGTCTCGGCTTCGCCTCTTATATAAAGGGGAAGCCGAAGGAGAAATGAGGGATCGAAATCATTGTAACCTAGCCACCGTAATATTGAGTTGAGCATCTTTGTTCGGTTTAACCTTCGAGATCTACTTGCCCTCTAGTTCTTACGAAACACTAAGTCTACAATATGTAGGCATTGACGAGTTAATCCCTCGTCACAATCTACACTACCTAGCATGTCGGATCACCCACTCTTCTCATTCATCGCCATCAATCTGTGTGTATCTTCCTCATTTGGAGATCGGAGATACAAAGAACCAAACACCTGGATCATGACCTTATCGAACTTACAGACAACTTCAATCATTTCATCTTCACCAATGTGAAGATACTCGTCAGCGGGATGCCATATGCAAGCACCGCATAGCTGCGGAGATTTTGTGATTAGGGCTGAAACCCATGGTGCGGACAATATTTCTCTGTTGAGTAAAATAGTGAGAATTACTCTCCCAAACTTTGACAATCTGGACCAAACAAGAACCATAAATAAGCGGTTATTATACGGGTTTTGGCGGATTTGCGGGATCTTCTAGGACTGTATTATGTTAGTATGTGGAACCTGAACTGCCCTCCGTGTGCTCGGTACCTTTTCAGTTAGCGGACGGCGTGGATCCAAGGACTTTGATGAGGCATGGACGGTGGAGATGAACCTTAGTTACCGTTAAGCTTAATTCACTATCTGTCATTTACCGAACACAAATTAAGTTGACTGATTACTGTTTATCTTCCTCGTTTTCACTGTAAGATGAAAACTCAGCAGATATAAGCCAGAGGTGGGAACGAGAAACGCAAGAGGGGAAAAAGCTTTAGGTTAGGGTTTATTGTAGCGTACCGTAGGTAGGGTTCGTCCTCCCCTCTTCCCCGATCCGACCGAAATTTAGCCCCAATTAAAATCCCTAGTTCCTCGAATTCGATCGGGTATGGCTGACACCCTCCTCCTCCCTAGTCCCCCTTCCCTCCTCTCTCCGATCAATCGACCCCCTCGCGTCTCGCGGCGGAGTCAGCCCATGGCGGCGTCCATCCGCGTCACCATGGAGGTCGGCGCCGACGGCGTCGCGCTTATCACCATCTTCAACCCGCTATTTGAACTGGACCCCAAGAGTAACGCCCTCCACCTTCTCCGTCCCTCCTGGTCTTGGGGTTGATTCCTGTTGCGCCTCTTCCTGCTAATCTAATGCTTCGTGTGCGCCGATTCGGTTCGGTTCGCTTTTCCCCGTGCAGTCATCCTTGGACTCAAGGAGAAGTACGCGGAGGCCATTGATCGGGACGACGTCAAGGCCATCGTGCTCACGGGTTTGGTTTGATGCTTTGTCTGCTGTGAAATTCGTTAAGCGCTCAGCTAATTTACCTTGTGATGAAAGCAACATTGTTCAGGTTTTGTGCTGATCCCAGTTAGCAAAATTTGGGGTTATCCTGGTATGGGTTGTAGGATGGTTGTGGAGCTGTCTCCGCCATCCTATCATTTCAATTTTTTTTTTGTTTTTTGTGCTGAATCCCAGACAGCTTATACATGCGTTGCTTCAGTTTTGTTGTTATGATGCTAGCGCTTGGCTGAAAGTGGGAATCTCGCTGAAGTAGTTAGCTGTAGTAGAAAGAGGGCTGTTGCTTGTTATAGATCATAAGAATGGGCATACGGTAATCCTGGACGTACGGACAAAGTGGCTTACGGAAACCATACGCGCTAACGTGGACTACCTTGGTTGGTTCAAATTTGACCCCCTCCTAAATAACCGGGGCTGACTTTGGATTTCTGACCCTACTATGTGAGTCCGTAAGATTTTTTTGTAAAATATTTTTGTACGTGTAGCATTACTCATGGGCATATGGGCTTACAGGGTTGTGCATTCCAGGGAATGTGGGCAGGGGCTTAAAAAATAATTCAGCTCACGAAACCTACTAGTATTTCTGATACTTGGTGTACTATATTATTTTATTTATTTTTCTGAAAATATGTAGGCTCCGCGGGGAACTTTTGTGGAGGCTTCAATATCAATATCTTCAGAAAAATTCATGAAACTGGTAAGAGGTGCCTTCATGTACATGGTTGGCAAATTGATCGTTCACAGCCTAGCTTTTTAGGACAGTATGTTTTTTTTGTTCTTATGGTTTTGCAGGAGACACGTCATTCATTCCTGATGCATCTGTTGAACTTGTGTCAAACATGATTGAAGGTTTGGTATTTTTTTTCTTTCTAATTTTTTCATAGTATCATTTGTCTATAAATGAGGGAATACGTCTGATTTGTAGATCATATCTGGGTCTGATGTAAAAATATGTTTACATGCAGATGGCAAAAAGCCTTCCGTTGCGGCAGTTCAAGGCCTTGCCGCTTGTGGTGGTCTAGAGTTGACTATGGTCTGTCATTTTTGTTGCCTGTCCTTCTGAATTTTTTTACAGCCGTTTTCTTACACTGTACCTGGACCTAAGTTCTGTTTACGGCACAAAAATAAACAGGGTTGTCATGCTCGGATAGCTACCCCTGAAGCTCAACTTGGATTACCAGACCTAAGTCTTGGCTTCATTCCTGGATTTGGAGGTAGGCAACTAGGAATACATATTTTTTGACAGCTTGAACTACCGCTCTTATTTTGCTTGCTTCGTATTGGGTTCTGTCAAGGATCTCAAACTTTCTTACTTATCATGTAGGTACTCAGCGTCTACCGAGGCTTGTTGGTCTACCCAAAGCAATAGAAATAATGCTGGTGAGTCTAATCTATCTTATGTGTAAGTTGTTACGCTCTCCTAGCCGCGTTAGATAAACTTCGTGTCCCAAGTTGCTTGACATATGCTAAGTAAGTTCACCAAAGAACAATGTATTCATTCATATTCAACCCAGATAGTAGTAAGAGTTCAAAGAACAATGAATTTTGGAAAACTAAAGCATAAATAAGAATCTCATTTCAAACTGTAAATGCCCGGTACATGTATGATGTTTTTTTGTTGAAATCTATGTATGCTGTATGTAGCACCGAACATGTCAGGCACCCAATATTTTTTGTTGAACAAGGAGTGCGTATGTAATGATCATCTTCAAATTAGTATCATCCTATCTTCTTTATCACTCGTATCATGTTCGATTATAATTAATGCATTCACAAAATTTGCTTCAGCAATCGAAGTTCATCATGGCGAAGGAAGCAAAAGAATGTGGCCTTATTGATGAGCTTTGCTCCCATGATGAGTTGATAAAAGTGTCACGCTTTTGGGCTCTGGAGATTGCAAATTGCCGTAAACCTTTGTTATGTGGCTGCTAGGGTTTGGGAGGAAGAGAGAGGGCTGCGAGGGCGCGAGAAGGCCGGCCGGGGGCCTTGCCCACGGCCGGTGGCAAGAGAGAAGGGATTTCCTTCTTAATTCTTGCTTGATTAGATTGATACATCTCCTTTCCATATATAGAGAGGTTTACTTGACTCCCAAGCAACGCTTACTTGACCCCCAAGCAAACCATAAGACTAACGGGCCCAGGCCCATGACGTACTCTAACACTACACCCCACTCGGACATGCAGCTCGTCCTCGAGCTGCAACCTAAACAAACCATGACTCGATGCAACACAACCCTAACACATAAAAACGAGCCTTTTACATCTCGGCTTGTTTTATTACTCTCAACCTGAAATAGACCGAGACGCTTTATTGTTGACCCCCGAAAATAAAGTGGACACCATCCGCCCGTCGGACGTGCACCTATACAGCCCACCTGGATCCCATGGAAACCAGCGGGACAAAAGGAGCCCGCGCGGCGGCCGGCGGCGGAATGCGGTGGTGCTACGCGGTGCGCTCCTCGTCGGGAACACCATGCCTTCTCCCCACCGGATGACCGTTGATGGTGCAGACTTTGAGGTCGCTGCCCGCGGGAACAACAGCCGCACGCCCAAGATCCCCGACGCAGGGACGAGATCGAGGTCCGTTGCGCAACGAAGCGCAACTTGGAGGAGCTGCATATCACGCATCTCCCGCACACGCCGACGCACTAGGAGGCCGCGCGCAGCAGCCTGCAGCCCTCACCGCCGCCGACACGTGGCCGATAGCGATCCAAGCCGGAAGCGGTGACGGCGACGAAGAGAAACGGACCTGGTGGAAGGGTATCCCGGGCTGTGTCAATGTAGAGCCCGGGGCCAAGGTCGCTCCCACACCGCCGAAAGGCAGGGACGGCGTCGGTGGCGGCAGCAGCCGCTGCTGCGGTGTTGGTGGCGACGGCAGCCGCTGTTGCAGCCTGCCCACCGAACGACAGGGACAACGTCGGTGAGGACCGCAGCGGCGGCGTTGGTGGCGGCGGCAGCGGCTGCCGTTGCCGTAGCGTCCCGGTGGGGAAGAAGGCGGTCGGCTGCTGGAGAAGAGGGACCACCGGCGCTGAGGTAGGGCCCGGCCCGGAGATGGTGGACAGCCGGCAGCGGGGACCGCAGCAGCCCGGCGTCGGGTGGCGGAGACGACAGCAGTAGCGTCGGCTGCCACAGCAGCAGCGGCTGCCGGCGGCGGCGGCCCATAGGGACCGGCCGAGGAAGAGGCGGATCTCCCGGACAGCAGTGGTGAGATCGCGGAGGGCTGCGGTTATCTCCGCCGGGGAGAGAACGGCGGGGACGTCGGAGTGCGGCGGCGGCGGGTGGGAAGAACTCGGTGGAGGGCTGGACATGATCGAACCCGGGAAAGCCGATACCAAGTGTTATGTGGCTGCTAGGGTTTGGGAGGAAGAGAGAGGGCTGCGAGGGCGCGAGAAGGCCGGCCGGGGCCTTGCCCACGGCCGGTGGCAAGAGAGAAGGGATTTCCTTCTTAATTCTTGCTTGATTAGATTGATACATCTCCTTTCCATATATAGAGAGGTTTACTTGACTCCCAAGCAACGCTTACTTGACCCCCAAGCAAACCATAAGACTAACGGGCCCAGGCCCATGACGTACTCTAACACTCCGGCCGTGGGCAAGAGAGAAGGGATTTCCTTCTTAATTCTTGCTTGATTAGATTGATACATCTCCTTTCCATATATAGAGAGGTTTACTTGACTCCCAAGCAACGCTTACTTGACCCCCAAGCAAACCATAAGACTAACGGGCCCAGGCCCATGACGTACTCTAACAACCTTGGATAAGATCTCTTGTCAGGACAGATAGGCTTGGTTCACTGTCTGAAGCTCGTGCTCTATTAAGTATGGAAAGACATAAAACAAATAGAGTTGCAGCAAACATGCCACAGCACCGGGCCTGCCTAGATGTTATTGAAGAAGGCATACTACGTGGAGGCCATGCTGGTGTTGTGAAGGTTTGAATTTCCTATTTGTATCTGTACACACAATAAAATTATATATGTGCTTCTCTTATTAAAACAGCTAGCTGAGCATCTCGGCAGAACTTCAGGGATTAGACTAAACTTATTGTTTCACATGAGAATTGTTTTGTTGTTTATTACTCCTTATACATGTGTTTGGTGAATGTACCAAAATACTGCAGGAAGCCAAGGTTTTCAAAGAGTTGGTATTGTCAAAAACTTCAAGGGCACTTGTCCATTTATTTTTGGCCGAATGTTCTACCACTAAGGTTATCCTCAGAAGTATAGTATTACGTTTGCCTTTTTTATGTTATTTTATAAATGGTTACAATGCATCAGTGCCTACCTGCAACTCCTTGGTTATATTTATTTCTACTATCAGTAGAACTTTTTGAGCTCTGATAAGACAGAGTATCTCTTAAGAGATAAGATGAGATGCATCCATACTGTCCATCACGGGTAGGGGTAAGAAATAGTTCATTTTATTTTATTTTGATCTCCATAAAACTGGAAGGTATAATTAATTTACCTTTACCTTAGTAATTACTATAATCCCATTAAAAGAAAAACAGATCACAGGCTCACAGCTAGCCAGTGCCTAACTTCATATCCATTTATTTGTTGAGGTGTTATTATTTTTTGGTACTAAAATTATTAATATACTATCATGCAAACAGACTATTTTGCTGAATATATTTTACATGATCTTAACTAACCATCTAACCAGACTACATTAGAGACTATATTTACATCAAAGCTAAATTGCTGCAAGGACATCATTTGATGTCTCAACTTTTGTTTTGCCTCCTTTGGTTACTTGTAACCTGGTGCACTTCTGAATCCTATAGTTATTTTTTTAGGTACCGGGTGTTACTGATATCCGACTCAAACCTAGGAAAATAACAAAAGTGGCTGTTATTGGTGGTGGTCTTATGGGCTCTGGAATTGCAACATCCCTTCTAGTTGGCAATTTATCTGTTGTCCTCAAGGAAGTAGATCCTGGATCTTTGCAAAGGGGGCAGAAAACAATAGCAGGTCAATTTTGTGAAATCACTGCAGTATTTCTTGGGAATTTCTTTCCAATAGATATTTGGATTTTTATTTCTTGTTGGTATTGAAATATCAAGTTATTATGAATGTTGTAACTGAACAACACTGATGATCTTCTGCACAGGAAATCTGGAGGGCCTTGTCAGAAGAGGCTCATTGACCAAAGATAAAATGAGCAAGGCGATATCTCTTCTTAAGTGTTCATTGAATTATTCGGATTTCAGTGATGTTGATATGGTTATTGAGGTTGCCCTCATATGCTTTATGATTTAAACAAGACAAATAGTTATGCAAATGTATTTAGGGTCCCTCTAGTGCGTGGAACAAATATTCTTGACATTGTAATGCAGCAACGAATCTTATGATGGTTCGCCTAAAAATGATTAATAAGGAATTTTGATAGATAGTTATGATGTGATTATGCAATCTATTACATAGTGACATAGCACATTTGCCTGTTAGGTTCTTACACACCACATTATCTTCTTTTGTAGGCTGATATTGAGAAGGATCCTTTGGCGAAACAATTAATTTTTTCTGACATTGAAAAAATCTGCCCATCAAATTGCGTATTTGCAACAAATCTGTCCACCATAGATTTGAAGCTTGTCGGCGAGAAGAAAAAATTTCAAGATAGAATTATAGGGGCTCATTTTTTCAGGTTTGTTGTTTCTTTCGGGATATGATTATAGCACTTCCTAAAAACTAGCAGTTTTCCAACTTAAGAAGTTTACTTGGGACTTATGCATCAAGGTTACTGAAACACATGGCATCAATGAAATTTGTTAACACTTAACAGGACCATCGAACTGTCAAATCCTTGACAGCATACATTACCAATTTAGCTCCATGTATCTAATTTACCTTGTGAAAGCAAACTTGTTCTTCATAGAAGGGAATTTCATGGTTATGCACTTACGCTAAGTTTCTAACAATGAAGTTGCTAAGTGTGAATGTGCCACCTTCACATGGAAGTTCCCTAATATAAAGTTACAAAATGTGAGAGAGGGTATTCTTGGTTTCCGTTTACTGCATGATAACTTTTTCTGATGTGTCATCTAAGTATTGAGTGTTCTTTATGGAACAACTGTATACATAGTCACGATAACTAGTTTATTATGCAAGTTTGCTCGAACACAATGTAGGAAATAACTGAGCAAAACCTTTTCACAAGTTTTTTTTTCCTGAAGGTATATATCAAAAAATAAATCATAAATGTTCTTCCAAATGGATAACTATAATAAATTCATGTAGGAAAAAATGTATAACCAATGGTTATGCTCTTTAATTAATTGAGTAATGATGTGGCTGATTGCTGTTTGATTTAGTTTAGTTTCAAGCTACATACCTATGACTTCATAAGGTAGTGCTGTTGCAATATTTTCTTATAAGTGTCTATTTTGGGAAGTTATGAGAAGCTATTTCTATTGAATGTTCAAACAATTTTTCGGAAAGTATGTTAAAGACAAGGGATAATGAAAATAAAATTCTTGAAACTTAACTTGCTTACTGAGAAGGCGCCTTGCTAATGTTATGTTATTTACAGTCCTGCTCATATTGTGACATTGCTTGAAATTGTCCGCACCGAGAAGACATCGCCACAAGCTATCCTTGATCTTATAACACTTGGGAGAACAATGAAGAAATTCCCTGTCGTGGTTCGCAACTGCACAGGTTTTGCAGTAAATCGTACATTTTCCCCTTACGCAGAAGGTGCTCAGCTTCTTGTTAGTCTTGGCATTGATCTTTTCAGAATTGACAGAGTTATAAGCAACTTTGGCATGCCAATGGGACCGTTTCAGTAAGTTCTTTGACTCTGTTTTCATCTCCATGTGGAATTATGGTCAATGGTCTCAATTTAAGTTCCTTCTGTGAATAAACAAGCAAATGTTCCCATTAAACTATGGACAATCTTTTCCTATTTCTTGATGTAAATGTCCAGTATCCTGCATTGTTTGTTCACTTACCTAGGCTAAATTAAATGCAACCCATTTCATAGCAGTTTTTGTATAACGTTATGGTCCACTATGAGCATGTAGTTATGGTAGTAGTACTCTAGAATAATTGTATTATATGTGAGCAATCAAATAATTCGAAGTTAATCAATGAGATTCAAAAAGATATAGATCAAGCATTATTTGCTTTAAATGATATTGTATTATATGTTAAATAGAATTTGATGGCGAAAGCTGTGTTCTGCTTTACCAACCATGTCAATGTCAAAACAGTTAACTGACACTCAACAATCTTAGGAATATGCTTGATATGCTTCAGCTAGCTTGCTAGAATGTACAGCGCATTGCTCAGGGATCATCCACTGACTGTTTCAATTTTTAATCATGATTTGACATGAGTAGCTGTTTTCATTACCCTACAGACTGCAAGATGTAGCTGGGTATGGAGTAGTCTTGTCAGTAAAGGATCTCTATGCGGCTGCCTCTGGGACACAAAATTTGAACTCCGGTATAGTGGATTTGACGAATGAGGATGGGCGGCCCCTTGGAGCACAGAATTTTAACTCTGGTCTAGTGGATTTGATGAATGATCATGGGCGGCAGGGTATGCTTCTAAACCTTCTTTTGCTACAGCTATGGGTTACAGTAAATAGGACGGGATGAGACTACACAAATAGTTAGTACACCATTTCAGTATATACATTTTTCACAATTGATTTTCTTTGGTACTTTACAGGAAAAAGATATGGAAGAGGCTATTATCTTTATGATAAGGGTGGGAAGCCAAAACCTGACCTTAGTGTTCAACGTGTGATTGACGAGTACAGAACACAAGCAAAGACAATGCCTGGTGGAAAGGTTTCTCTTCCTTTTTCTAACTGGCGGCGACATTGTTTGTGCATCTACTAAAAAATGTCGCTCTGTCTCCTTTGTTAACGGAAGGTTTTCCTGATATTTATACATTGACTTGCTTGCAGCCGGTTGCGTTATCAGATCAAGATATATTGGAGATGATCTTTTTCCCAGTCGTTAACGAGGCATACAGGGTGGTGCAAGAAAATGTGGTGATCAGGGCTTCTGATCTTGATACTGCGTCTGTCCATGGGATGGGCTTTCCCAAGTACAGGTAGGCAGTTGCTGCTTATCTCTGACTGTCCTAAATCCTAGCGAACCTGTCACCTGTGACAATCTGCATTCATTCAAAATACGATTAAACTAGATATATGAGTTGAGACTCTACATCTGGTTCTGATACTACAAACTTATGAACATAATTTAATACTTACGTAGGCTAGCATTGCCTGTCTTATATCAGAATGGATGTAACACCGATTGGTTTTAGGTTAGCACTTGAGGCTAGTGAGTTAGGTCTATAGCTGATTATTTTTCAAATCGCCACATTCTGGCCTTCTCAATTAGCTTTAATGATACTCAAGCACTTCTCAGTTTAAATATGTATCTGCAACCTATAGTTTACCTAATGTAGGGTACAGTTCCTGTTAGTTGCAGTCCTCTGCAATGTGGTGGTTACTTTGGATTATTAAATTTAATCTATATTCTAATAATGAAGGGGTGGCCTCATGTTCTGGGCTGATACGGTTGGAGCATCTTATATACATTCAAAGCTCAGCAAGTGGGCTGAAACATATGGCGATTTTTTCAAGCCATCATCATATTTGGAGGAGATAGCAAAAAGCGGCCTATCACTGGTACACACTTGCATTCCCCCTCTTTGTGATGGATTATCTTCTTATCCTAACTATATTGAATTACTTACATATAATGTTAACACATATTCAAGATGCCCGGTGATGCAACAATCATGGGCGATGCGACAAACATGGACGATGGCGACACGAGAGCTGCCTCATTACCATACCACGCCATCTTTGACATCCTCTCCAGGGTACCGTTGAAGTCTGTGTGCCGATTCCGGTGCGTGTCCAAAGAGTGGTGCGACCTCATCTCCAGCCACTTCTTTGCCGCTGCCCACAGGTCCCACCAGGGCCCGCTCCTCATTGACGCTGGCTCCTTTGAGGAAGAAGAGCCTGCGGGAGGACGTGACATGCGGCTCATGGACATGGAGGGCAATATCGTGAGGGTCATCAAGGGAGCCGGTGGCTATGGGATGATGTGCAACACGAGCCTCGACGAACTCATATGTGTCAGTGGACCCATCTGTGGCGGCATCCAGGTGGTTGATCCGGCCACCGGGGAGGTACTCAAGACCTGTCCACAGGTGGACGTGGTAGATCATGATGCATATCCTTTCGTGGCCGTACGGTACTACTACCTCTTCGGTTTTGGCCGCGCCACCCCGTCTGGTGAATACAAGATGGTGCGACTGGTCGGCGGTGGCACATGTGAGGTTTTTACACTAGGAGATGATGACAGAGGCTGGAGAATAGCACAGCCACCACCAAGCATCCTAGTATCAGATCAAGGCCCTCCTATCGCTATTGATGGTGTCCTGTACTTTATGGAGGGAGGTGTCAGCGACAATTTGATCTGCTTTGACTTGGAGAGTGAGGAGTGGAAGCCTGACGTGATAATAGGACCACGGATGTCTGATCACGAAGAGGCTGGTTGGGAGCGTTTAAGGAGGCCTCTTCCAATCCGAATTACAGAGCTGAATGGTTCCTTGTGCATGGTTCAGCCAGTCCTCTATGATATATTTCCGCGCAGGTTTGACCCCAACGGCCCATTCAGCAACATATGGATACTGGACAAGTCTGATAAGAGAACTTGGAGCAAAGAATACAAGATACTGATTGCCCCAAGAGCATGCTGTTATATGCCGTTGTGGAGACGCGCTGATGGGAAGCTGCTCTTGCACTGCTCCTTTGATGGAGGACAGTCGTTGGTACTTCAGATATACGATCCTGGCACAGGCACGTGCTCAGATATGGTGGGACAACCTGGCAACCTGGCCGGTAGAATTGGGCTTTGCAGCTTTCGCTTCCGTAAAAGCAAGATCTTTAGGCCTTTTTGGAGCGTTTCTCACTTTTTTCTTTAGAGCAAGATCCTTAGGCCTTCCTTGTTAGACGTTGGTTTATAGATTTTCTTCTAGTCTTTGTAACAGATCTGAGATTGGTGTTCTTAAAATCTGATTTCTATCTCAACGGTGGTTCCTCTATGATGCATTTTTTCATCATGGTTTGCTTCTGCAGTGCTTGTACATGACTCAGATGGACAATTGTTTTGTCCATTGTCTGAACATGATCCCTATTTTCCTTCGGGGATGGAGATGTGTTCTTGTTGGTAAGTCGACCGAGTCTTCAAATAATAGGTGTAGAACATGTCAAATAGTCTACTCTAGTAATTGGATCAGGATTTCTAGTATTATGTGTAGCATTTTTCTAATCATAAACTTATTCTTCAAATAATCATGCTTGGATAATATAACAGCAATTTCTGACCCGAGTTGCATAATGTATGAGTTTTGGATCCAACATATTTCTCATGAACCTGAATATTGGTACTGTGTAATTGGTACATTGAGGAAAAGATGCAGATCTAGTTAATTAAGGCGTTTTACGTTTAACCTCTGCTAATTTTTACTACATACTACATATAACCATCATTGTAATATGTAGGAATGGTGAATGGGTAGCTGCAGAATGTGATCTTTATTATTAAATGGGAGTTGGTCGTTTGACACTCAACGCACTTTGGTGATCGTCATTAAAAGCATCTTGTCCGTCCAATATAATCTCCTCATCTCCGCTTAACATCCAATCGTCTGATCTCATTTAACGGCGAATTATGTTATCCTCAATCAGCGGTATCAATTAATGAAAGACATATTTCCTTGCCAACCCATCTCAAGGATTCAAGGGTATCAATCAAGGACACGGTACAAATTAATTAGGAAAGATGTCTTTCCTTGTCTTGCACCAAAATCCCTTTTCTGCTGACTTGCCTTCCCCTCCCGTCTCAATCTCTGTGTGACCATGACAGTGGCACTACATTGGAGCTTGTTGGTTGCCGGACCTAGCGCGACAACTGCGCCGGCTAGAGCAAAATGGAGGCGCCCGGACCTGAGGTAACCCATCACCATCAGCGGCGTCTAAGGCGGCGCGGTGAACTGAAGCTGCATGGAACCCACGACGAAGATCTAAACGCGTGGGGCTGCCATAGCGCGAGATCACCGGCCGACAGTTGCTGAACCACGACACCTCTCCCCTCTCCCTCCATCTTCTTCCTCCCTTCTACCTCCCTGATTTTTTGCTGCATGAGGCCGGTGTGTTATTTAGGAGCAGGACCAGCGACAAGTATAGGAGTAGTACCAGAGAACACAATCTTCTTTTGAAATATGAACACTGTCGGCAACAGTGGCCATGTGCAGGACCAATGTGCGCATCTCGCAAGGGTCTCGGTGTTGGTCTGCCGGTGAACTTAGCACCTAAATTGATCGTGTAGGATCCCTGCAGTTAGTTCAAATCAAGTGAAAATTGACCGCCTTGTAAGAGAGTTACGTGTGACTGGAATTTTATTGTGTTGCACACTGCTTTGGTTGATCTGATTAAAAATACCAGACGCATCTAGATGTTCTTCTTGCAATGAGCTAAACCCACGTTCCTCACAGCCTACAACAAAAGAGGATACACTATAGCCCTCCAAGGATTTGTGAAGCTTGGTGAGCAGAGCACACCATTCTGACTCTTTTTTCTTCCCCATTATATTATTATACTATACTGTATAAATTTGTACTTTACATTGCAGATTTCTCGTTCAACAATTCTAATTCTGAAGATATGTACACATCAAGAGGTGTTTTTTGCCAAGGCATTAAGTTTCATACTTTCATTGGTATCTTTGATTGCGGAAAATATTGATATGCTTTAACATTTTCATCTGCAATACCTGATGTAGAAACGTTATTCAGTTTCAGTTCTTTAGTTCTCTCTAGGTACAAATGTTTTTAGCTATTGATATTTATTTTGGGGTCAGATTTTGATCAATTTGGAGATGAATTTATTAAAAAAAATAGATGGAGTGATAGCGCAAATTCAACTTTGATGCTTTAGGTCCTTTGGCGAGTCACTCTAAATTACTCGGATACAAGAACCTGAAGGTGTGTGAAACCAATCAATAGGTGAGTTGGATCCTCCTTGGTTCTAGGAAAAATACTTGTCAGAGAAGAGCAACAACACTGGTTGCATTGTTGTCGTTATTTAAAACATCAATTTTGAATTATATTTATGCCCTTTGAATATTGGATACGTATTTCTGTTGTTGCAGCTCTAGATGGATCAGAACATGTACAATTCATATGAGACAGCAGGCTTGATAATAAGGTGGGAATTGAGACAATATATATCCCTTGTTCTGTTATTTGCTTTCCTTGTTGAAACATCACAGTGAGTTTCCATTCAGGGTGCAAGCAGGTGCGATCTGCACATGGAGCCCCCTCCAAAATCTTGTATGCGGACACCCGCGGTGTGCTGGATTTTTATGTGGGATTAAGCAAACAATCACTTAGCCCACATCCAAACACACATATCCTGCAAAACGATTGATCAGGCAGCAAACGGGGCACGGTGATGCTCTGCCATGGCTTCCACAATCGGATCAGTCCAACATTTGCCTTCCCTCTTCTGTCTCTCCTCAACCCCATCCTCCATACTCACCATGTCAGTTCATCAATCGATGATGAACAGTTACATTGGACTATCAGAGCGGTCGAGCGATGTTGAGGCCCGCAAGGAGAAATCTATCAAAAGCATGAACAATAATTCCTTCCTTGCATCTATTTGTATCATTTTTCTGAACTCTCCTATTGATCTTTTTGTTGAACCTGCAGTTCTTGTTTGTTCAATGGCTATTGGTTGTAGCATGCTGCCAGCACACTACCGTGGCCAATGTGTATGTATGCTGCTGGCTAGCAGAATCCTTTAGTACGGTGCGTGCTATGCAGGCTTATGCAGGCACCGCTTAATTGCAATCAGATTTGGCGTGCGGCTTTAGTGTCCAACTTATCCATCGCTGGCACATGCAGCACATATGCAGACTCCCGCATTTTATCCCATTTACATCCTAAGTTTTTATAGCGTTGGTCTTCTTGTATATGCATTCGTTGTGTCGGCTACAAAAAAAACATCAAAACTAGGGTCACCTACTTAATTATCCTCAATTTCTCATATTCTTTTAGATTCTTTTCTCAAGGTGCATGAACTGAACTATTGGTTGGTTTTCCTTTTGGTAAGTAACTCTGTGAAGTGTTTTGGCCTGTTGATGCCGTACAACCCAACTATGTCATTTTTAGGTGCACTATCTTATGGTTTGAACTGCACTTGCCAACTATTTACAAAAAACATGTTCTCCTTTTGAAAAAGCAAGCAAGTAATTTGATTATTTGTTAGCATAGTACATACACGTTATTTGGTGTTTGTCAATTTCATTGTACTAAAATTTCAATTTAGCATTTTTCTTGCTCTTTGCATCACATTAAGTTGTTGCGATGTTGACGAGACATGCGTGAATTTCAACTATGTTCCCGGGTTAAGCATGAAAATCCCATATAAAAATGCATGTTAGTATGATATTTCATCTTCAAAGATAGAGTTGTATCTTATAAGCTTAGAGAATTAGGAGGTTTTACATTTTGAGGAGCTTCATTAGCTATACATTTTCCTAGAACCTAGCTTGTGACTTCGACAATGTACACTAATGGTTATTTGTTTGTACATTTTTAACAGTTTTCTTAACAATGGGGGCTAAGTGGTTATACTCTGCATCCACGAAAGAGAGCGCGACAATACAAGTTTTCCATGATTTCTTGTGAACTTTAAACGGCCACACAAGGCCAAGTGGTACGTATGTGAGAGCATCTACGATTGCATTGTGTTTAGCAAAAAAAAAGAAAAAAGAGACAACCTTGGGTGTTAACCGCCACTCTTTTGCCAATGTGTTGCATAGTACAAGGATAACAACCCATAATAATCATGCTGAAGTTTGATGACTGTATGTACCAGCACAAGCGAGATGCATAATCAAGAGGGCGGCAGAAATAAAGGAGAAGCCATGCAGCGAGGAGTAAGGTGGAACCCCTTGATGCATTGTGGTAATTCATGGGAGAAAGAAAACATAAGTTTTTGTTGCAACATTCTTAAGCTAGAGTGTGTGCCAAGGTAGAGTAAAACAACTTTTAGTTGATGTCTCTATGTTTGTTTTTGTTGTTCTATGTAAGCGCTTAATCTAATTTCAATTATGCATGAGCGATCTTCAAAAGAAGCAACATCTCCAAAAAAAAAACTCTACATTTTGCCACACGGGGCCAGTTATAGTTGGAAATAAAATTTATAAACAAGATATATTAAACTTCATGTAGGTTTTAATTACTAATTTGGGACACATATATATAATTTATTCTTACACTATTCTTTGCAGAGAAATATTGACTCCCGCCCTAACAATGGCAAGACAAGCTTGTAAATTGCTTGCTAATGCATATGTTATTTTAAGACGTCTCAAACAATAAGCAAGTGAAATATTACTCAACTATAAAAAGCATTGTTGGGTTGTCTTTAGGATACGAGAGAAGTAAAATCTTAGTAAAAAAGATATAATTATTGGGTTGTTGCATTTTATACATATGATGTCAGACTATAGCTTTGTGGCTATGTTTTTTTTGTAAACATGAATTTTCATGTGTATTATGTTTACATATCTAACTAAAAGGTAAATTGTGGGAGCCGTGGCAACGCACGGGCATTCAACTAGTAAATTAGAAACATGGGATATACTGTGCAAAATAGTGGAGAACGACAGATTAAAAATTGCAGTAATTGAGGGGGCTTATTTTAATGTCCATAAAAGCAATGTTGGGCGGTCTAGATAAGGCATAGACCCTAAAGCGTGATGTTGGTTTTCTACTGTTTTCTCATGTGAATTCAACTATTAGAGAGTAACTAGCAGACTTATGTAACTACTGTCACCGTGTGTATGACAGACGTTTTGATATATAAATACAGGAAGAGCAATGAGTGGTATTAGATGCAATTTTCAGCTGTATGCAGCAGCCAGCAATCTCTGTATAACGCTTGTATGTAGGATAACTGTTTTAACTTGTGTTACTGCTGCTGGGCTCACTTCAGATACACTGGCCGATGTTCTTAATGGACAGCTTTCTACTCGCCAAGGTGGCGGCAGTCCAAAGACATGCTTCTGATCATATAAACTGGGACATAAAAGACATGACGGCAGATTTCTTTCATAAAATTTCTGTGATAGAGCCGACTATATATTATATTTCTAGGGATATTAACGGTGTTGCTCACAACTGCATCCGCCGTTCTTAGGGCCAGTTCTTTTGAGCTTACTAGTAAATATGCCCGCGCGTTGCAACGGGAGAGGGATAATCTAAGTCGTGGATATAATTTTAGCGCAAAATGGTGTGTTCTGTAGTCAAGCGTGCCACCACGGTCTCCTCTTCTCGCCGCTTCTCCGCAAGCGTCAGTAGTGCTAAGAGCCGGTATCACCATCTCATGCTATCGATCATCCACTCCAACACCATGAAGCCAAGACCTTTGTCCGCCACTTCACATGTGTAAAACTTATACATGAACTTGTTCAACCATCTTTATATCCATCTCATCAAGTGTCAAGTTTGGCATATATCTGGATCAAGTACCACAATGTGTGATTATGAAAGAACCACAAGTTGATGCAAGAAACTATAATCTCAGAAGCAGCCTTTGTAACAATAATAACAATACCAAATCAGTACCAAATTAACCTATATCACTTCCAGGTAAATACACTCACTCAATAATGAAAACCTTCAATCCCAAATATGAACCCAAGATTCTAATCTCGTACGAAAACAAAGGAGACTCCCAAGTTTGCACAATGCCAAATACTACTTCCAATTTGCAAAATCTCACACAAAAGGAAGACTACATGATGAAAAACAGACAATGTAGTATTTTAGTTTCTGGTCTCTGTTCCCATTCTAATTGGCCAAAGAAACTACAATAGCCTGATGCTGGACGTGCCAACTCTTACGCTAACTTACAAAAGCCTGATGCAGCATTACACTTGGTACTGAGGCAGTAGTGTGCGGATACGGGGCATATTGAAGGAATTCTACAGTAGTTTGCCTGACATACCATGTAAAGACCTTCTCACTGTCGTCTGCAATGGTAAGTGCAACTGAAAGCCATGCGTTCATCCATTGTGGCACATGACTTTACAGAAGGTACACCACAGTCCATCTGGTTGTTCATTCACAACATAGCCAGAGATATTGTGGAATAACGAAATCTTTAAACTGTGGTCAAGTAGAACACAACATATCTGTACATCAAGATATAAAATGAAAGCAGGATGTTAGCACAAAGAAATGATTAAATTTGAAGAATGCACTCAAATTCTTAGAAACGCCACTAAAAAAAGGTATGCGACTCCTCAAAATAAAGGGTATCTGAGACTACTTTTATTGTATTTTGACATATTGGTGGTGATACAGTGGTTGTTTTCTTAAGCATTGTCAACATCTTAACTTGAAATGCCGTGATAAATTATACCGGCATGTTGAATTTAGCAGCACTGGCAGCAAGCTCAAGTGATATATTCTGGAAATTGATGGGGAAAACGATAAACCATTGAAAAATACAATAAGCACAGTGTCGGACAATGCATCAGAAAAGAAGTTCTCACATTTCCTTTTAAAGGCATACTCATATAATATTAGTAGCCTCTTCGTGTGCCCCTGTGTTTGTCTCCAAATCAGCATCAGGTGCACATTTTGATTTATTTAGCGGACACAAATCCAATCGAATTTCCAGAATATATTTACAACAAAGTTCAGTAGCCTTCAAGGCATTACAAATCTTTGTAGCTTTAAAGAATCCAATGATGAGTGAGGTGTACACAGCCGCGCGTGGAAGAAAACGGCGAGCTCAGCTGGTGTGCGATGTAATGCATCACTTTGAGCATATATGTTCAGATTTAATAATATTCCTGGATGGCCAATAAGGGATAGGTTATTACCTCTTCTTTCATCTCGTTCTGATACTTGGATAGTAGTAGATGTCTACATGTTTGGGAACATCTTAAATAACAACTGGCAAGTAAGAGCTCCATAAATGAAATTATGATGCACATCGAAAGGTACCAGCCTGAACATGTCCGTTGTTTGTGTGTGTAACCTGTTTTCCTCTCTC
This sequence comes from Lolium rigidum, assembly GCF_022539505.1. Lineage (NCBI taxonomy): Eukaryota > Viridiplantae > Streptophyta > Magnoliopsida > Poales > Poaceae > Lolium > Lolium rigidum. The sequence continues at coordinate 296,185,686 of NC_061508.1, forward strand.
TCCTTGTAAGGCTCTTCTCACGAGCAAGTTAGTTCGTAACCAATAATGCTGCAAGTTATAATTTAATTATTACTTGCAATGCTTCAACTTGGCGGCCCATTCATCTGTTAACCACAACACAAAATATAAATTAATGGATGCATTATGTATATATAGCGAGCATTGCACTTTGAGAACATATCCAACCATGAAACTGGATTAAATAGAGCTGGTATAAAAATTAAGATGGGGATATAACAAAATAGTAATAGGAAAACACTAAGAAGGATGCAATGTGTACCTTTAATATGTGTATTGTCCCGAGTGCATCTATGGGTCGAGGAGAATACGACCGGTCACTATTTGGATCCTCCGCAGCAGACTTATTGGAAAGCACACATGGATTTCGGTTGTGGACCACACAAACCACAGTGTGTCGGTGACCCCGACCTCGGGGTACCACATTAGTTAGCCACAATGTCTCCTTCTCTTCTCAACTCTTACTACCTTTTTACTCTTTAGTACGCGTCCGCCTCTCCGGACCGCGGCATTTATAGGCCCGCCAAGCTCAAAGCCATTCTTCAGGTTCAGAATCATCCCCATCAACAATGCTATGGTGACTCAACGGAAGGATGTTCGATCATCTGAACCTGAAAGGGATGTCCGACCACCATAATAATCAAAGAGTTGTACTGTTTGTAGGTAAAAAAGAAGTGTGCATTTGATTTTTTTTGCTGTGAGGAACAAGTAGTAATACTTTGTTGGAAAACGATATTTCAGAGATGACTCACACAGCTTCCACTTACCTTAGGCATCTAACAAGCCATGGAATCGTGTCAAGCATAATATACCTAACTACATCTATGTCAAGCATAGAACAATATCAGTTCTGGAGCGTCTCACTTCATCTATGTTCTCATCTAGCAGTACATCAGCCAAGCAGGACTGCATAAGGTTCAGATAATCCTAACTACATAATGGCAGCAAGCTTTATAATGACATGATACGAAGGATTCTGAAAATATAACACATATCACGAGCAATTTTGCAATTTCCTAATATTTTCCCGAGTACACCCCATGGTCACACATTACTACAGCTAGAAGATAGGAGAACTGAGTCAGTTTTCTAACATAAAATTTGTGAGGGAAACACTGAGTTAGAGATTTTTTGTAACTCTGCAATCAATTAGCCAGCAGAAAACCAAAAGATATCTCACATGGTACAGATTATTTTCTCCTTCCGGACAAATCAAAGGTACAAGATGGATCATCCTGTAGGGATACGTTGCATAGAAAACAAAAAAAATTCTACCGCGAGAACGCAATCCAAGCCAAGATGCAATCTAGAAGATGGGAGCAACGAGGGGATGATCAAGACTCACCCTTGAAGATTTCCAAAGCCTATAAGAGTAGGCTCTTATTGCTGCGGTAGACGATCACTTGCCGCTTGCAAAAGCGCGTAGAAGATCTTGATCACGGTGCCACGATCGGGCAGCACCTCCGTACTCGGTCACACGTTCGGTGTTGATGAAGACGACGTCCTTCTCCCCGTTCCAGCGGGCAGCGGAAGTAGTAGATCCTCCTTGGAATCCCGACAGCACGACGGCGTGGTGGCGGTGTCGATGGAGATCTCCGGCGGAGCTTCGCTAAGCATATGCGGGAGAGGTGGTGGAGGAGAGGTAGCTAGGGTTTGGGGAGAGGGGGCTTGGGCGCCGGCCCTCAAAGGGGTGCGGCCAAAGCTGAGCCAAGAGTGGCCGGCCACCCTCCCCTTGCCCCTCATTATATAGGTGGAAGCCCCAAGATTTGTGGTCCAAGTCTTCGAATAAGACCCCAACACCAAAACTTCCCAAAGGTGGGAAACCTACTAAAGGGGGGAGTCCTACCCAAGGTGGGACTCCCACCTTTCCTTGAGGTGGGGCTGGCCGGCCACCAAGGTGGAGCCCACCTGGGACTCCTCCCCCTTAGGGTTTGGCCGGCCATGCTAGTGGAGTCCCTCCGGGACTCCACCTTCCATAGTGCCGTTCTTCCGGACTTTTCTAGAACTTTCTAGAACCTGCCATAAATGCACCGGATCATTTCCAAACTTGGAATATGACTTCCTATATATGAATCTTATTCTCCGGACCATTCCGGAACTCCTCGTGATGTCCTGGATCCCATCCGAGACTCCGAACAAAACTTCGAACTCCATTCCATATTCCATATCTACTTAAAACGACATCAAACCTTAAGTGTGTCACCCTACGATTCGCGAACTATGTAGACATGGTTGAGACTTCTCTCCGACCAATAACCAATAGCGGGATCTGGAGATCCATAATGGCTCCCACATATTCAACGATGACTTAGTGATCGAATGAACCATTCACATACGATACCAATTCCCTTTGTCACGCGATATTTTACTTGTCCGAGGTTTGATCATCGGTATCACTCTATACCTTGTTCAACCTCGTCTCCGACAAGTACTCTTTACTCGTACCGTGGTATGTGGTCTCTTATGAACTTATTCATATGCTTGCAAGACATTAGACGACATTCCACCGAGAGGGCCCGGAGTATATCTATCCGTCATCGGGATGGACAAATCCCACTGTTGATCCATATGCCTCAACTCATACTTTCCGGATACTTAATCCCACCTTTATAACCACCCATTTACGCAGTGGCGTTTGATGTAATCAAAGTACCTTTCCGGTATAAGTGATTTACATGATCTCATGGTCGAAAGGACTAGGTAACTATGTATCAAAAGCTTATAGCAAATAACTTAATGACATGATCTTATGCTACGCTTAATTGGGTGTGTCCATTACATCATTCATACAATGACATAACCTTGTTATTAATAACATCCAATGTTCATGATCACGAAACCATGATCATCTATTAATCAACAAGCTAGTTATACAAGAGGCTTACTAGGGACTCTTTGTTGTTCACATAACACACATGTATCAATGTTTCGGTTAATACAATTATAGCATGGTATGTAAACATTATCATAAACACAAAGATATATTATAATAACCATTTTATTATTGCCTCTTGGGCATATCTCCAACACATCCCATGTGTTGCACAGAAACCAAATAGACATAAAGAAACAGTAGATGGTTTGGTACAAACAACAAATGTCAATACCCAAATATGGAAAAACAATATCAAAATGTACTTGAAGATAGTTGTCGTGGATATCATGTAAGAGCACAATACAGCTTTGCCTAGCTCTGTGTACATTAGAAGTAAAATGCATGATCTAGTTTTGCTAGAAATCCATTGTACATTCCAAAGATCAGCAAGTTAGTTCTCTAGAAAGAATTAAGATATAATTCAAAATTTATGCAGAGATACAACGAATGGACACTTACCTTTACAAACAGCAAGGACAGGTGGAGCACTGCTTGAATTTCTGCCATTAGTAAAAAAAGCTCGTTGGGGACTAAATGTCCACACACATTTATTTTCTATAAACACTTTAATGAACAAACAATCTGTCCTGTCTATAAACTATCCAAACTCTTACAAATTCACCCAGTTGCAGGCTAGTGATATGCAACAATTACTAAAAATAAGATAAGCATAAAAAAGTTGACTGTTAATTTCTGCAGGAAGTTCTCATTTCATGATATTTCAAGCGAGCATTACGTCAACTGTATGCATACCAAGTAGTGAAGAGAAAACGGATGCCAATGCTCAATAAAAACAACAATCCAAGTACTCGCTGGCTCTAATTCAGCACATAAGTAAATAATCATCATTCTCGGGAAAATTATTTTTCCGTAGTTTTCTATGCAAATACAATTGTACTGTATCTAGACTATTGAAAGTTTAGAGTACCTTGAAAATGATCTAGACGGTTAAATAATGTGAAACCAGCCATTCATCTGTTTTAGTCAGTCAAGGTTGCTCAGATCAAAACTTTGAGATAAAAGTTTCTGAAATGAAGAAGCAAGTGGCTGTTATCATCCATCAAACATGCATATAAAATCTTAATATTATTGAAGTCACTCACATGTATAGAATATAGGAGCATTGGCCTAGAGCTGTGCCTGGAAAATGGGGAGGACAGTGCCAATATTTGCAGCAAAGAAAGATTTCGCAAGAGGTAGAAACGCATTTGGGAGGTCCTGGAGTCACTGGAGATGCATGTCTTCCAGAGCGGTCCCCTTGCCATGCTTTCTGCCAGAACAAGTCGACGATGTCGAAATTCAAATCCTTGTGCAGTGATCCTTGGAATATATTATTAATCAATTTTTGTTGTAAAAGGATCATGCTAATAATATATTCCAAAACTCAATAAACTTTCACCCTTGCTAGTTTTAACATTAAGGAAAATGAGGTTTATTTTAATTCGTCTCTTCACTGTTGAACGCCCACTTTCTGCTAGCCTTGATTGCTACCATGCACAGATTTTCAATGAATTTTGAAATCTTGGTGGGAAAATACTCACGCCCAATCATCGTGCTCGTTACAAAAATCACATCAGAAGCACAAAACCAAATTAATTCCCTTCATGGAATCAAAGAAAAACCTCAGGTTACTGCATATGGGTTCAGTGGGCTCTTTCATTGTCGGTCTTCCTAGATTCTACATCCTGAAAAAGGATACTGAATTAACGTTGAACTTGAACAAAGTTGCAAATTTCGGTTACAAGGAAACATGGTCTTATACTGAACTTTACTGAAGAACTTGATGTTTTTTCAGTTAACCTTAATGTGGCACACCATCGTGACCATGCTCATTGCTCTAGTAGCAAAGTGAGAAGGGAATAATGAACCGAGAACTTGGTGTGATTCATAGTTCACGTACCTCCTATTTATCGGTGGTCCACGGAATAACTTGCGTGGATGGCTTGCGCAGTCTCTCCTCCACCAGCAGCATCCTCTCTCCCAAAATTTCCTTCCTCCTTCCTATTTTCTGAGCAGCAGAACAGAGAGGTACAGTTTCTTCAGTTACCAACCATACACAACTTCTGAACAAACTCTCCGAACATACACAAGCGGGATGAATAATTGTTTCTTTTGTTGTTGTGGATACCTGAGGTCCGCAAATTGAAAGTATGCTGCCTCGTTACATTCCTGCTCCAGCTACTCTCTAACCCAATGCTCTGCGCCAAGAACATCAACAAAAAGAATTACCCCAAAAAACATCTCTGATAATAATTCTGGATTTCACAAAGGAAGAAACAATCGTAGAACAAAATGCAGAATAGTAAAGATTGGCTTTTGACAAAAGGCATATATTAGAAAGTTGGATATATTTAAGTAGATCATGTGGACAACACTTTCATAGATACGAAAAACCAATTAAAAGCACGTGAAGTCGCGTCATGCTTACAGTTGTTGTTGTTGGCTCAATTTGATTATGTGCTTCAAATAGCTCTCATTGGCTAAAAAAATCCTATAACGGTTATATGCAATTTAACAATCTCATATGAAACATGAAATTTCAAACATCGAGTCATTTGACAGACATAGAAAAAAAGGATTTTTCTTACATACCGAAGGTCGGGAGTACTATTATTGAACACGAAAGACTGATCACCAAAACGAACTAAAAAGTAATACATTATCTGAGCCTAGCCTTTATAATATTACGGGAAACTTAGATCCTCTCCGCTGTGGGGGTGGATCTATTGTCAGAACAGTTACGGAAGACAATTATCACAACCATGTATTTGTGACACTTATTAGGATTTACTCATTAGGACAGCTAAAGTTTTAGAGTAGCAATTTCTTTATCAGAAAAACGGAAGGTGAATGAAAGATTTCTAAAAGACCTACTACAGAGCAATACAAGCCCAAGGATCTAAAAAACACTAAACAAGTCCCAAGGCAATACCTTACCTCATCGTACATATACAAGGGCATCATATGAATCATCGTCAAAACTGTCAACCGCATATAAAAGCCAGCTGCCCGTCCCTCAGCGTACTCCACATATTCCTTCTACCCTGCCATTTTGAGTTGAGTGCCTCCAGCACTGTAGCATTGCTGCTGAAAAATACATGTGCAGAAAACCCCATTGCTGAAGATGTTTCCTTCCAGATGTCCTCTTTAAGAATAGATGGCATTGTCATGTTTGGGATAGAAAATTTATCAGTCCATGCAGATCAATATACAAGTCTTCCCTCAAGATATAATCATAAGTATTTCTCATGGATCTCACTCACTGAATGTTTCGGCAAAGCATCTAACAGTCGGAAGAATAACTGTTGAAGAACATGAACACGTAAACAACTGTTTCACACTTTCAGCCCTCTCAATAAAATGCTGCATACAGTATCATGGCATCATTTATAAACATAAATAATCTAAGAAAACATGGGTAGACATACATCTAGGACATGGATTACATAAGAATACAGAGATGAGGTCTGGGAGTACGAGGGAGCTCACCTGGCTGCCAGCCATCGGGTATTCTCATTTCAAGAATTCCCCAAATCAATGTAGTAGTATCACATAAGACACCAAGATTTGCCTGTAGAAATTGACTGAACCGGGATGAATACTACCTGTCAAAATGAAGATCAAAAAGCATAATCAATTACAGTCCGAGGAGGACAGGCAGTGTGCGACGAGGTGTTGTTGAACGACCAGTTTTGGCAACCTATGCAGCAGCTCTAACCCTACTCCAAGGAGGATGGAAAAAGTAGTGGTAGGCGTGAGGGTCTCGCCACGGCCTCAACGCAGGTCACATTGTGCGGAGGGAAGGCCGCAGAGATACCCCGGAAGCAGCGTCGCCACGAAGGAAGGCCGAGCGAAGTACAACGGGAGTTATTCCGCTGTAAGACGTAGCAACCACGTAACACCTCCCTCCCTCTTCCTCTGAGATCGGAGGGAGTCACGCGGATGGAGAATTCGAGCGGAATAGGAATCGGTGGGATCTGCGCCAAGCCTGGGCGGCGGACGTGGAACCAACGGAAGAGGAATCGGTGGAAGGAGATGTCGCGGTGTCCACGGATCCCGTGGAGGATTACACGGCCAGGTGCGGGTCTTGTCTACCGAGCAGCCTATGGAGATCGCCATCCACGGCGTCCTCCAACCCGGCCACCGGGGTATGAGGCAACGCGCCGTCGTTGTCTCCGTCTCCATCAAGAGGGCGCATGCCTGTGGTCGAGATTCGGGGCGGTGGCGGCAGGATTAGGTGCAGGGGGAAGGAGATGACAAGGAGGCCAAGGACTGCCAAGGACTGCGCGAGTGCGCGTTGACGGGGACGACCTGGATGACTGGACGACATTGTGCTACTGGTTTGTTGGGCTTGGCCCAGGCGGGATGGGAGTAGACGACGACCAAAAGTTGACGTATTGGTTGCAGGCAGAATAAGGAACATGTTCCTCCTTTTTAAGCAGTGTAGATGTAGATTAACCAGCTTAACTGTGAAATTAAGCTCCAGCCGAAAAGAACTCAAAATTTTAGCTGGGCTTAACTTTTCAGCCACCATCCTTTCAAAAAAAAATTCTGTGTAGTTGGGGGAAGCCACGGAAGGGTAGCTTCCCGCAGCTTGCTGAGCTTCCCAATTATGCAAATTTCGTTATACCCCAGCTACCCCTAAACTGAATCGTTATTACATTGAAAAAGCCAGCCCTCCCGCTTCCTCTATTTCTCCTGATATGAAACGTTATTTTTTCTAGCGTGAGTCCACCCGAGTCTCCCGACTCGTTCGTGAGGGTTTCCCAGCCAGAAAACAGCCGCCGCCTCCGATCTCGAGGACCTCTGGTGGAGAAGCTTGAGCGCCGGCGTACCGCGCCTCCACCATCCCCCCCCCCCGGAGCTACACCACTCAGCCGGACCTCGCACGAACTCAAGCTAGCACTGGTGGAAAAAGGCGCTTTGGTCGCGGTTCGCAACTGACATTAGTCGCGGTTGCGCAACCGCGACCAAAGTAGCGCGACTAAAGGCCCCCCCTTTAGTCGCGGTTCCTTACGAACCGCGACTAAAGGCCCGTCCACGTGGGCCGCAGGCGAGCGCCAGGGCGGAGGACCTTTAGTCGCGGTTCTTCCGGCCAACCGCGACTAAAGGCCTCCGCAGGGTTTAGGTTTAGCCCCCCTCCCCCTAAATCTGGTTTCTTTTTAATTTGTATTGTTTTATTTCTTTTGGGTTTTAATTTTGAAGGAGTTTCACATATTCTACGGTACTACATACATGCATATGAATGTACAATTTCAAACAAATTTGAAATTAGAACCAAAAAGAATTCAAGAGGAATATACAATATATATTCAATATCGGATGACCATATACAATATATATTCAATATCGGATGACCATATACAATTTTGAACAAGTTTCCATCCATAATTTAGTGCATATAAAGTTCGACGTCATCGTAATGGTGTTCTCCTCTAGGATCGATGACTTCCCTCGCCAACCATCCAGCTAGTTCCTCTTGAAGTGGTCGGAAGCGAGCTTCTGGACTAAGCGTCTTCCGGAGGTTATTCCTCATGATGTTGTTCTCACACTTCTGGTCCCGCTCATTGCGGTATCTCCGGATCCTCTCACAAACATAGTATCCACATAGATTGGTCCCCGGTGGCTGAATATCCCCGGTCGTCCGCACTGCCATTTTAAAATGTAGCTCTTTTTTGAATTCACCGACCTTGGTATCTACGAACCGTCTCCAAACCCTACGAGGCAAAGAAAATTAAATGAACAAGAGAGTTATTAATTAGTTACTTGATATTAGGAAATGATGAACGAAATAGGCCGATCGATATAGAGCGCAAATGAATGAAAATAATTACTTTTGCATCATTTTTCTCATGTCGCCCCAAAGCGCCGGATCCATATTCACCATGCATGGAGTAAACAAAAGAGAATGTGCTCAAGACAGAAACACTCACCCAAAATGGTAAGGAAATAGAATATCACTTTTGAGTTTCTATTTTCTAATAAACCGCCACAGGTCATCCTCCACGTCGGCGGGGTGGTGTTCTAACACATATGAATTAACGATTTGTGGGTCAATGAACCCAACATCATGGATGTTCCTTATTCGCATTTCCCGCTTCTTCATTCTCGCATAATAGCGTACACAACAAGATAGTTAGGACAATATATATATATATATATATATATATATATATATATATATATATATATATATATATATATATATATAGTGCAGGCAATGAACGAGATGGGGTAGAAATTAATAAATCACTTACAGAACGTAGCAACTGATGATAGATTTGTCGAGGTCGCGTAGATTGAACAGCTGGAACAATTCACTCAGATGAATTTGTACATAGTAATGTTTGAAGTGATGCTCATATCTAACTTCCGCATAAATATAGTCTTTGGCGTTTTTATGTTTTATGTAACCCTTGTACCAATTTAGCAGACCTTTCATTTGTCGAGGTAGATCCTCTTCCTGCGCAAGCTCGACGAGAGGGCCATTCTTCACATATGTAAATACTACGTCCTTCATTGGCGCCTCATCAAGGCCTAACAGTGCACGAAGAGTGATACCTAAGTCGGCCGCTTGTTCTCTGGCACTCGTTACAGTCAATCCATGTGCTTCCGCAGCTGCTATGATATCGGGGGCATCCGGACCGGCGGCTTGCACTATGAGCGGGGCGATCGATTGTTTACTTTGTTCCCCGAGCTGGGCAACTTCTTTCCCCTTTCTAATTTTGTCTCGCCCTCCTCCAAGGCTTTCTTCTCCGCCAACTCTTGGTTCCTCTTGAACGCGAGTGCTTGCCTACGAAGTTCACGTAAATAGTCGTCAGGCAGATTCTTCGTGGCTTGGGACGGTGTGTTCAAAAATGACTTAGCCCACTCGCTTTTGCTTGTCGGAAAATACTGGCTTGGGCTCGCCCTCTCTTTTCTTCTTGCACTCCTCCTTCCATTTCTCATGCTCGAGCAGCCACGGCCGCTGCATTTTCCTCGACACTAAGTTCCCAAGGCCTCGGGATGAGAGGCTTCGAGTGATGGCTCTGGTATCTTTGTGGTTCTAGGTACATAAGGGTCCGGGTTAATAACCCAGGACCGTCTCGCTTCTTCGCCGGAGGTGGATTGGGGGCGGTGTCCGATCACCCGCCGGACGAGGACCGGGGGCGGCGTCGCGCTACCCGCCGGAGGTGAATTGGGGGCGGCGTCGGCCGACGTGAAGGAGGTGTAGGTGAAGCACCACCACCACCACCGCCACCGCCACCGTCACCGCCACCGCCACCGCCACCGCCACCACCACCACCGTAGGGGGTGGACTTGTTGGCGCCTCGCCCGGAAACTTGATAAATTTCTTCCGCCATAGAATGAACTGGCGCTTGACATCTCCAAGTCTTTTCACCCCTTCGGGTGTAGCAATGTCAATGTCCAGGTCCTCAAACCCTTGGACTATCTCCTCCACCGTGACACGAGCATAGCCATCTTGAATGGGGTTGTTGTGGTGGAGTGCTCCAGGTGGTAAAGCACTCGCCGATGGCTACCTTCATGGACATGTTCCCGATAGGATAATACGGATGACATGCTTTCATCTCCTTTATATCGTCCACGGGGTAGCGAGGAGGCTCCGGTGCAGTAATTTCGACCACCGGAGGCTCCGGTGCGGTAATTTCGATCGTCGGTGCACCAGCCGGTGAGGCCTCCGTGGAAGCCACGCTGCTTCTTCTCCGCTCGCTGGCTTCCGAGATCCATTGGATGATCTTCATGCTGCCCCCGAGCCGCATCTCTTTCGGCGACTAGTACACTCACGGTTTTCTTCATCACATCCATTTCCGTTACCAACTTCGCCACAACATCTGCATCCCGATCCATCTTTCTCTCACGGCTTCTGTAACCGTACGGGTCATCGTTCTGGGGGAACCCTACTTTCCACGGAATGGGCCCCATGCCTCGTACACGTCCTCCGTGTTCAGGATTCCCGAGGGCTTTTGTCAGGGCGTCGTTCTCTCTGTTGAACTTGATCCTCCCCTCTTGAGCATCCCTCATTGCCTCAATAAGCTTTTGGGTGGGTTTAATTATTTTGCCCTGATAAACACACTCCCCTGTCTCCGGGTTCAGCGATCCCCCATGCCCGTACCACCAGCTTTTGGCCCTTGGGTCCCATCCCTCCGTACCTGGACGGATTCCTCGCGTCCTCAGCTCGTTCTCCATCTTCTCCCACCTAGGCTGCCAAAAGCGATACCCTCCTGGCCCCATAATATGATTGTACTCCTTCTTGGCCGCATTCTTCTTATTTTTTTTCGACATTTCAAGGAACTGCTCCGATTTCTTTTGCTTCACAAATTCTGGCCAATCATGTTGCAGTTTCTCATATTGTCCTTTGAAATCCGGAGTCTTGCCCTGCTTGACAAAGTCATGGGCTAGATTTTGCTTGTATTTCCGGAATGCGTCGGCCATCTTAGAAAGAGCGAACTGTTTGACTAGCTTGCACCTCTCCTTGTTTTCCTGAATCTTGTTACCCGCCTCATCGTATCTGCGGTATTCCGGAGGTAGAACGAAATGTTCTATAAGCTTCTTGAAGCAATCTTTTTTTGTTCTCTTATCGACAAAAGTGAAACCAAGACGTGCCTTCTTTGGCTCATTCCACTCCTGGACGGTGATCGAGACGTTGTCTCTAACAACGGCTCCGCATTGGCTGATAAACTTGGTGGCGTTCTTGCTGGGCTCCAGCGGCCTGCCGGTTTCTTCATCGACAACCTCGATGGTGCATGTTTCGTTTGGTTTCATCGTCTTGGTTGCGCCACGCTTTGACGGCGTACTCGATTTTTTCGACGATCCGGCCGAGGGCTAAAATAAGAAAGAGAGTCGCGCGCATTAGTACACACACATTTATTCAAATCAGTTAGTTTGTATCACCAGACGCTCAATATGTATATATATATACCTCGGCGCCGGAGGTGGTTGCTACTTCCAATTGAAGATCGTCGTTTATCGCCGTTTCTTCGGCATCATCTTGCTGACGGCGCCCTTCATCTTCACCTTCAAGGTTCAGATAAGAAGAGATATCATCTTCTTCTTCTCCGGTCGGCACATATAGAATATCGCCTTTTATGATGCCGAACATATGGTCTTCAGCGTCCGGATCATAGTTGTCCAGAATCGGGTCAGCTCTATCGTCCGCCATATGTCAGTCCTGAAAACATGTAGTCAAAACAAATTAATTAAGTGAAGAAGGGTGGCGGTGGCGGTGGCGAAAGGGCGGTGGCAAAAGGAGGGGGCGAGGAAGGGGTGGGAGAGGGTGTCGCGGCGGATTCATCGGACAAGTGCGAGGGGGGGAAGGGCAACGTGAACCGGTTGGGCAAACAGAGACGGCACGGTCTCGTGCGCGCGCGGCGGCGCGCAGCCGGCGTCTCGTTGTGCGTGCACGGGCGGCGACGACTTACGGCGACGACTTACGGCCGGCGTCTCGCTGTGCGTGCACGGGCGGCGACGACTTAACAAAAATGTTATTACCATAATGATGTAATAGTATATTTTTTCCAAGGTGATAGGCATTTTGCTTAATAACATTCCAAAGTATTATATGTTAAGAAAATAACATTCCAATATATTATTATTTTTACTTATTTTGAGTTCTTTTAAAAGTGAAAAAACAAAAGTAAAAAATTTAGTTCATTTTTTTGAGTTCTTTTTAAAAGTGAAAAATACGAAAGTAAAAATTTAGTTCATTTTTTGACAAACTTTTGTTATTAAGTTATTTTTGTTAAATTTTGTTAAGTTATTTCTTGTTACTTTAAAATTTTGTTATACATGTTAAAGTCAATTTTTTATTAAGTGAAATGAGGCCGGGAGATTTATTATTAAGTCAATTTGTGTTTAGTAAAAAAACAAAAAACAAAAAACAAAAAAAAGGGCGCCGGTCTCTCTTTCTCTCTCTCTGTTTCTCTGTCCGGCCGTCGGCGCGCGCGACGGCGGCGGGCGAGGCAAGGGCGGCGGCGGGCGAGGCTAGGGCGGCGACGGCGGCGGTGCGAGGCTAGGGCGGCGGCGGTCTTCGCTCGAGCGGCGCCGGCCGGTACCTTGGGCGGCGGCGGTTCGATTCGTTCTTCGGCGCGGCCGGCGCGCGGCGCCGTGTAGCGGCAGGCGAGGGCGCGGCAGCGACGGCGCCGAGGCGCGGCGGAGGCGTCGAGGCGCGGCGGAGGCGTCGAGGCACGGCGTCGCGGCGCGGCGGCGACGGCGTCGAGCGAGGGCGGCAGCGCGGTCGGGCGAGGCGACGGGCGGCGCGCGGCGGTTCGTTTTGCGGAGACGAAGTGATCGAGAAGATCCGCGGCGGTTCGCGCCGCGAAATATATAGGGACCCCCCCTTTGGTCGCGGTTGGTGTGGCCAACCGCGACTAAAGGTCGGTTGGTGTGGCCAACCGCGACTAAAGGTCCCCCTTTAGTCGCGGTTGGCCACACCAACCGCAACCAAAGGGTTTTTTCGCCCGAATTTCGTTTCCCGCGGAAAATACCTTTAGTCGCGGTTTGGGAGGCCAACCGCGACTAAAGGCATTTTTCAAAATGCTTTTCTTTTTCAAAATCTTAAAAATACAAATAATATATCAATAAATTCAGAAAAATAAAACTAATTCAATTCAAAATCTTAAAAATACAAATAATATATCAAAAAATAAAGAAAAATAAAACTAATTCAATTCAAAATCTTAAAAATACAAATAATATATCAATAAATTCAGAAAAATAAAACTAATTCAATTCAAAATCTTAAAAATAGAAATAATATATCAAAAAATTCAGAAAAATAAAACTAATTCAATTCAAAATCTTAAAAATACAAATAATATATCAAAAAATAAAGAAAAATAAAACTAATTCAATTCAAAATATTAAAAATACAAATTATATATCAAAAAAATCAGAAAAATAAAACTAATTCAATTCAAAATGTTTAAAATACATATAATATATCAAAAAATTCATAAAAATAAAACTAATTCAATTCAAAATCTAAAAAATACAAATAATATATCAAAAAATTAAGAAAAATAAAACTAATTCAATTCAAAAGTTCGTTGGCCCCCTCTTCCCGCCTCTTTCCGCCGACCCCCTCTTCCCTCCTCGTCTTCCCGCCATTTCTTCCCTGTCTTCCCGCCTCTTTCTTCCCGCCAATTGTTTCCCGCCAATTTCTTCCGGCCTCTTTCTTCCCGCCAATTTCTTCCCGCCACTTTCTCCCCGCCTCTTTCTTCCCGCCTCCTGTCTTCCCGCTCCCATTTTTCCCGCCATTTGTCACTATATATAGGTAGCCCGGCTTGGCCAGCATTATCACATCTCTACAATCTCTCATCACTCATGGCTTCCACCGCACCCACTCTAACCTACCAGCAGGTGGAGGAGCTTTGCGCCTCGAACTACCCTTGCCCTTCGGGCTACCGCGTCCCTGCCGGCTGGAGCCTAAGCGCCGGCGGCGTGCCGGTCCCTCCCGTCCCTCAGGGTGCCGCGCGCCGGGCGGCCATCACGAACCACTACTACCTCGACCTCACGCCGGAGCAGCGGATGAATCCCCGCCGGCATCCCGATAACCAGCATACTTGGGACGCCTTCTTCATCAATCGGCGTGAGAGGGCGCTCGCCGGGTATGAGGAGGACGGTCCGCCTCCCGGAAACTTCCACGAGGCCGGCCGTCGGCTATGGTGGTACGGCCGGACTCCGCGGAGCGTCATGGACTACATCACGGCCGGCGATATCCCCCGCCTGCGCTACCCTCGGTTCGAGCCACGAGAGCCGCCCGACGACGAGCCGACGACGAGCGACGACGACGCCGGCAACTTAGAAGGCGACGACTACCAGGTACAACGGCGGCGGCTATGAAGACTACGAGTATGCATATTATACGCCTAGGCAGGAGTATGACTAAATCACTCCAAATTTCATGTATGCGGGAGTATGACTTAGTCACTCCAAATTTCCTGTATGCGGGAGTATGACTTAGTCACTCCAAATTTCATGTATGCGGGAGTATGACTTAGTCACTCCAAATTTCATGTATGCGGGAGTATGACTGAGTCATTCCAAATTTCATGTATCATCGGTGCTATCTCGAGTCAATTGAATCATTCGAAAATGGACACCAAACACATCACGGGTAATATAATTCACATGATTCATTCAACAAAGTTTGGTACAATAAATTATTACACATCATTTCTTCCCTTGTGTCCCTGCTTGCTTACGATTGTGCCGTATCCATGGAGCATCCTCATCATTTAACTTAATGCTTGGGTCGGTGTTCACTTTGAAGGGCGGAATTTCACCAAACATATTATAATCTTCTGACATGTCTGTCTTGTCCTCCACTCCCATGATGTTTCTTTTCCCTGAAAGAACAATGTGGCGCTTTGGATCATCGCATGATGTACTGATCGTTTTCTTATCTTTCCGTTTCCTCGGTTTGCTACTCATGTCCTTCACATAGAAAACCTGAGCGACATCTTTCGCTAGGACGAATGGTTCGTCAAGGTAACCAAGATTGTTGAAATCCACCATTGTCATTCCGTATTGCTGGTCCACCTTTACCCCACCTCCTGTTAGTTTGAACCATTTGCACCGGAACAAAGGGACCCTAAAGGAGGGTCCATAGTCAAGTTCCCATATCTCCTCTATGTAACCATAATATGTGACCTTTTGCCCATTCTCGGTTGCTCGCATCAAAGCGGACACCACTTGTTTTGGTTGGTGCTCTTTTTATCTTGGGCGATCGTGTAAAATGTATTCCCATTTATCTCGTACCCTTGGAAAGTCGTTATAGTCGAAGATGGTGTCTTGGCCAACATGTACAGACTGATCTACAACCTTATTGTCACTCATTAAATGTTTTCTCAACCAACTGCCGAAAGTCTCCATGTGGGCCTTCCTAATCCGAGGATTCGAGGCTTCCCGGGGTTGTCCGAGCGTAAAATATTCTTGTGTTTCTCAAAGTACAGAGCCACCAAGCTGGAATTGGTCAGAAGCTTGTGTGGTGTGCTTCGGTCGGAGAATGGCCGTCCATACATATCATTGATTTCCTTCCGATCGTGCCTTTTCCACTTAGTCTCCCCTCGTGCCGCGATTGAGGAAGACCAATCGGCTTAAGGTCAGGAACAAAGTCAACACAAAACTCAATTACCTCCTCATTTCCATAGCCTTTGGCGATGCTTCCTTCTGGCCTAGCACGGTTACGAACATATTTCTTTAATACTCCCATGAACCTCTCGAAGGGGAACATATTGTGTAGAAATACAGGACCGAGAATGGAAATCTCATCGACTAGGTGAACCAGGAGGTGCGTCATAATATTGAAGAAGGATGGCGGGAACACCAACTCAAAACTGACAAGACATTGGATCACATCGTTCTGTAACCGTGGTAGAACTTCTGGATTGATTACCTTCTGAGAGATTGCATTGAGGAATGCACATAGCTTCACAATGGCTACTCGAACATTTTCCGGCAGGAGCCCCTCAAAGCAATCGGAAGCAATTGCATCATAATCACGTGGCGGTCGTGAGACTTCAGGTTTTGGAACTTTTTCTCCGCCATGTTTATTATTCCCTTTATATTGGACGAGAATCCTGACGGGACCTTCATACTGCTCGGGCATTCAAAAAAGATGACCTTGTCTTCTTTGGTCGGAGCGTAGCCGGCACGACCTTGAAACCGTTCCGGATGCCGGTCATCGGGGTCTTTCAAACTTTGCTTGAGTCCTGCCGTGCTTCCTTTGTATCATTTGACTTCCCATACACGCCCAAGAAGCTTAGGATGTTCACGCAAATATTCTTCGTAACGTGCATCACGTCGATTGCGGAGCGGACTTCTAGGACTTTCCAATATTCTAGCTCCCGAATATAGATTTCTTCTTCCACATGGCTACGTGCCCGTCAGCTCCCTTCGGAACCGATTGTCCGCCAGGACCCTTTCCAAAGATGACTTTCAAATCCTTGACCATATCAAATACCTCGGCACCGGTAGTATTCCGCGAGGCTTCGGCCGGTGATCTGCCTTGCCGTTGTAATGCTTGCCTTTCTTTCTTCCTGGATGACCTTTCGGAAGAAATCGACGATGCCCAAGGTACACGTTCTTCTTACAATTTGGCAAATGTACACTTTCAGTCTCATGTAAGCAGTGCGTGCATGCATTGTATCCCTTATTTGACGAGTCCCGAAAGGTTACTAAGAGCAGGCCAATCGTTGATGGTTACGAAAAGCAACGCTCGTAGGTCAAATTCCTCTTCTTTGTGCTCATCCCACACACGGACACCAGGTCTGCCCCACAGCTGTAAAAGTTCATCAACTAATGGCCTTAGGTACACATCGATGTCGTTGCCGGGTTGCTTCGGACCTTGGATGAGCACCGGCATCATAATGAACTTCCGCTTCATGCACAACCAAGGAGGAAGGTTGTAGATGCATAGAGTCACGGGCCGAGTACTATGGCTGGAGCTCGCTCGCCAAAAGGATTCATGCCATCCGTACTTAGACCAAATCTTATGTTCCTTGCGTCAGCTGCCAAAATCTTTGAACTCTCTCGTCGATCTTTCTCTATTGCGTTCCATCTGCGGGGTGTCTCAACTCCCCGTCCAGACTTACGGTCCTCTTTGTGCCATCGCAACAACTTGGCATGCTCTTTGTTCTCGAACGGACGTTTCAACCGTGGTATTATAGGAGCATACCACATCACCTTGGCGGGAACCCTCTTCCTGGGTTTCCGGCCCTCAACATCGTCACCGGGGTCATCGCCTCGATCTTATAACGCAATGCGAGTGCATACCGGGCATTCATTCAAATTCTCGTATTCACCGCGGTAGAGGATGCGATCGTTGATGCATGCATGTATCTTCAGAACCTCTAAACCTAGAGGGCGGACAACCTTCTTTGCTTCGTACGTATCGGCGGGCAACTCGTTATTCTTTGGAAACATATTCTTCAACATTTTCAGCAAGTTTTCAAATGCCGAGTCAGCTACATCTGCCTGTGCCTTCCATCTCAGCAAATCCAGTGTGCAGCCCAGCTTTTTCAGACCATCATCGCATCCGGGGTACAGCGCCTTCCTGTGATCCTCTAACATGCGATCCAAATTCTCCCTCTCTTTTTCGGTTTCGCAGCGTCTCCGTGCATCAGCAATGGTCCGACCAAGATCATCAACGGGATCATCACGTGCCTCTTCTTCACCTTCCCCTTCACCTTCCCCTTCACCTTCAGCATCCTCCATGAAAGTATCACCGAAATGAGCAAGATAGCTTTCATCGATGAAATCATCCCCTTCTTCATCTTCTTCCATTATAACCCCTCTTTCTCCATGCTTGGTCCAACAATTATAGCTTGGCATGAAACCGTGCCGAAGCAGGTGCATGTGAACATCTCTTGAGGAAGAGTAACCCTTCCGATTCTTACGGTTAACACATGGACAGATAACAAAACCCCCCTGCTTGTTCGCATTAGCCACTACGAGGAAATCTTTCAAACCCGCACTGAACTCGCCGGAGAGTCGGTTACCGTACATCCATTGTCGATTCATCTGCATTATTATAATATAAAATATATAATTAACCATCATGCATTTGTTAAACTAACTAGCTACAAACAATATAAATTAAACAATGAACTACACACACATGCATATTTTATCAACGACACATCAAAGGTTCAAGTTGCTAACCGCGATTGAGGAGGAAAAAATAAATGAGAAAGCTCAAGTGTGGCTCCAACACTTCATATCATGTTTGTTTCATGCTCTTGGGGCATTTCATCAAACACCTTATGTGCATAAGAGGAACCAAAAGCAAACCTAACACCCACTTGTGAAGTTTGTGAAGAGAATGGCTCCAAATGGCTAAGTGTTGGCTGCTGGATGGGTATATATAGGGGAGGGGCTTTAGTCCCGGTTGGCCTGGCCAACCGCGACTAAAGGCCCTCGGGCACCTTTAGTCGCGGTTGGCCTGGCCAACCGCGACTCAAGCCCCCACGTGCACCGGCTGGCTACCGAGCGCCCTGGGCCCAGGCCTTTGGTCGCGGTTCGCCTCCCGAACCGCGACTAAAGGTCCCATTAGTCGCGGTTCCTACAGCTTCGCGACTTATGGGGCTCACCGGAAGCCTGTTTTTCTACCAGTGCAGTGCTGCACGTCACGCCTGAACTCGAGCCAGCGCCGCCGTCTCCGACCAAGATCGCGCCAGCGCCGCCTTCCTGAACGAGCAGCGTCGACCTCCCACCATCCCTGACCTTGCAGCAGCCTCGAACTCTCCGATCTCACACCCAGGATACCCGATAGAATCAAGGTATGATTCTTATCCTTTTCTGTAGATGATGTACGTATAGTGTAATAGGTTGTATAATCGTAGATGATTGAGTTTGCTCGTAGTACTTGTGCAACATGATCGCTTTTGTATGTGCTCTGTAGTACTTCAGCAACATGAAAAATTCTGAGATTTATATACGTGCTATTGAAAATTGTATTAAAAACAGTGGGCCATTTTGATACGTTACGTGATGGATTTTATTAGGAAACTTGTAATAATTTGATGAACTTGCTTCTAGTTGACATGCATCACAAGTACGACAATATATTTTATTGAAATATTTCCTATTTCATGATGTCCGTAAATTATTTTTCTGCTTGTGTAAATGGTGAACTCATTACAGAAGTACATAGTATAATTTATATATCACACTATTACGTTCTAGGGGTATTACAGACTTTTTATATTACAGACTGATAAAATAAGCTCAGACAATATAAGCTGAAAAGACTGCAGTTTCTCATAGGCTTATTTTTCACTGCAGTTTCCCTGGAGCAGCTGAGCTTAAGCTGTTTCTGCACAAGCCACAGCCAAAAAGAACTGGGCCAATCGTTGAAGCAGCATATCTTCAACTTTCAAGTAGAGACCATTGTATTAGGGCATCTCCATCCGTCCATCCGTCTCCCCGACGAGGCCCCCAGGACGTCTTTTTTCATCCGGATAGACGAAAACATTCCAGTCGCGTCCCCGGATCCTCGTTTCGTTCGGATTTGGGTTTTCATCCATCCGGGGAGCCCAGGTCATCCCCGACCCCCCGGGAGCGCTCGGGGACTCCGAACGAAACGAAAGCGCGGGAAACGCCGAGAAAACTTCCCGCGCGGCTGGTGGCCCCAACTTGTCGGCGAGAGAGACCGATCGTCGTTCTCATCGCATCGTCTTCCACGCGCTGTAAAAGCCTGCCACCGGTCAGTCTTTGCCGGACACGTAGCTTCCACGCGGTGAGTTAATGTCGTCGCCTCGGTTTCACGCGCGTCAACCTCTATTTATCGCCGAACTATCGCATCTAGCCGCATTCACCACGCCGCCGTCTCCCTGTTCTCAATCTTCCCCAATCTTCCCCAACCTCGAGCGACAGTGGCGATCACAATGGCGAACGACGGTGCTTCCAACAATGGCTTCGGCCGCCGCTCTCTTCACCAATGGGAGGGGCGGCACCTCCACATGGCGGGCTACCCGACGCGGCCGGACTTCCGCGCGCCGGGAGGATGGCGACTCAGCGCGGGCGGCGTCCTGATCCCTGCGGTGACCCAGCATACCACTGCATGTTGTAGTATACAAGTCGTTGATATGATCTTTGTGAAGGGACTTCTTCACAAATTGCCATATCCCTCAGAGTGGTACAACAGAAACATTGCAGGTCATAACACTCCATACTTTATTACAAACATTGTCTTAACAAGTTGGTATTCTCACAGGTCCGATGAGAACACCCTAAGATACTACTAAAGTACGATTACAACCATACTATAGATGAAAGAGCTCAACAGCTTATTTAGGTAAGTTCTACGCTGCTCGGCTCTATGATGCTAGGTATATCACTACTCCTCCATCTCCGTGTCATCGGGTCCGTAGACTATCCCATAGTCTACTCCTTCAACTCCTCCGGTAAGATCGGGTTCTTCGTAGATCAGCTCGTAACTTCCTTCCGGTGCTCCATCGTTGATGGCCTCCACTTCCGGATCACGATCTAGCAAGGGTGTCGAAAGAAAGTGAGTACAGAGGTACTCAGCAAGTTCTAAAAGAATAAAAAGGTGTTTGATGCACTAGCTACGACCATTGATCAGGAAATCGCAGGTCAATGCATGTTTTGAAAACATTTCTTCAAAAGGTTGCTTTTATTATGAAAACTATGCCCGTCAGTCTTCACAGGTTGACTAGAACTTCATGGAGTTTCCTTTCCTGCCGCATTCGCAGTTCCCTTCCCGGAACAAGGAGTGACAGCCACAATTTGATACACTCTGCAGAGGTGCGTTACTTTTCCCACAAGAGATCTCACCCTTTTCGCCATCCGCAGGGACTTGCCTCCGTTCACACTTCCTTTGGTGTGAGGCCATGTATAAAGATCCAAGCCCACACCGCCTTCTCCGCGACTGCAAACCCACCCTTTTGTCCAACCGTACACCTCCAGTAGACTTCCCCCGATAATACGGCTTTACTCATGGTGTACTCCGGACAATCCTTCATAGATCGTAGAGCCATCATCACTAATGGATGGGGATTTAAAAGGCCATCCCAACCTACGGCAGTGCCTCCAACACCCCGCCAGCTCTACCAATCCGTTGGCGTGCGTAAGGGAAAAGATACGGCTGGCTTCCCCGCAGCCATTATAGATCTCATGGTCAACGCGGTTTGTACGGCGCTAGAATCACTGGACGGCATTGGTAATTAATCATAGGGTGATATAACCCATTGCAATGGAACCTCCACCATATCAACACATACCATGGTTCCATTGCCAGCCACATAGTCATATTCATAGTTGGAAAGTAACATTTTATTTGCGATGCAGGAATGATAAGTATATAGCTTTGCATTAAAGTAGTAGAAAATACTCAAGTTGACATGAGCAAGGGTGAACTTGCTCGTGGACTGCGAGGTAGTGCAGTTCAATGCAGTTGATGGAACCTGGACCTCGGGTTCTGTAAGAAGCATCATTGTCCGGTAAGGACAATGTTATAAAATCCAAATAATGCAATCATGGATGTATTATTTTATGTTGAACCCCTTTACCCCAATGAGTTATTACAATTTAGGGTTGCGTTTAAGATTTATGTCTTTGACAGTAATTTACAATTGATTTAAAAGTATAAACCATTTTAATTCACACAAAGTACAACAATTCAAAGTAAAACTATTTACTTGTTGATTCCCTTAATCATTCCAAAAATAATTGAAAATTATAGAGTTACCTCTATAGTTTTTTGGAATAAAAAGGAATATGGTATTTTTCTTGGAAAAATACCTTTTTCAATGGAAAAGACTTGGAATAATAGAATTTCATTTTGAAATGTTTGAAAATAAGTATTTGAACTTATTTGAGATTTTTCCTTGAGTTTTAAATACAAGAAAATAATAATTTAAAAATCCAAGTTATTATTTAAATTCTTAAAATTCATAATTTTGAATTTGTTTCATAAATTCATTTCATATTTTATTCTTCTTAAGATTTATTTTTCATTCATTAATCCAATTTTTAATGGATTTTTAGAGTTGTGTTTGATTTATTAAAATTTGGTAAAGTTCTGGCCTTTTATTAAATGTTAAAAGACCAAAATACCCCCTGGACCCATATTGGGCCCAGCCCATTTACCTAAACCCAGGGACAGCCCAATAAGGCCAATCCCTTTTGGGTTCGGTGGCACCGAACGGCCCACCACGCTCTCACTCACTCGGCCCTCTCTCGCTTTTCGTCTCTAACCCTAGCCTCTCTCGCGACGCCCTGGCGATGGCGTCGCCGCCATGGCCGCCGCCTCGCTCCGGCCATCGCCGTGCTCCTCCGCCGTAGCCACCTACCGAACTTGAACCGCCGCATGCAGATCTATCGATCTGTCCGCATAGTTTTCCCCTTCTCTTCCTCTCCTGGCGAATCGCCTCCGATCTGGATCTCGTGGTGATTCGCCTCGACGAACTCCGGCGAGATCTCGTCCTCACCGACGATGGGTACGCGCCTGGGGTTGACCTGGCGCGGGTGCTGCTCGCAGTACTCGTGCCGTCGCCTTAGGTGCTTGCTACGGTGGTGCGGGTTCGTGTCTGGGTTCGCCGGCGTAACGTCGGCGCCTTCCCTGGACTTGCAGCTGTTAGGGCCGCGCGAGCACTGCCTCGCCATGCCCTAGCCTCTGCTTCCAGGCGCAAGTAAGTGTTGCATCTCTTTCTTCTCTTCTCTGCGCCTCCCTTTCCACTGTTCTTCTTCCTCCTCATGCTTTGTTGCTCTCTGGTGATCCTGTGATCACACAGAGCCATGCTATTGCTGTGCAATTTGCCTGTGCTTCGTTTCATCGCAAGCTCATGGCCCAATTACCATTTACTCGGTACTGGCACATGCTCGCTTTGCTTGCTATTCATGTCTGTGCTTGCTTCTCTGCTGCCCCTAGCATGCTCTATACTTGCCATGCTCTGTTGTGCTTGCTCAAAAGCTAGCTATGCCATGCTATGCTTGACTGTGGCTTGCTTATTCTTACTGGGATATCATACTTGCTTGTCTAGGTGTATTTGTGATGCATCAGTGACACTTGTGTGTGTGCCAGTGGTGCCTGTGATATGCTTCAGTGCTTCCTATGCAAGCCAATGATCCATTGGATCATTCCTTGCTTGTTGGCTAACCTCTCTGTGTAGCTTGGCTTGCTATAATTGATCCATTTGATCAATTCAATTATCAGTAATAGCTTACTGGCTAATACTGTGACTAAGTGATTCAATTATTTTGTGATGCTGATGCTCAAGCATCACTATGTTGTTGCTTACTTAAGCTACTGGACTTGCTCCAGTGGCTATGGTGCAGTGAGTAAATTGTGTTGCGTTGCCTCACAGGGTGCTACTGTCAAGATATAGCATGAATTTGTTATGTATTCATGCTGGAATAAATTAATTAATGATGAACTGCTTATGCAGTAATGATTTAAATGATTTGCTTGCAAATGACTTAGCTGTTCATGATTATCTGGCAAGCAATTAGAGTCTGAATCCATTTCTGGATAGTGATGCTTTGTATTTGGCTTGGCCTTGGGATGGTTCTAAGTGTGCTGTGACCTCAGTAGCCTTGCTATCGATCGGTTGCTCACATGGTTGGTTGGATCTTGTTGGCTACTCATCTTTGCTTGCATATTTGGGGGTCATAATAAATATGAATGCCAATATGCTTGCCTGTGAAGAAATCTAGGGTTTCCTGATGGTTGCATGCTTAGGATTTTCTGTGTAGTCTTGGTTAGCTGCCAAACCTTGCAATACATCTACTGGTGCTATTTGTGCATGAGATCTTGCTAGTGTGTGCATCTATGCATGTTTGCTAGTTTATGTGCACAAGATCTGTATCTGGATGATTTCTGTTTTAGTGGCTTCTAGACTGGCAGTAATCCTTGGTGAAAACCAAGTGATGATTTACCCTTTTGAGCATCTGCTCATCCCATGCTTATTTCATGCATATGATGGATCAGATCCATTGGATCTATCCAGGTATTTGGTATACCTTGTTCCAGCTCCTAGATTGAGATTTTGTGTTGATGCAGACTTGTGGTTTGTGTCACAGCCCTTCACCTCCAGGTCTTGGATGATCTTCTCAGGTCACCATGATTTCTGGTGGTTGAGTGGTTGTGTGTGTTGGTTCTGTTCTTGAGCAAGAAGCTGGATGAACTATGTTGTGCTACCTTCACCTTACCTTGTGAATCCTTATCTGGTCGACTGGTTACTGTTTCTAGGGTTTGTGCCCCTTTTATATGAACTCTACTTCTGTTCTTGCAATGACACACAAGCCTGGCTTGCTTTGGTAACTAAGCTTGTGCATTGCCTTGTCAGTAGTCCGCTCAAGCACACATGAGTTGTGTGCTCTCATATGCTGAAACTTGAGCCCCTGGTGGTGCTCGGGTTTGGTCTCATTGTTGCCCTTATCTTGTGCTTGTCCGAGTTTTGGACAAGCACAAGTGTACAGACAGTCTGGTTCTGTCCAAACCGAATTCTTTGGCTAACACTAACATTCTAGCTAGTACTTGCTGTTTTGTTCTTGCAGGTTTTGAAGATGAATATGACCATGAAGATATACTTCAAGTCATTTAGTCTAGGTTTTAGTTTAGGAGCAATATTTTAATCTTTATTTTCATTTCTGTTTATTATTCATCAATTCTTGTATCAAGAATATTGTAAAGACAATGTAATCTGTGTTGTGATATCAATAAAGCTCAAATTTTACTTATGAGCTTTTGATTTATATAATATTTATATTCTGAATTAAATATTGTATTTGATATTCACTTTGAAATTCAAGATGATTTGAATTTATATCTTGTGTTTGAATTTTAAATTCAT
The DNA here is from genome assembly GCF_022539505.1 of Lolium rigidum. Lineage (NCBI taxonomy): Eukaryota > Viridiplantae > Streptophyta > Magnoliopsida > Poales > Poaceae > Lolium > Lolium rigidum. The sequence continues at coordinate 296,210,895 of NC_061508.1, forward strand.
TGTTTATATTGTGTGATGTTTATATTTAAATGTTTAACACTTATCAAATGCAATCATTCCCCAAAGTAACAAGATACAAAAGAGATCATGTCGAAATTTTCCTAACTCACATTGCCTAACCCTAAGTGCAAAATGAGAGAGAACCTCGATCCCTCTTAGGTTTAGTTGCAATAAGACGCGAAAATTTCCCCGTTTTGCGATGAAATGCACATCCCATTTCTAAATCTACCCTTCGTTGTTCCTATGTTCTGGGTTATTACAGCCTCTCCCCTTAACGAAACTTCGTCCCGAAGTTAAGATTGATACTCGAACATCTCGGGGTAAGACTTCCTTAATTCGTCTTCCGTCTCCCAAGTTGCTTCTCGCTCGGGATGATGTTGCCATTGAACTTTGCGATATTTGATTGCTCTGTTTCTTAACTTCTTCCATTGTACTTCTAAGATCTTTTCCGGTCTTTCCACATAAGTTAGGTCAGATTGTAATTCTATTTCTTCATATGTGATGGGATCATCCGGTGCCTTCAAACACTTTCTGAGTTGTGAAACATGAAACACATTATGAACTTGACTTAGTTGTGCCGGTAATTCCAACTCAAAAGCTGTTCCTCGATTCTGACTGAGTATCTTAAATGGTCCAATATATCGAGGACTTAACTTTCCGTTCACTCTGAACCTCTTAAGTCCTTTCATTGGGCTAACCTTTAAATAAACTATGTCTCCCACTTTCGGTTCCCAATCTCTTCTCTTTAAATCGGCGTAACTCTTCTGACGACTCTGAGCTATTTTGAGTCTATCCCGGATCACCTCGATGACTTCTTGTCTCTCCTTGATGTAGTCCGGTGTAAACTCCTTGTTTTCTCCGGTTTCAAACCAACAAATTGGTGATCGACACTTTCTTCCGTACAATGCTTTGTACGGTGCCATCTGGATGCTACTCTGATAACTATTATTATATGAGAACTCCGCTAAAGGTAAATGGTCCTCCCATGAGCCTCCAAAGTTCAGAGCACAAGCTCTAAGCATGTCTTCAAGTATCTGATTGGTTCTTTCGGTTTGTCCTCCGGTTTGTGGATGATATGCTGTACTGAAATCCAACTTGGATCCCAAAGCTTCTTGGAGTTGTTTCCAAAACGCTGATGTGAAAATTGAACCTCTATCTGAGACTATCTTCTTTGGTACTCCATGCTTACTCACAATCTCTTTCACATATATATCCACAAGCTTTTCTGCAGTATCTTTTGTGTTTACGGCTATGAAATGAGCACTCTTGGTAAGTGATGTCTACGTTCCCCCTCCTTTCCTGTAGACAGTGTTGGGCCTCCAAGAGCAGAGGTTTGTAGAACAGCAGCAAGTTTTCCCTTAAGTGGATACCCAAGGTTTATCGAACTCAGGGAGGAAGAGGTCAAAGATATCCCTCTCATGCAACCCCGCAACCACAAAGCAAGAAGTCTCTTGTGTCCCCAACACACCAAATAGGTGCACTAGTTCGGCGAAGAGATAGTGAAATACGAGTGGTATGAATATATATGAGCAGTAGCAACGGTGCCGGAAAATAGCTTGTCGGCGTGTAGTTGATGGTGGTAGTATTGCAGACAGTGGTAACACGATAGAAACGATGAAACAAGCAGTAGTAACTCAGCAGTATTTAGGAACAAGGCCTAGGGATTACACTTTCACTAGTGGACACTCTCAATATTGATCACATAACAGAATAGATAAATGCATACTCTACACTCTTGTTGGATGATGAACACATTGCGTAGGATTACACGAACCCTCAATGCCGGAGTTAACAAGCTCCACAATAATGCTCATATTTTAGTAACCTTTAGTGTAAGATAGATCAAAGGACTAAACCAAGTACTAGCATAGCATGCACACTCGTCACCTTCATGCATATGTAGGAGGAATAGATCACATCAATATTATCATAGCAATAGTTAACTTCGCAATCTACAAGAGATCATGATCATAGCATAAACCAAGTACTAACACGGTGCACACACTGTCACCTTTGCACACGTGTAGGAGGAATAAAACTACTTTAATAACACATCACTAGAGTAGCACATAGATAATAGTGATACAAAACTCATATGAATCTCAATCATGTAAAGCAGCTCATGAGATCATTGTATTGAAGTACATAGTAGAGAGATTAACCACATAGCTACCGGTACAGCCCCGAGCCTCGATGGAGAACTACTCCCTCCTCATGGGAGCAGCAGCGGTGATGAAGATGGCGGTGGAGATGGCAGCGGTGTCGATGGAGAAGCCTTCCGGGGGCACTTCCCCGCTCCGGCAGGGTGCCGGAACGAGACTCTCGTCCCCGCGATCTTGGCTTCGCGATGGCGGCGGCTCTGGAAGGTTTCTGTGGGTTTCGACGAACGCATAAGGGTTTTCGATCCAGGGGCTTTATATAGGCGAAGAGGCGGCGCAGGAGGGCTGACAGGGGGGCCACACTATAGGGCGGCGCGGCCCCCCCTCTGGCCGCGCCGGCCTATGGTCTGGGGGCCCAGTGGCCCCCCTCTGACCTCTCTGGTGTGTTCTGGATGCTTCCGGGGATTCTAAGATCTTTGGCGTTGATTTCGTCCGATTCCGAGAATATTTCGTTACTAGGATTTCTGAAACCAAAAACAGCAGAAAACAGGACCGGCACTTCGGCATCTTGTTAATAGGTTAGTTCCAGAAAATGCACGAATATGACATAAAGTGTGCATAAAACATGTAGATAACATCAATAATGTGGCATGGAACATAAGAAATTATCGATACGTCGGAGACGTATCAGTAAGTCTGTCCACTATTACCCATATCATATCCTTCTTCTTACTAGTCATTGGTAGACCAGTAACAAAATCCATTCCGATTTCATCCCATTTCCATTCCGGTATCTCTAGTGGTTTGAGTAATCCCACAGGACTGCGATGTTCTCGCCTTCACTCGTTGACATGTATGACATTCCGAGACATATTATGCTATTTCTCTTTTCATGTTGTTCCACCAGAACATCTCCTTTAAATCCATATACATCTTAGTACTTCCCGGATGTATGGAATAAGGGGTTTCATGTGCTTCCTTTAATATGATTGACTTCACTTCTGGATCATCTGGTACACAGATCCTTTTCTGGAAGTATAATGAATCAAAATCCCCTAGTTGGAATTCCGATGGTCTTCCTTCACCAATCCTCTTGATTTCCTCTTGTATGAACAAATCATCCGCTTGCTTCCGGATAATCTCATACTTCAAATCTGAATACATCTCATCCATAATCCTCATGGTTGCTATACTTCCCTTATCATCACCTTGAATAAACAAAATCTGAGCCTCCTCTAGCTCTTTCCGAAGTTCTTTTGGAATCTCCCATTCCGTAGGTTGATTCTCCGTACTCTTCCTACTTAGGGCATCTCGCTACTACATTAGCTTTGCTCGGTGTATAGTTGATCTTAAGGTCGTAATCCTTAATCAACTCTAACCATCTCTTCTGCCTCATGTTTAATTCCTTCTGGGTGAAGAAATATTTCAAACTTTTGTGATCGGTGTATAACTCACACTTGGATCCATATAGAAATTGTCTCCAACTCTTCAAAGCATACACAACTGCCGCTAACTCGAGATCATGTACTGGGTAGTTGTGTTCATGTGGTTTTAACTGCCTTGATCCATAAGCTATTACCTTCCGATCTTGCATAAGAACACATCCAAGTCCATTCTTGGAAGCATCACAATACACCGTGTAATCCTTTCCAGGTTCGAGAACTGCTAACACCGGTGTTGTGGTTAACTTATCTTTGAGTGTTTGGAAGTCGGCTTCACACTCATCTCGTCCACACAAATGGAGTATTTTTCTTGAGTAACTTGGTCATTGGTCCTGCAATCTTTGAAAATCCCTCTATGAATCTCCGATAGTAGCCTCGCCATACCAAGAAATCCTCGTATCTCCTTAGCATTTTTAGGTGATTTCCATTCCAATACGGACTGAACCTTGCTTGGATTCACCGCTATGCCTTCTTTGGTTATGACATGTCCAAGAAATTCAACACTATCTAACCAAAATTTGCACTTGCTAAACTTTGCATATAGCTGATGTTCCCTCAAAGTTTGCAGAACTATCTTCAAATGCTTGACATGTTCTTCTTTATCTTTGGAATAGATTAGAATATCATCTATGAACACTATCACAAACTTGTCCAAGTACTTCATCAATATCTTGTTCATCAAATTCATGAAAATTGCTGGTGCATTTGTTAGTCCAAATGGTACAACCAAGTATTCATGGTGTCCAGACCTTGATACAAACGCTGTTTTTGGTACATCCTCCTTCTTGATCTTGATTTGATGGTATCCTGACCTTAAATCTATCTTCGAGAAGACTCCCGCTCCTTGAACTTGATAAAAAAGGTCTTGGATTCTAGGTAAAGGATACTTGTTCTTGATAGTTACATTGTTCAAATTTCTGTAATCTCCACACATTCTCTTTCCTCCATCTCTTTTATCCACAAAAATAACTCGGTGTACCCCATGGTGACACACTTTCTTGAATGAATCCCTTCTGTTCTAATTCATCAATCTGAGCTTTCAGTTCCACTAATTCCTTTGGCCCCATCTTATATGGTGGTTGTGCTATTGGTGCTCGTGCTCGGAATCAGATCGATTGTGAATTCTATCTCTCTATCGGGTGGCATTCCCGGTAGTTCCTTAGGAAATACATCCTTAAACTCATTCACTACAGGAATATCTTCAATTCTCACCTCCTTCAGACTATTGAGTTCCAATCCAATCTCCAACTCACTGTACTTATCTCCTTGGAACACTATTCGACCTCCGATGGAGTTGCGAAGTGATACTGTTTTGTCTCCACAGTTAATCACCGCTCCATTTTCTGTCAACCAATCCATCCCTAGGATGACTGATATGTCCTTCATGGGTATGATGAATAGGTCCGCGAAATACACACAATCACATATGGTTAGGACTTGTGCTTCTTTCACGTGGGTTACTAAGATCGTCCCCCCCGCGGATAGAACAGTTATAGGGGTTTCTAACTTAGAACATCTAAGCCCGAATTTTTCCACAAATTCCCGTGCAAGAAATGATGTGGTTGCTCCAGTATCAAATAATACTTTGCCAGGATGAGTAAGAATGCTTAGCGTACCTAAGACTGTTTGATCCGACTCTTCCGCTTGTTCCAAAGATGTGCAATTCAGCTTTCCATAAGGCTTTCCCCTCTTGTTGTTGTAGTTGTAGTTGCGGTTGTTGTTGTTGTTGTTGCGGTTGTTGTTGTTGTTGTTGTTGTTGTTGTTGTTGTTGTTGTTGTTGTTGTTGTTGTTGTTGTTGTTGTTGTTTCCACCTCGTCCTCCAGAGCTCTGTCCGCTCCAAGACGCCTTGTTTGGACACTCCGGCTTGATGTGTCCTTCCTTCCCACAACCATAACAAATGATTCTGGGTTTCTGACAATCCTTCTGCAAATGACCCTTTAGGCCACAATTGTTGCAGATGATTTGGCTGATTGGATTCTGATTCTGACCTCCCCGGTTGTATTGATTACCAGTAGTAGGTCTGTATCGGGGTTTGAAACTCCGATCAGGTGTTGGTTTACTGATTGGGTACCTCCTTGGCTCTATACTAGCCCTCTTCCTCCTATCCTCCTGGACTTGCCTGTAATCATCCTCGAAAGTGATTGCCGAGTCAATCAGTTCCTGGAATTCGGCAGTCCGTGCCAACCTCAGTTGCATCTTCATGTATGGATTCATGCCTTTCATGAACCGCTTCTTCCGCTTCTCCTCTGTATCTACATCCTCAGGTGCATACCTGGATAACCTGTTAAAATCCCGAACATACTGCATGATGGGTGCAGTATTCTGTCTTAGTTCTTCAAATTCCCTCTTCTTCAGCTCCACCACACTGTCCGGAACATGAGCATCCCGGAACTTCTTCTTGAACTCCTCCCAGGTGAACACCTTGTCAGGAGGATGTACTGCTACAAGGTTCTCCCACCATGACGCTGCTGGTCCTGATAACAGATAAGTAGTATATCTGATCTTCTCCTCATCGTTGCAACCAATGGTCTTCAGCTTCCGTTCCGTATCCATAAGCCAATCTTCAGCGTCCATTGGTTCTGGAGCTGATGTAAATGGCAGTGGTCTTGCATTTTGGAAGTCCGATAGTGTTACTCCCTTGCCTTCATTACCCTTATCATTGATGACGTGGGTAAAGAAATCTTGCATGTTCTTGCTCTGACTTTCCTGGTAACGCCTCCTATCTTCCTCCATTGCCCTCATATACTGTTGGAAGTCTGGGTGCATCATTGGGTGTGGTGGTGGTGGTGCATTCTCTGCTCTAGCTGCTGCATCTGCCTCCTCTTTCTCTCTGGCTTCCCGCTCTCTGCGAGCCTCTTCGGTTTCTACTAACGCCATTTCCCCCTAGTCCTCGTAACAAAGAGCGATTACTCATAATTACACCATGCGAATGTTTTCTGAGCTCAACTCATTGCCCAGAACTAGTCACACAATAAAATCAAGAAGCAAATCCAAAACAAACATTTATTATGTATATACACCGTATAATACATAACATACACACATATATTACATGTGGTACATATATAACCACTTATTTGGCTTCAAGCCCAAGCCAACGGAATTTAAAATACGTTCTATTACAATACCACCTAAATTACTTTATTCTTCCTTGGAACTCTACTCCTCATCATCTTCATTCGCCTCCGCATACATTCCTGGTGTCCATCCGGTACAGCGGCTTGTCTTCCGGACACCGTCCAGAACAAAGGTCCTTCCAGTAGGTATGTAATCTGAATCGGACGAAGTGCCGAGACAGAGATCAGTCATGCCTAAGTAGCTAGACAATGACTCGTATGTATCCCCAGTAGGATACATACCTCCTTCTTCCGTCATCCATGAAGGTTTTCTATTCACCTGCCCCCTCATCTTCTTCTTCTTCTTCTTCTTCTTGACTCCAGAGCTCTCACCTTCTTCGTACTGTGATGGTTTAGATAATCCCATCTCCAAATCTAAAGAAATGGAATCAGTACCTTTCTCTTCCTGCCCGTAGTGTTGGTTAACGTATTGGTTAACCCCACCACTTTCATCTCCTGTATCAGATGGAATTGGCTCCTCCTCATCTCCGAAAGGTTCCCCGAAACGCCAACCCGTCGAATTCTCGATCGGTGACTCCGAGTAGTTTAAGTTCCATGAATGATCTCCCCCATATCCAGTATCATACGATGCTGACACGTGTGGATAGTGTGGGACAAAGTTGGGTGTAAGTGGATCTCTCTTGGGCAACTGGTCACTCAAATCTACATAGCTGTCTAGGCTAAAGAAAGGTGTAGTATGTTGTGGTTGTGCCCTCAAATCATGCATCCGAGCTTGGACTTTATCAGGGTCCGTGAACTCAGCTAGCATGTGGTCAATCTCACCTCTCATCTTCATGTGTAAAAGGTACATCGTGGTCAATAAAGACTTACAGCTGTCCATGTGCTTTGCTGCAGCTTCAGGACTTCTGTGTGCTAACACCAAATGATTCAGAGTGGGGTCCTCATCTTCCTCGGCATGAGGTATATGAGAAAACTCTGAACATAGCAGTTCTACTGACTTGTGCTGCCTTATCTCAAGGATTGCCTTGAATAGGCCCATGTGGTAGGCTGTGGTGATAGTTTTGGCTTCTCCATACGGCATTATACGACTCATCAGCAGTTGCGCCGGTAATTGGACCGAGACTCTGCACTTGGTTAGGATTTCTCCGTCATAATAGGTATACTTGAGAACAGGTATTCGAGTTTCACAATGGAGTTCCTTCAGCATCCCACACAGGAGAGCTGTAATTGGTCCATCATAATCACCGAGCCAACCCTCAACCTTCCTCATAGTCCTCTTAGGAAACGTGTACGCCATTATGGTTGTATACAAAAGCAGAATATTAGTAGTGATAATACATCATAATAGATATAATAAAGAATTATCGCACTAAAATATATGGTTTTGCTATTCTCAAGTGAATAATCACCATATTTCTAGAGAATCCTTTACTATTTCTACTAGACTCCTACAGGTTTCTTCCCTATACTAGGTTTTTCCAACCTAAGGTCGCAACATTTGCTCTGATACCAGTCTGCGGTGACCCGAGCATACCACCGCATGTTGTAGTATACAAGTCGTTGATATGATCTTTGTGAAGGGACTTCTTCACAAATTGCCATATCCCTCGAGTGGTACAACAGAAACATTGCAGGTCATAACACTCCATACTTTATTACAAACATTGTCTTAACAAGTTGGTATTCTCACAGGTCCGATGAGAACACCCTAAGATACTACTAAAGTACGATTACAACCATACTATAGATGAAAGAGCTCAACAGCTTATTTAGGTAAGTTCTACGCTGCTCGGCTCTATGATGCTAGGTATATCACTACTCCTCCATCTCCGTGTCATCGGGTCCGTAGACTATCCCATAGTCTACTCCTTCAACTCCTCCGGTAAGATCAGGTTCTTCGTAGACCAGCTCGTAACTTCCTTCTGGTGCTCCATCGTTGATGGCCTCCACTTCCGGATCACAGTCTAGCAAGGGTGTCGAAAGAAAGTGAGTACAGAGGTACTCAGCAAGTTCTAAAAGAATAAAAAGGTGTTTGATGCACTAGCTACGACCATTGATCGAGAAATCGCGAGTCAATGCATGTTTTGAAAACATTTCTTCAAAAGGTTGCTTTTATTATGAAAACTATGCCCGTCAGTCTTCACAGGTTGACTAGAACTTCACGGAGTTCCTTTCCTGCCGCGTTCGCAGTTCCCTTCCCGGAACAAGGAGTGATAGCCACAATTTGATACACTCTGCAGAGGTGCGTTACTTTTCCCACAAGAGATCTCACCCTTTTCGCCATCCGCAGGGACTTGCCCCCGTTCACACTTCCTTTGGTGTGAGGCCAGGTATAAAGATCCAAGCCCACACCGCCTTCTCCGCGACTGCAAACCCACCCTTTTGTCCAACCGTACACCTCCAGTAGACTTCCCCGATAATACGGCTTTACTCATGGTGTACTCCGGACAATCCTTCATAGATCGTAGAGCCATCATCACTAATGGATGGGGATTTAAAAGGCCATCCCAACCTACGGCAGTGCCTCCAACACCCCGCCAGCTCTACCAATCCGTTGGCATGCAGAAGGGAAAAGATACGGCTGGCTTCCCCAGAGCCATTATAGATCTCATGGTCAACGCGGTTTGTACGGCGCTAGAATCACTGGACGGCATTGGTAATTAATCCTAGGGTGATATAACCCATTGCAATGGAACCTCCACCATATCAACACATACCATGGTTCCATTGCCAGCCACATAGTCATATTCATAGTTGGAAAGTAACATTTTATTTGCGATGCAGGAATGATAAGTATATAGCTTTGCATTAAAGTAGTAGAAAATACTCAAGTTGACATGAGCAAGGGTGAACTTGCCTGTGGACTGCGAGGTAGTGCAGTTCAATGCAGTTGATGGAACCTGGACCTCGGGTTCTGTAAGAAGCATCGTTGTCCGGTAAGGACAATGTTATAAAATCCAAATAATGCAATCATGGATGTATTATTTTATGTTGAACCCCTTTACCCCAATGAGTTATTACAATTTAGGGTTGCGTTTAAGATTTATGTCTTTGACAGTAATTTACAATTGATTTAAAAGTATAAACCATTTTAATTCACACAAAGTACAACAATTCAAAGTAAAACTATTTACTTGTTGATTCCCTTAATCATTCCAAAAATAATTGAAAATTATAGAGTTACCTCTATAGTTTTTTGGAATAAAAGGAATATGGTATTTTTCTTGGAAAAATACCTTTTTCAATGGAAAAGACTTGGAATAATAGAATTTCATTTTGAAATGTTTGAAAATAAGTATTTGAACTTATTTGAGATTTTTCCTTGAGTTTTAAATACAAGAAAATAATAATTTAAAAATCCAAGTTATTATTTAAATTCTTAAAATTCATAATTTTGAATTTGTTTCATAAATTCATTTCATATTTTATTCTTGTTAAGATTTATTTTTCATTCATTAATCCAATTTTTAATGGATTTTTAGAGTTGTGTTTGATTTATTAAAATTTGGTAAATTTCTGGCCTTTTATTAAATGTTAAAAGACCAAAATACCCCCTGGACCCATATTGGGCCCAGCCCATTTACCTAAACCCAGGGACAGCCCAATAAGGCCAATCCCTTTTGGGTTCGGTGGCGCCGAACGGCCCACCACGCTCTCACTCACTCGGCCCTCTCTCGTTTTTCGTCTCTAACCCTAGCCTCTCTCGCGACGCCCTGGCGATGGCGTCGTCGCCATGGCCGCCGCCTCGCTCCGGCCATCGCCGTGCTCCTCCGCCGTAGCCACCTACCGAACCTGAACCGCCGCATGCAGATCTATCGATCTGTCCGCGTAGTTTTCCCCTTCTCTTCCTCTCCTGGCGAATCGCCTCCGATCTGGATCTCGTGGAGATTCGCCTCGACGAACTCCGGCTAGATCTCGTCCTCACCGACGATGGGTACGCGCCTGGGGTTGACCTGGCGCGGGTGCTGCTCGCAGTACTCGTGCCGTCGCCTCAGGTGCTTGCTACGGTGGTGCGGGTTCGTGTCTGGGTTCGTCGGCGTAACGTCGGCGCCTTCCCTGGACTTGCAGCTGTTAGGGCCGTGCGAGCACTGCCTCGCCATGCCCTAGCCTCTGCTTCCAGGCGCAAGTAAGTGTTGCATCTCTTCCTTCTCTTCTCTGCACCTCCCTTGCCACTGTTCTTCTTCCTCCTCATGCTCTGTTGCTCTCTGGTGATCCTGTGATCACACAGAGCCATGCTATTGCTGTGCAATTTGCCTGTGCTTCTGTTTACTGCAAGCTCATGGCCCAATTACCATTTACTGGTACTGGCACATGCTGCTTTGCTTGCTATTCATGTTGTGCTTGCTTCTCTGCTGCCCCTAGCATGCTCTATACTTGCCATGCTCTGTTGTGCTTGCTCAAAAGCTAGCTATGCCATGCTATGCTTGACTGTGGCTTGCTTATTCTTACTGGGATATCATACTTGCTTGTCTAGGTGTATTTGTGATGCATCAGTGACACTTGTGTGTGTGCCAGTGGTGCCTGTGAGATATGCTTCAGTGCTTCATATGCAAGCCAATGATCCATTGGATCATTCCTTGCTTGTTGGCTAACCTCTCTGTGCAGCTTGGCTTGCTATAATTGATCCATTTGGTCAATTCAATTATCAGTGATAGCTTACTGGCTAATACTGTGACTAAGTGATTCAATTATCTTGTGATGCTGATGCTCAAGCATCACTATGCTGTTGCTTACTTAAGCTACTGGACTTGCTCCAGTGGCTATGGTGTAGTGAGTAAATTGTGTTGCGTTGCCTCACAGGGTGCTACTGTCAAGATATAGCATGAATTTGTTATGTATTCATGCTGGAATACATTAATTAATGATGAACTGCTTATGCAGTAATGATTTAAATGATTTGCTTGCAAATGACTTAGCTGTTCATGATTATCTGGCAAGCAATTAGAGTCTGAATCCATTTCTGGATAGTGATGCTTTGTATTTGGCTTGGCCTTGGGATGGTTCTAAGTGTGCTGTGACCTCAGTAGCCTTGCTACTGACTGGTTGCTCACATGGTTGGTTGGATCTTGTTGGCTACTCATCTTTGCTTGCATATTTGGGGATCATAATAAATATGAATGCCAATATGCTTGCCTGTGACTAGGGTTTCCTGATGTTTGCATGCTTAGGATTTTCTGTGTAGTCTTGGTTAGCTGCCAAACCTTGCAATACATCTACTGGTGCTATCTGTGCATGAGATCTTGCTAGTGTGTGCATCTATGCATGTTTGCTAGTTTCTGTGCACAAGATCTGTATCTGGATGATTTCTGTTTTAGTGGCTTCTAGACTGGCAGTAATCCTTGGTGAAAACCAAGTGATGATTTACCCTTTTGAGCATCTGCTCATCCCATGCTTATTTCATGCATATGATGGATCAGATCCATTGGATCTGTCCAGGTATTTGGTATACCTTGTTCCAGCTCCTAGATTGAGATTTTGTGTTGATGCAGACTTGTGGTTTGTGTCACAGCCCTTCACCTCCAGGTCTTGGATGATCTTCTCAGGTCACCATGATTTCCGGTGGTTGAGTGGTTGTGTGTGTTGGTTCTGTTCTTGAGCAAGAACTGGATGAACTATGTTGTGCTACCTTCACCTTACCTTGTGAATCCTTATCTGGTCGACTGGTTACTGTTTCTAGGGTTTGTGCCCCTTTTATATGAACTCTACTTCTGTTCTTGCAATGACACACAAGCCTGGCTTGCTTTGGTGACTAAGCTTGTGCATTGCCTTGCTGTGGCCTGCCCAGCACACATGAGCTGTGTGCTCTCATATGCTGAAACTTGAGCCCCTGGTGGTGCTCAGGTTTGGTCTGCTGTTGCACTTATCTTGTGCTGTCCAGAGTTTTGGACAAGCACAAGTGTACAGGACAGCTGGTTCTGTCCAAACTGAATTCTTTGGCTAACACTAACATTCTGGCTAGTACTTGCTGTTTTGTTCTTGCAGGTTTTGAAGATGAATATGACCATGAAGATATACTTCAAGTCATTTAGTCTAGGTTTTAGTTTAGGAGCAATATTGTAATCTTCATTTTCATTTCTGTTTATTATTCATCAATTCTTGTATCAAGAATATTGTAAAGACAATGTAATCTGTGTTGTGATATCAATAAAGCTCAAATTTTACTTATGAGCTTTTGATTTATATAATATTTATATTCTGAATTAAATATTGTATTTGATATTCACTTTGAAATTCAAGATGATTTGAATTTATATCTTGTGTTTGAATTTTAAATTAATTGTTAATATTGTGTGATGTTTATATTTAAATGTTTAACACTTATCAAATGCAATCATTCCCCAAAGTAACAAGATACAAAAGAGATCATGTCAAAATTTCCCTAACTCACATTGCCTAACCCTAAGTGCAAAATGAGAGAGAACCTCGATCCCTCTTAGGTTTAGTTGCAATAAGACGCGAAAATTTCCCCCGTTTTGCGATGAAATGCACATCCCATTTCTAAATCTACCCTTCGTTGTTCCTATGTTCTGGGTTATTACATCCCACCACCGCCGATGGGTCGCGGGGCCTGCTTGTGACGGTAAAGCACTCGTCCGTTGGGAACCCCAAGAGGAAGGTGTGATGCGTACAGCAGCGAGTTTTCCCTCAGTAAGAAACCAAGGTTATCGAACCAGTAGGAGTCAAGAAGCACGTTGAAGGTTGATGGCGGCGGAGTGTAGTACGACGCAACACCAGGGATTCCGGCGCCAACGTGGAACCTGCACAACACAACCAAAATACTTTGCCCCAACTTAACAGTGAGGTTGTCAATCTCACCGGCTTGCTGTAACAAAGGATTAGATGTATAGTGTGGATGATGATGTTTGCGGAAAACAGTAGAACAAGTATTGCAGTAGATTGTATTTGATGTAAAAGAATGGACCGGGGTCCACAGTTCACTAGTGGTGTCTCTCCCATAAGAAATAGCATGTTGGGTGAACAAATTACAGTTGGGCAATTGACAAATAAAGATGACATGACAATGCACATACATGTTATGATGAGTAGTGTGAAATTCAATTGGGGTGTACGACAAAGTACATAGACCGCTATCCAGCATGCATCTATGCCTAAAAAGTCCACCTTCAGGTTATCATCCGAACCCCTTCCAGTATTAAGTTGCAAACAACAGACAATTGCATTAAGTATGGTGCGTAATGTAATCAAAAAATACATCCTTAGACATAGCATTGATGTTTTATCCCTAGTGGCAACCGCACATCCACAACCTTAGAACTTTCTGTCACTGTCCCAGATTTAATGGAGGCATGAACCCACTATCAAGCATAAATACTCCCTCTTGGAGTTACAAGTAACGACTTGGCCAGAGCCTCTACTAATAACGGAGAGCATGCAAGATCATAAACAACACATAGATGATAGATTGATAATCAACATAACATAGCATTCAATATTCATCGGATCCCAACAAACGCAACATGTAGCATTACAAATAGATGATCTTGATCATGTTAGGCAGCTCACAAGATCCGACAATGATAGCACAATGAGGAGAAGACAACCATCTAGCTACTGCTATGGACCCATAGTCCAGGGGTGAACTACTCACACATCACTCCGGAGGCGACCATGGCGGTGAAGAGTCCTCCGGGAGATGATTCCCCTATCCGGCAGGGTGCCGGAGGCGATCTCCTGAATCCCCCGAGATGGGATTGCTGGCGGCGGTGTCTCTGGAAGGTTTTCCGTATCATGGCTCTCGGTACTGGAGTTATTATCGACGAAGGCTTATGTAGGCGGAAGGGTAGGTCAGGGGGCGCCACGAGGGGCCCACACAATAGGGCCGCGCGGCCAGGGGTGGGCCGCGCCGCCCTACTGTGGCGTCGCCTCGTCGCCCCACTTCGTTTCCCTTTCGGACTTCTGGAAGCTTCGTGGAAAAATAAGATCTTGGGCGTTGATTTCGTCCAATTCCGAGAATATTTCCTTTGTAGGATTTCTGAAACCAAAAACAGCAGAAAACAACAACTGGCTCTTCGGCATCTTGTTAATAGGTTAGTGCCGGAAAATTCATAAATATGACATAAAGTATGTATAAAACATGTGTGTATCATCAATAAAGTAGCATGGAACATAAGAAATTATCGATACGTTGGAGACGTATCAGCATCCCCAAGCTTAGTTCCTACTCGTCCCCGAGTAGGTAAACGATAACAAAGATAATTTCTGAAGTGACATGCTATCATGATCTTGATCAATACTATTGTAAGCATATGTAATGAATGCACCAATCCAAAGCAATGGTAAAGACAATGGTTAAACAATTGAATCATATAGCAAAGACTTTTCATGAATAATACTTTCAAGACAAGCATCAATAAGTCTTGCATAAGAGTTAACTCATAAAGCAATGAATTCATAGTAAAGGCATTGAAGCAACACAAAGGAAGATTAAGTTTCAGCGGTTGCTTTCAACTTGTAACATGTATATCTCATGGATAGTTGTCAACATAAAGTAATATGATGAATGCAAATATGCAAGTATGTAAGAATCAATGCACAGTTAACACAAGTGTTTGCTTCTAAGATAGAAGGAAATGGGTAAACTGACTCAACATAAAAGTAGAAGAATGGCCCTTTGTAAGAGCAAAATTCACATCCCAAGTTTTGTGTGTTTGATAACACTTGAGAAATCTCACCGTCTGCCTTGAGTATCATTGTTAGATTTGCAAGAGCACGGTGACCTCGCCGGACGCGTCAAGATCGGAAGACTGAAGCGTAGTTGATAGGTTTTCTGGTTTTGTGTGTGTTTAGCGAGGTAACAAGGTTGGAGAGAAAAAGGGAAGAAAACCAGATTTAGCCAGGCCGGTACAACCGGTACCTGTAGCGGTAGTACCGCTACCCCTATAGGTACCGCCGTCGGTACCGCTCTGAGTTTGCGCTGATTCGTCCTCCAGAAACACGCTGCGGTACCCCTGCAGTACCTGGGGCGGTAGTACCGCTTAGGTACCGTAACGAGTTACGGTCGTACCGCCCTGGTACCACCCTGGTACCGCTTCGAGTCCAGTAAGGTTTGGACCCTGTTGCGGTACCTCGAGCGGTACCTCGTGCGGTAGTACCGCTTTGTGTCCTTTGACCAGATCTGGAAGGAATTCGAACTCAGAGCGGTAGTACCGCTTACCCCAAAGCGGTAGTACCGCTTAGGCCAAATCTGGACATAACGGTTGGATTTGGAGGAGCCTATTTAAGGGCCCCTTCTTCCCCAACACGGTTTTTTCTCTTCCCCCCCTCTCTCCTCCATTGTTGCTGAGCTTAATCCTTGAGGTTCTCCTTCCCCATCCAACCAATCATGCCCAAACTTTGAGGATAGGTGGAGGAGACCCCGATCTATAGTTCTACCAAGAGAGATTTCACCAATACTAGCTATTCCTTAGTGGATCTTGGTGGTAGGGTTCCTTTAGTGGATCTTGGAGAAGAGTTCCTTTGGTGGAGCATTGGAGAGTTCCTTTGGTGGAGCATTGGAGAGTTCCTTTGGTGGAGCATTGGAAGAGTTCCTATGGTGGAGCATTGGAGATGTGCAGCTATGGAGTCTAGCTTGGTGATGTACTAGATCCATAGGGTGTTGGGAGCATCCTTGTGTGTGGAGCTCGCCCCAACCTTGTGAAGGAATCACCGCCTCGACCGGTGCCTTAGTGGAAGAGGGAGAGCACCTCCGTGGAGCTCTCTCGAGGAAGAGGGTGAGGCCTTCCTTCGTGGTGTGGCCGCCTAGTCTCTTGTGTGAGACTAGCACCTCCTCAACGCAGACGTACTTCCTTTAGTGAAAGGAACTGCGGGAAACAAACCTCGACTCGCCTCGCGCCCCCCGGTTGTCTCGCTCCTTACTCTCATTATCTTGTTGATTCCTTTACTTGTTGCACTCATCCGATATTTATTGTAGGATCACCCCTATTGCTAAAATTCACACCTTTACCTTCCGTTGCATAAAACTTGAAAAAGACTAAAACTTGCCAGAGCGCCATTCACCCCCCTCTTGTTCGCTACGATCCATTCAAGTGGTATCTGATACGCGTACAGCACGCGTCCGTTGGGAACCCCAAGAGGAAGGTGTGATGCGTACAGCGGCAAGTTTTCCCTCAGTAAGAAACCAAGGTTTATCGAACCAGTAGGAGCCAAGAAGCACGTTGAAGGTTGATGGCGGCGAGATGTAGTGCGGCGCAACACCGGGGATTCCGGCGCCAACGTGGAACCCGCACAACACAACCAAAGTACTTTGCCCCAACGAAACAGTGAGGTTGTCAATCTCACCGGCTTGTCTGTAACAAAGGATTAGATGTATAGTGTGGATGATGATTGTTTGCAGAGAACAGTAGAACAAGTATTGCAGTAGATTGTATTCGATTAAAAGAATGGACCGAGGTCCACAGTTCACTAGAGGTGTCTCTCCCATAAGAATAAGCATGTTGGGTGAACAAATTACAGTTGGGCAATTGACAAATAGAGAGGGCATGACAATGCACATACATGATATGATGAGTATTGTGAGATTTAATTGGGCATTACGACAAAGTACATAGACCGCTATCCAGCATGCATCTATGCCTAAAAAGTCCACCTTCAGGTTATCATCCGAACCCCTTCCGGTATTAAGTTGCAAACAACGAGACAATTGCATTAAGTATGGTGCGTAATGTAATCAATAACTACATCCTCGGACATAGCATCAATGTTTTATCCCTAGTGGCAACAGCACATCCACAACCTTAGAACTTTACATCACTTGTCCCAGATTTAATGGAGGCATGAACCCACTATCGAGCATAAATACTCCCTCTTGGAGTTAAGAGTAAAAACTTGGCCAGAGCCTCTACTAATAACGGAGAGCATGCAAGATCATAAACAACACATAGGTAATAGATTGATAATCAACATAACATAGTATTCTCTATCCATCGGATACCAACAAACACAACATATAGCATTACAGATAGATGATCTTGATCATGTTAGGCAGCTCACAAGACCCGACAATGAAGCACAATTAGGAGAAGACGACCATCTAGCTACTTCTATGGACCCATAGTCCAGGGGTGAACTACTCACTCATCACTCCGGAGGCGACCATGGTGGTGAAGAGTCCTCCGGGAGATGATTCCCCTCTCCGGCAGGGTGCCGGAGGCGATCTCCAGAATCCCCGAGATGGGATTGGAGGCGGCGGCGTCTCTGGAAGGTTTTCCGTATCGTGGCTCTCGGTACTGGGGGTTTCGCGACGAAGGCTATAAGTAGGCGGAGGAGATAGGTCAGGGGCCACACGAGGGCCCCACACAACAGGCCGGCGCGGCCAAGGCCCAGGCCGCGCCGCCCTAGTGTGTCGCCAGCTCGTGGCCCCACTTCGTATCATCTTCGGTCTTCTGGAAGCTTCGTGTGAAAATAGGCCCCTGGGCGTTGATTTCGTCCAATTCCGAGAATATTTCCTTACTAGGATTTCTGAAACCAAAAATAGCAGAAAACAGCAACTGGCTCTTCGGCATCTCGTTAATAGGTTAGTGCCGGAAAATGCATAAATATGACATAAAGTATGCATAAAACATGTAGATATCATCAATAATGTGGCATGGAACATAAGAAATTATCGATACATCGGAGACGTATCGGCATCCCCAAGCTTAGTTTACGCTCGTCCCGAGCGGTAAACGATTAGAAAGATAATTTCTGGAGTGACATGCCATCATAACCTTGATCATACTATTGTAAGCATATGTAATGAATGCAGCGATCAAAACAATGGTAAATGACATGAGTAAACAAATGAATCATATAGCAAAGACTTTTCATGAATAGTACTTCAAGACAAGCATCAATAAGTCTTGCATAAGCGTTAACTCATAAAGCAATAATTCAAAGTAAAGGTATTGAAGCAACACAAAGGAAGATTAAGTTTCAGCGGTTGCTTTCAACTTATAACATATTTATCTCATGGATATTGTCAATGTAAAGTAATATAACAAGTGCAATATGCAAGTATGTAGGAATCAATGCACAGTTCACACAAGTGTTTGCTTCTTGAGGTGGAGAGAAATAGGTGAACTGACTCAACATAAAAGTAAAAGAAAGGCCCTTCGTAGAGGGAAGCATTGATTGCTATATTTGTGCTAGAGCTTTGGTTTTGAAAACATATAGAGAGCATAAAAGTAAAATTTTGAGAGGTGTTTGTTGTTGTCAACGAATGGTAGTGGGCACTCTAACCCCCTTGCCAGACAAACCTTCAAAGAGCGGCTCCCATTTTATTTTATTTTTGTGTGGCACTCCTTCCAACCTTTCTTTCACAAACCATGGCTAACCGAATCCTCGGGTGCCTGCCAACAATCTCATACCATGAATGAGTGCCTTTTTATTTTAGTTTTATTATGATGACACTCCTCCCCACCTTTGCTTTCTCAATCCATGGCTAACCGAATCCTTCTGGTGCCGTCCAACAATCACATACCATGGAGGAGTGTCTATTTTTTTGTTAATTAATTTGGAACTGGGAATCCCATTGCCAACTCTTTTTGCAAAATTATTGGATAAGCGGATGAAGCCACTAGTCCATTGGTGAAAGTTGCCCAACAAGATTGAAAGATAAACACCACATACTTCCTCATGAGCTATAAAACATTGACACAAATCAGAGGTGATAAATTTTTAATTGTTTAAAGGTAGCACTCAAGCAATTTACTTTGGAATGGCGGAGAAATACCATGTAGTAGGTAGGTATGGTGGACACAAATGGCATAGTAGTTGGCTCAAGGATTTGGATGCATGAGAAGTATTCCCTCTCGATACAAGGCTTAGGCTAGCAAGGTTATTTGAAACAAACACAAGGATGAACCGGTGCAGCAAAACTCACATAAAAGACATATTGTAAACATTATAAGACTCTACACCGTCTTCCTTGTTGTTCAAACTCTTTACTAG
This sequence comes from Lolium rigidum, assembly GCF_022539505.1. Lineage (NCBI taxonomy): Eukaryota > Viridiplantae > Streptophyta > Magnoliopsida > Poales > Poaceae > Lolium > Lolium rigidum. The sequence continues at coordinate 296,230,461 of NC_061508.1, forward strand.
AAATTATCTAGACCTTAGAGAGACCAATTATGCAAACCAAATTTTAGCAAGCTCTATGTATTTCTTCATTAATGGGTGCAAAGTATATGATGCAAGAGCTTAAACATGAGCACAACAATTGCCAAGTATCAAATTATTCAAGACATTTACCAATTACTACATGTATCATTTCCCGTTTCCAACCATATAACAATTTAACGAAGAAGAAACTTTCGCCATGAATACTATGAGTAAAGCCTAAGGACATATTTGTCCATATGCAACAGCGGAGCGTGTCTCTCTCCCACACAATGAATGCTAGGATCCATTTTATTCAAACAAAACAAAAACAAAAACAAACCGACGCTCCAAGCAAAGTGCATAAGATGTGATGGAATAAAAATATAGTTTCACTAGAGGAACCTGATAATGTTGTCGATGAAGAAGGGGATGCCCAAGGCATCCCAAAGCTTAGACGCTTGAGTCTTCTTGATATATGCAGGGGTGAACCACCGGGGCATCCCCAAGCTTAGAGCTTTCACTCTCCTTGATCATATTGTATCATCTCCCTCTCTTGATCCTTGAAAACTTCCTCCACACCAAACTCAAAACAACTCATTAGAGGGTTAGTGCACAATTAAAATTTACATGTTCAGAGGTGACATAATCATTATTAACACTTCTGGACATTGCACAAAGCTACTGAAAGTTAATGGAATCAAAAAATCCATCAAGCATAGCAAAACAGGCAATGCGAAATAAAAGGCAGAATCTGTCAAAACAGAACAGTTCGTAAAGACGAATTTTATTGAGGCACCAGACTTGCTCAAATGAAAATTCTCAAATTGAATGAAAGTTGCGCACATATCTGAGGATCACTCACGTAAATTGGCATAATTTTCTGAGTTACCTACAGAGAATTATTCCCAGATTCGTGACAGCAAAGAAATCTGTTTCTGCGCATTAATCCAAATCTAGTATGAACCTTACTATCAACGACTTTACTTGGCACAACAATGCAACAAAACTAAGATAAGAAGAGGTTGCTACAGTAGTAACAACTTCCAAAACTCAAATATAAAACAAAAGTGCTGTAGTAAAATAAACACATGGGTTATCTCCCAAGAAGTGCTTTCTTTATAGCCATTAAGATGGGCTCAGTAATTTCAATGATGCACTCACATAAGGATGAGAGTTGAAGCAAAGAGAGCATCAAAAAGCAAGTATGAAACAAATTTAAGCCTAACCCACTTCCTATGAAAAGGAATCTTGTAAATAAACAAGTCAATGAAGAACAAAGTGAATAGCATAGGAAGACAAAATAAGTGTAACTTCAAAAATTTCAGCATATAGAGAGGTGTTTTAGTAACATGAAAATTTCTACAACCATATTTTCCTCTCTCATAATAATTTCCAGTAGCATCATGAACAAACTCAACAATATAACTATCACATAAAGCATTCTTATCATGAGTATCATGCATAAAATAATTACTACTCCCAACATAAGCATAGTCATTCTTATTAATTGTAGTGGGAGCAAATTCAACAAAGTAGCTATCATTATTATTCTCATCACCATAATCATCAAATGTAGGAGGCATAGTATAATCATAATAAACTTTATCCTCAATAGTAGGTGGCACCAAAATACCACTATCATCATAAATGGGAGGCAAAGTATCATCAAAGTAAATTTTCTCCTCCATGCTTGGGGGACTAAAAATATCATGCTCATCAAAACCAGCTTCCCCAAGCTTAAATTCTTCCATAGCATTAGCAATAATAGTGTTGAAAGCATTCATACTAATAACATTTCCATTAGCACGCATATAAAGTTCCATAGGTTTTTAAATTTTCTCTTCAAACACCTCATGTCCTAATTCCAGATAAATACTATAAAGATCTCTAATATTTTTGTTGTTTTCCATTAAGCCTAACTAGTGAAATAAAAACATGCATGGAATTAAGTAAAGTAAAACAAGTAACTTTTTTTTTGTATTTTTGATATAAAGAAAGCAAACAAAACAGTAAATAAAATAAAGCAAGACAAAAACAAAGTAAAGAGATTGGAAGTGGAGACTCCCCTTGCAGCGTGTCTTGATCTCCCCGGCAACGGCGCCAGAAAATCTGCTTGATACGCGTACAACACGCGTCCATTGGGAACCCCAAGAGGAATGTGTGATGCGTGCAGCAGCAAGTTTTCCCTCAGTAAGAAACCAAGGTTTATCGAACCAGTGGAAGCCAAGAAGCACGTTGAAGGTTGATGGCGGCGAGATGTAGTGCGGCGCAACACCAGGGATTCCGGCGCCAACATGGAACCTGCACAACACAACCAAAGTACTTTGCCCCAACGAAACAGTGAGGTTGTCAATTGTAATATCCCAGGTTTAGAGGCAAGAAAAAGAGAGAACACGAGAGTGTGCACTGCATTCATGCATAGAAAATCCGGGGGATTTTCGCGCGTTCATCTAAAACACAAAGTGATCGAGGTTTCTCTTGTGTCGATGGAATTGATGTGTGTCATCCACACAAGTGCGATAAATTTCTACATGACCTTTGTAGATTTATTATATTTTCAAGGGAAGCAGTTTGAATTCAAATTCAAATATGGAAGACAGAATTCAAACAAGATCTTGAATTGGAATTTGAATTCTAAACAATTATATAAATGCAAAGTAACAATAAATATAAATGAGAAACAAATATTACAAATAACAGTTCACATAAATATTATTACAACACTTATTATAATATTACAAGTTACACAAGAAATATGAGAATACAAAATGGAAAATTACAAAATAATGAAAAGAAAACCCTAAGACTAAATCTTCATCTTCTCAATCCTTAGTCTTCATTTACGCAATAAGAGAAACAAAACAAAGACAAAAGGAAAACAAAGTGTGTTATGGTTAAAATGTCGCCATCATCACAGATGAGGCATTTTGATATTGGAACTCGACTACTAGATATTAGAAACTTGTCCTAATATCTAAGATGTGGATTAGAGGGATTAATTTCAGTTATCGGCAACTTTGGGAATTACATATCATCTCTGGATCATAAGAGGGACCAATGGATCATTCTGTATCATTATGAACAGTAAGAAAATAGGCAACAGGGACAAGTGACAATATTTGATCCTTGTCAAATAAGAGAAAAGGGCAACAATATTTGATCCACTTATTTTAGGCAACAAAGGCAACCAATTAATCCCTTTAACCTAGCCAAGTTCCTATTTAAACAAGCCCACATGATTTAAATAAAATAATTCACCATTGACATTAGATGGTCAAGATGAATGATCATTAGCCACCCAATTTAATCCCACAGGTTATAATGCAAAGCTCACATGTAGCAGTTCCATAAGAATTAACACTTGGCAGTACCAAAATAAGGCAAAGCATGGATAAAGATCAATCAGCCATAGCTTGTGGAGGAGGAGAAGAAAGGGAACTAGTTCTCTTGCACTAGAGGAAAAGCATGCCAACCTAGGAACTTGTACAATCACATGATGTCACTGTAAGCAGCTCACACACACATACAACTGTGTGTTGTCACTCCCACGACCAACATCCCAAGCACTATATAAACAGCACAGCCACAACAAGCCAAACCATTTGAGCTCTCCAGCAAATTCATTCCAGCCATAGAACAGCATCAGTAGCTATAGAACAGCAAGAACAAATCCACTAGATAAACCACTAAAATCATCAGATAGATCATATGAAGCAAATCAAGAAGCAAGAAGGAGAAGGCATGCTACAAGAAGCAGCATATCTCAGTAGCCAGAAGAACCAACTAACAAGCTACAAAGTGCATCAGGTAGACACCAATAATAGGATGAGTAGATCAGGTAGCATCTGTTCTTAGTTTTGCATGAACACATCAATAAGGGGAAAAAGGGAAATAATACACACACAACCAATCCAACTAACCTTCCACTAGATTTTCATCAAGGAGGATTGGAAGGATTTATTCTTCTCAGATCTGGCATAGAAGTGCTATGCCCAGTTCATCATAGAGAATTTTATAAAACCATAAATAGTATATCTGTTCTTATCAAAAAGTTGTGCCTCAGCCTTTGCATCACAGGCAGGGTCAATGAATCAAGCAACAGCATTTGTTCTTATAAATCTTTACATAGCACAGTTTTTCTTAACAAATCTACAATCTCCAGGAATTACTTGGGGTCCAAAAAAATAAGTTCCAGGCCAACCAAGTAGAACCCCAAGTAGCAGCAGTAGTAAACCCATCAGGGGATGACCACATAGTTAACCTTGCTCCACACATAATGAATCACAGACAATTAATGGATCATCTCAAATCTCCAGTAAAACTATCACAAATATGCATACAAGCTCAACCATAAATCATCAAGTAAATAATCCACCTTTATGTATCGAGTACTTGCATCCGAACTCAACAGGAGTCTACACAAAAACATAACTGAATTCATCCAATTAACCACTATCATGTGGACAGTACAACCCAACAAATAGCCACACACACTTGCAATTCATACCAAATGAATTCAAATCATTTTCCTAGTTAATCTAGCTAGGAATCATTGCTCGCATCAATTCACTGTCTTATTAAACAGCTACAAGCAAATATCATACCAAGCAAGCATAATCCTTTAATCATAGATAGTGTTGTCGATAGAAATCACAGATCATCAGTGACATAATTATACAGGCTGGGATGATTCATTTATCCAAGTTGAGGCCTTGGATCAAGCACAAGACACTAGATAATTTAACAGAAATATCATTTGATAATCACCATGAACATGCAGTAATCGGGTTAAGCACACCCAAATGTTTGGCCAACAAATCCATGGGCATATAGAATACTGAGAGACAGAGAGAGAGGGAAAGAGGGTATGAGTAGCTCACAGTGTGATAGAGGAATAGTCGTAGCGGTTGACGCCGGGGTTGCGTCGGCGACGCCGTCCTGCCGGCGTCGAGGTCGAGGATGCCGTGAGGACAGCGATAGCACCACCAGTACACCGACGCCGAGGTTGCGTCTATGGCGTCGTCCATCGAGGTCGAGGTCGAGATCGAGTCATCCACCAGTAGCCACCACCAGTTCATCGCATGGCAGCAGCCGCATCACATCACCACCCCACCATCGTCACACAGAGGGATTGACGCGGGGAACCAGGAGGAGGTCAGTGGCGTCGGGGCAGTCGAGCAGGGGCTCGAGGCCAGCGACGGGGAAGCAGACAAAGAGGCGATGGGGTTGGGGAAGAAGGGCCACAAGGTGGCGCTAGGGCAGCAACAGCTCACCGGAGTCTGAAGGGGCCGGTGGCGGCCAGACTAGTCGCCGATGTCCGGCTAGGGTTTCGGGTTCGAGGCAACCGCTAGAGACCACAGCGGCCAAATCAACCTAGGGGGGTGGTAGAGTTCGTCGAGGCGACCAAAAGCCCTAACTCACCGGTGCCGGGGTTGGCCAGGAGCGGCCGGAGGCGAGCGGCGCCGCCGCGGGGGCGTGGTGGTCGCGAGAGAGAGGAGAAGAGCTAGGCGATGACCGGGTGTGTGCGAGTGTGGGGGGTGAGCGAGAGAGTAGGGGTCGGGTTGGGTTAGACCCAACCGACCCGGACCAGGTTTGGGCCAAACCAATTGGGCCAGCCCAACAGACCACTTGGTCTATTTTTATTTTATTTTTAGGAAAATCTTTTAAACATTTAAGTAAAATAAAGAAAACAATAAGTAGAAGTGAGTATCATAAAATAACCTCTATAAATAAAATAGAAAAACAAATACTTAAAGTTTAAAGGAACAACAATATGAATTTCCCCTAAAATTTTAGAAGACCAAATTTTAAATCTTAAACTATTAAAACCTAAAAACTAAGGAGATATTTTTTGTTTCAATTCTTCACATAATAAAATATTAAATATTACTTCACATTAATATGCCATATAAAACAACAATTGTTTCATAATGGATATGTTTAGTCACATGAGAATCCTAATTGATCATTATTTCAATTAAAACCCTAAACCCTAATAGTATTTATCATATTTAATTCTTTTGAAAATAATATAGTGTTAAATCCATTTTTACTTCTATCTTCAATTAAGTAATAATCTCTACCAATTATCATGTTAATAATGAAATCAAAATTTAGAAACCCTAATTCTAATATAAACAAGAATCTTGGTCTCATCATTTTATGGGATCATCCTAAAATAGTTCCAATCCTAAAACCCTAGGGGTTTAGCCCATGTGATCATAGCCACTTCACTTTTACATGTAAGACCTTAATAAACAACCAATAAGTGCATACTCATGATCCACTAAAATAAAACTAGTTACAATTCACATGAGACCATCATTCCATGTCTTTATTCTTGGTTAACACCTATATGATCCACTAGTGCCACCTAGATATAAACCCTAGCTTGAGACCACATGTTAACATCATTGATCACCATTCCTATTTACCATACCATTAAGTTCAACCTCAATCATCCAATCCTAGTAAAACCATAAGATAAACCCTAGTACCAACCTTGTGTATCAATTCACATCACATGCTCCTATTACACTAAACCCTACTTAGGAAATGATAAGCCACTTAGCTTAGAAACCATTAGAGATTATTTAGTAAAGCAAATGTGAAGCCATAGTAAAACTAATAGCAAACCTATAGAACTATCTTAATAACCATCCTTTAATATGGTGTATATGGGAAACCATGGTAATAACCCTATCAATACTTGCTACATATAAACCCATTCTACTTAAAGAACCCAACTAGTTCCTATTAGTGAACTAAATGAATCCAATAGTAAACCCTAGAAAGCCATAGCTCCTATGTATAGTAGTTCATCTTCTTATTTAATATGTTCTTCAAAAGTTATTCTTTTGAAGTATAATATAAATAATCCTCAACCATGTCCTGTAGAACTTAAAATTGACCACTGTTCTTTACATATTGTTCCACCACTATTCTTTATGTGTGTACTTGTTATGATGTCTTGTATCACTTGATTATGATGCTAATATAACCAAACCCTAATAAGAACCTTGTTTGAGAACCATTCTAAAAGTGCAACACACCCTAAAGAAATCTTTACAACTCATCAATCTTAAAATCATTGAGGTTAGGTTACGCTCGGGACGATTGCATCTCATACTATGCATTATAGCATCTTTGCCAGTTCTTTAAACATTGTCCTTACCGGACGATGATGGTATTTCAGCATTTGGAGTTCTCACGTATCGAAGCTTTTGCCTGCATAATCTTGCGATCAAGAAAGGCAAGTTCATCGCTTGCTCATGTCATTTGATTATTTTTATCAAACTATATGCAAAGTACTATACTTATCACTCATGCATTGAAAAGCAAATATTATTTGACAATTATGAATATGACTATGTGTTGGGCAATGGAACCATGGTATGTGTTGATATGGTGGAGGTTCCATTGCATGGGTTATATTAACCTAGGATTAATTACCAATGCCGTCCAGTGATTCTAGCGCCGTACATATCGCGTTGACCATAAGATCTATAATGGCTCTGGGGAAGCCAGCCGTATCTTTTCCCTTCTGCACGCCAACGGATCGGAGAGCCGGTGGGGTGCTGGAGGCACTGCCGCAATAGGTTGGGATATCCTTTTAAATCCCCATCCATTAGTGACGATAAGCTCTACGATCTATGAGGGATTGTCCGGATGTTGCGGTCAAAACCCACCGGCGGGCAGCGACGGGCAACACAGTAGAGCCGGGAACAACTTAGGGCTGCGGCTGGCCCTGGTCCCTCCGAGCGACGGCCCGCAAAGCCTTCTGGTCACACGTCCGATGCTGATTGCAAGGGCGTGCCACCTGACCTATACCTGGTCAGGAAGGTGATGGAGATGCCTCGCTTAGTTTCCTGCATGGCATACACGTAAACATTAAATACGAGCCTCGATCGGCTCTCAGGTTATCCCGTGAATCGGCTCAAGGAGCCGATCCACCCATGATTCGTACGGGGTGCACGAATATATGGTGGTCCTGCTTGATCAAGATAAAGCTAATTAGATCTACGACGATTTAGGGTTTTCACCGCATAATCGGATCATCCTACTCACGGTTGGGCCTCGCGGCCACGCACGGTGATCGTAAGCCGATCCTAAACAAGGCCTAAAAACCAACACGAGGTTGATCCCCGGAACATCCTGTTTAGGGCTAGCGAACGACACCCTACGTGCCGCTGGATCCTCCCCCTTTGTAAGGCCTAACTATTGCAGATATTAAACTAATCCTTGTAGAACAAGGAGCAATCGTAACGGATCAGATCTACTAAATAATGATCAAGCGGGGTGCCGCCCCTACACCTAAGATAGGTGTAAGGGCGGCTAGATATGCAAGGGTTGCACTACGACAGCATATGATACGAAGAACAATGCTAACCCTAACATATCTATGATAACTACGTTGCTCGCCATCAAAAAGGCTTCGATACGAGCAACGCATGAACAACATAAAGCTTGTCTGCCTAGATCGCAAGATGCGATCTAGGCGAGCATGATGCTTACCGGTAGAAACCCTCGAGACGAAGGAGTTGGCGATGCGCCGAGATTGATTTGGTTGGTTGAACGTTGGTTGTTGTTTATTCCATAAACCCTAGATACATATTTATAGTCCAGGGGACTTTCTAATTTAGGCGTGCACCTAACCGTGCACGGGTAAAACTCTAACTAACCGACACGTATCCTAATATGTTACAGATACACGGGCCAACTAGCCCACACTTTGCATATAAAGGCCGATTCACATATTTCTTCCATGTATATTCTTCAAATCCATCTTGATCGCGGCCCACCTCTGACTCGGTCAAATTCTGGTGATAACACATGCCCCCTGGTTTTGGAATTGGTAATTCCAAAATCACTCTTCTTTCCTTCGTTGGGTCATGTCGTGGCAGAACCGTTGCAGTATCCTTCATCATGATGCCTTGCCTCCTCAACTTCTCCGCGTGACCTGGCAGTTTTTTTTTTTAGGCACCACTTCCTCGGAAACTGCTGTGGCATTGAATTTCCACTATATCCCCTTTATTTAACCGCTATGAACAGTTTTCTTCCGCATCTCCTTCGCATTAGCACTCCAAAAGCCCTCCTGCGCCACCATGTCTTCTTCCTCCTCTGCTCCATCGGATCTTTCCAGCCAGTCCTCCACGTCCCGTGAGCCGACGCCGGAGTACAACCCGGCGGAGGTTCACGCGGCCAACACCCGCCGTGCCATTGCGGCCGGGGAGGAGTCTAGCCATGACTTCTCCATCTGGTCAGAGGACGACAAGTCCCTGACCGACGGGGAAAGCGACCTCCGCTTCCTCGCCGACGGGGAAACAGAGGAGGAGAGCGACGACGATCGCTTCTCCTGCGACTTCACCTCTCCTGAGGAGGAGGAGGAGGAAGAGGAGGAGGAGGAGGACGACACCTCCTCCGACGAGCCGCCGGCCAAGCGGTTCTGCCCTTGGCCGGGGAACCTCAGCGACTTCGACAACGACGATGACGACGCTGACGAAGAGGACGAGGACAATGAGGGCCCGGTCGGCGGCCATTGGAGCGACGACGAGCCCGCCGGGAGCAGCGCCGACAGCGGCGATGACGGCGATGACGAGGGCAGCGACGGCCCGTAGATAGGACCTCTAGTATAGGACCGATAGCGTAGATGGGGCAATGTATCCCCTAGTACTTCCTTTTGAGAGCAATCAGCTCTTTATGTAAGAAATCTATCAATGAAGAACCTTCCCCAATTTGATTTTGCCGATTTCCTTTGAGCTTATTTTAGCCAATTTCCTCTCATACTGATCTTGCCGATTTGTCCCCTTTGCCAATGCATAATGAGCCGATAGCAACGCATCGGTCCTTTAAAATTCACCCTTCCTTTCTTCAACTGATGATTTTGAAATCTGGTGGATAATGTAAAATCTTCAGGGAAGCCCTTGAATTCTCCCAACCAAACCTGATAGTCTCCTTTGAACACTCATCATTTTGTGAAGAAGGTTGCGACGGAAGATCAGCCGATGGTACCCCAATCGGCTCCTGAACAGAGCATCCACCAGGCCTGCTGCCCCCCGAGCCTCACTCGAGGCGAGAATGTCAGAGAGGATGCACCAAAGCCGATCACCTCTCTTCCTTAGAAAGCCGATATACCCCTTCTACCAACACTGCTGAACTAGCTCCAAGGGTTGAAAATCCTTGACAAGAAGGTTCAGGAACCCAGATCGGCTCAGAGCAGCTGAAGAAGTTCTCATTGTTTTAGAAGCAGAGGGCCCCACAGCTGAACTGAATTTGGTGGAGATCCGGTAAACCTCGTACAATTGCACTAGAGTCGATGGCTGTGCATCGGCTTTGCTTCTTAGTCCTAAAGTCGATGCCCTTGCATCGGCTGTATGTCATGTGAATTTTTTTTTACTGGCCGATTTTCCCTTCCTATCGGCCCCCAATGTTTCACTGTATACATGTTTATCTGCACATGTTCATCTGATGATTGCCCCCCGAGCCGAATCTGCCAGGTGACTGCAGATATCAGCTTTGTGGTTAACCTAGGCACTGTATTTGCACGTCGGCTTCGTCAGGATCCGTGTTGACTCTCCTCCGCCGACGTGACCACTGCCCAACCAGCAGAACATGTGGTAAAGATAATTTTGGCCGATTGCTGGAATCGGCCTCCATATTGAATGAAGCACTGACTGAAGGTTCTGTAATGTCCCTTCATAGACTTTTGGGGCTGATCACAAGGATCAGCCTCGCCACGTTTGCTCATTGCTTTGCTTCAGCTACATGGTCAGGCCAGTGGATAAAACCAGCTTAACCCTTCCCTTCGTCACGTCGATGCGCTCGCAGTCATCCAAATTGATACCTGAGAGGGGTTCTTGGCCTGCTGCTTCCCATGCGTTCATGCCAGCCGTCGAAATTTCGGCTGAGTCATCGGCTCGGACGACCTCTACCTCATCTCCATCCCATCGTATTATGCATTGGTGCATCATGGAGGGAATGCAGCGGTTGGCGTGGATCCAATCTCTTCCTAGCGAACGAGCATAGGTGCTCTTGCTATCGACGATGAAGAACGTCGTAGGGATAGTTTTCCTCCCTACGGTCAAATCCACGTTCAGAACACCTTGTGCGTCAGACGCTTGGCCGTTGAAATCACTCAATGTCACGTTGGTCTTGATCAGATCTGAGCTAGAGCGTCCCAATCTCCGTAGCATAGAGTATGGCATAATGTTGACTGCCGCTCCGGTGTCCACCAGCATCTTATTGACAGGCCTCCCATCGATATAACCTCGCAAATACAGGGCCTTCAGATGTCTGTAGCTTCTCTCTCGTGGCTTCTCAAAGATAACCGGCCGTGGGCCGTAGTCAAGTTGTGCCACAGGTGCCTCGTCTAATCCTGGAGCACTGAACTCCGAAGGAAGGATGAACACCATGTTTGTGCCAGCCGATGTTTCATCATCGGCTTTCCTTTGCTTTGGGCGCCACTCCATCTTCCGTGGACGACCCTCTTCGTCCAGGGTTCGCTGAACTTTCGCGGCCAGATCAGGTCGTGCCTTCCTTAGCGTATGCAAGTACAACCTTTCGGCTTCCTCCAGGCCGCGCAATCGCTGAACCCTGCGCTTTTGTGAACGGCTGAGTCCATCAGGGCACCACCTTGGCCGGTGGTACCTGTCTTCTTCTTCTTCTTGCCCCTCGTCTTCCTAATCCTCGAGATCTGCCCAACGAGGTGACTCAGCGCGTTTTCTTTGTGGCGGGAGAGGCCCTAGGCGCTTGAACACAGACACGTTGGCTGCCTCCTTCTTCTTCCGGTTGCATTCTGGGCAATTGCCGATTGTGGGCAATCGGCTCATTCCTGAATCCCAGCAGGTGCCCGAAGAAGGGGCGGTCCCGGTGCCTATCGTTGTCGTCTTGCTCCCTTGATATTTCCTTGGCACGGCGCTCGTGCTCCTCCTCATTGCGATCGTGCCGACGATGTCTTCGGCTTCTCTAGCCAAACGATCTCTTTCATCATCATCGCCGGATCGTCGGCGTTGGTCATACCGACTCACATACTTGTTGAGGAGGTGATCGGAGAGGGGTCGCCGATATCTCATGTTCTTCACTTCTCCCTCTCGTGACGTAGCGCTTGCCATCATGACGGAGCCGATCGCATGGAGCGGCCTCCTCTGTGTCCTTGCTACGAGAGCAGCTGCCCTCGTCTCCATCTTTGCCAGCGTGGTGTCCAAGTCCTACCATGTTGATGCTGAACAAGGATCCTGGCTGGCAACCTTCAGGGTAAGTGCATTCCACCATGTTAACGGCGGGGAAGGGTTGGGTGTCGACCTTCATGGCGTACTGGTTGAAAATCAAACGTCCTTGTTCTATCGCCATTTGGATCTGCTGACGCCAAATCCTGCAGTCGTTGGTGGCATGGGAGAGCGAGTATGCCATTTGCAGTATGGCTTTCCATTCAGCTCCTGTACCGTGGGGAATTTGAGACCTTCGGGTATCTTCAACTGCTTTTCCTTGAGTAGGAGGTCGAAGATTTGTTCAGTCTTGGTCACGTCAAAATCAAACCCCCGGGCGGGCCTGGTGGCTTTACCCATTTGCGGGGCACGGGGGTTGCCCCCCGAGTCCATTCAGCCACTGCTACCTCTTGGTCTCCCGCAGGAACTTCGTCTTCCTCTGCCTCGACCAGGACTACTGCACGCTTGAATTTGTCCTGGTACAGGTCCGGGTGGCGCTGTTCATATGCCGACAGTTTCTGAACCATATGCGCCAGTGAGGGGTAGTATGCTTGGGAGGCCATGTCCTTGAGCGGTGTTGCGAGGCCCGCTACTGCCAACTCGACTGCTTCCTTTTCAGTTATACGAACCGAATAACATCGGTTCCTAAGATTCCTGAAGCGGCTGGATGTATTCTGTCACGGTTTCTCCACGCTTCTGACGTAGTTGTGCTAGATCGGCAATGCCGGACTCGGAAGCCTCTGAATGGTACTGCATATGGAACTGTTCTTCCAACTGCTTCCAAGTCCGGATGGAGTCCGGTGGCAACGAGGTGTACCACCCGAAAGCCGATCCCGTGAGGGACTGTGAGAAGAACCTCACGCGCAGGGAATCCGACACTGAGGCCGTTCCTAGGCTGTGCCAAATATCGGCCTACGTGCTCGATGGAGCTGGAACCATCCGATCCACCGAATTTGGAGAAATCAGGGAGCCGATATTTAGGTGGTAGCGGGATCAATTCGTAGTCGTCGGGGTACGGCTTGGAATAGCCGATTGCCCTCCTTTTCGGCACCATGCCGAACTGGTCTCTCAGTATGGTACTGATCTGATCCGCTATGCTGGCTGCAGGAGTTGAACTCTGAAGATTCGCCGGGGTGGCGTACTTAGCCAGCCATGTTTGCTTTTCCAGCTCTGAGCCAACTGCAGGAGCTGGGCTCTGGAGGTTCGTCGGGGTGGCGTACTTAGTTAGCCACGTCTGCTTCTCAAGATTTGTCGCTGACGTCCCTCCTGTTTTCGCCGGAGTCCCTGACGTTGTGGCCTGGTTCGTGAGAGCCCAGTTACCGCAATCTGGCACATAAGTGCACGCGTACCCGTGGTGGATCTCCTTCGGTGCCTCCTGCAAGAACTGGCAGTCACTAGGGTCACCACCAATCTTGTAGACGATGAATGCCGGTGAATTCAGCACTTCTGGTGCTGCCAACGCAAATGGCAGCGGTGGACGGGACTGGAGTGGCAACTCTCCTTGATGCGTCCCGAGAGCTGGTCCTGACGGCGAGTACTGGTGCCTCATGATCTCCTGGATCACCCGAAGAGCGACACGCTCCAACGTGTTTACCAGGTTCTCAGAGTGGCGGTGTAGCGAGTGAGCCACCAAGTAGTTGATCTCCTGCCGCAGGGACCTGGTGCGTTCTTCCGACGGGGCGAGAGAGGTCTATCCCATCGAGTGCACCATCGGCGAGAACCCCTTCCACCTGATGCCATGTGAACGGGTTCTGTGAAAAGAGCCGATGAGGTCGGCTTCGAGGATGGTTTTGACCTCGTCATACTTCTTCTTGAGTTCGTCGGTCAGATCCTCGTACGTGACTGGCGTGCCGTCCGCCATCTCAGATGTAGATGGCGATGTGGTTGATGTAGACGATTGTCCCACCGGGCGTGCCAGAATGTGTTGCGGTCAAAACCCACCGGCGGGCAGCGACGGGCAACACAGTAGAGCCGGGAACAACTTAGGGCTGCGGCTGGCCCTGGTCCCTCCGAGCGACGGCCCGCAAAGCCTTCTGGTCACACGTCCGATGCTGATTGCAAGGGCGTGCCACCTGACCTATACCTGGTCAGGAAGGTGATGGAGATGCCTCGCTTAGTTTCCTGCATGGCATACACGTAAACATTAAATACGAGCCTCGATCGGCTCTCAGGTTATCCTGTGAATCGGCTCAAGGAGCCGATCCACCCATGATTCGTACGGGGTGCACGAATATATGGTGGTCCTGCTTGATCAAGATAAAGCTAATTAGATCTACGACGATTTAGGGTTTTCACCGCATAATCGGATCATCCTACTCACGGTTGGGCCTCGCGGCCACGCACGGTGATCGTAAGCCGATCCTAAACAAGGCCTAAAAACCAACACGAGGTTGATCCCCGGAACATCCTGTTTAGGGCTAGCGAACGACACCCTACGTGCCGCTGGATCCTCCCCCCTTTGTAAGGCCTAACTATTGCAGATATTAAACTAATCCTTGTAGAACAAGGAGCAATCGTAACGGATCAGATCTACTAAATAATGATCAAGCGGGGTGCCGCCCCTACACCTAAGATAGGTGTAAGGGCGGCTAGATATGCAAGGGTTGCACTACGACAGCATATGATACGAAGAACAATGCTAACCCTAACATATCTATGATAACTATGTTGCTCGCCATCAAAAAGGCTTCAGTATGAGCAACGCATGAACAACATAAAGCTTCTGCTGCCTAGATCGCAAGATGCGATCTAGGCAGCATGATGCTTACCGGTAGAAACCCTCGAGACGAAGGAGTTGGCGATGCGCCGAGATTGATTTGGTTGGTTGAACGTTGGTTGTTGTTTATTCCATAAACCCTAGATACATATTTATAGTCCAGGGAACTTTCTAATTTAGGCGTGCACCTAACCGTGCACGGGTAAAACTCTAACTAACCGACACGTATCCTAATATGTTACAGATACACGGGCCAACTAGCCCACACTTTGCATATAAAGGCCGATTCACATATTTCTTCCATGTATATTCTTCAAATCCATCTTGATCGCGGCCCACCTCTGACTCGGTCAAATTCTGGTGATAACACCGGAGTACACCATGAGTAAAGCCGTATTATCGGGGGAAGTCTACTGGAGGTGTACGGTTGGACAAAAGGGTGGGTTTGCAGTCGCGGAGAAGGCGGTGTGGGCTTGGATCTTACACCTGGCCTCACACCAAAGGAAGTGTGGACGGGAAAGTTAACGCCTGGTTGGCAACAAGGATAAGGTCTCTTATGGGAAAAGTAACGCACCTCTGCGAGAGGATCTCGAATTGTGACTCGTCACTCCTGTTCGGGAAGGGAACTGCGAACGCGGCGAGAAAGGAACTCCATGAAGTTCTAGTCAACTCTGTGAAGACCGACGGGCATAGTTTTCAGAATAAAATAAACCTTTTGAAGAAATGTTTATGAAAACTTGCATTCGCCTATGACTTTCTGGTATGTGGCTGTAGCTAGTGCATGATACACCTATTTCCTGATATGAACTTGCTGAGTACGCTCGTACTCATCCCACTCTTAAATCCCCTGCTTAGCTATGGAGGCACCGGAGGATAAACTACCGTGGAACTAGAAGACAAAGGAGTCAACTACAACAAGATGAAGAATCCAAAGAAGTCAAGGGAGTCAACTTCTGCATCAGCTGAAGTGGAAACTTAGATTAGTAATAGAAGGGAACATTTCCCTAATCCTAGCACCTAAGTAGCTAGATATCTATAGCAAGCCAAGTAGCTCTTAAACTTGGGTTAGCAATAAAATAGACTACGAGTCGTTCTTCTGGAGCTTTATTTGAAGTTTTACCTCACTTGTAAAGTAAGAGGTCTGTGTTAATCTTATGTAAGCGGTTCGTGTGTACTTCTATAGACATACCTTGGACTCGCATATGTTTCGTTGTACCACTCGAGAGATGTAATATGAGTGGAACGGTGTTTCACTTATGTTATGTCAACGACTTGTGTACTACACCATGCGGTGGTACACCTGGGTCATCACGAGTGGTATCAGAGCAAATGCTTTGACCCTAGGATTAAAACCCTTTAAAGGAGACCTATAGGTTTTGGTAGTGTCTATAGGAAGATGTCTTAGTTAAACCAACCATTATTTTGACTTGAGATGGGTATTCACTTGAGAATAATCCTGACACACTTGAGTCAATCCTTCTTATCTATCTTTCTTAAGTGAAGTTAGTTAGTTATCTTGCTTCATTCCAAATAATTAGAACACCATTGAAGCTTAAGATAATGGGTGGTAGTAGACCACAGTTGGTATACAACCCATGGTAGTCCAAAGAGAGGATATAACCACAAGGTAGATATCCTATTGGAAGAAGTATACCAATACAAGTATGGTTAAGTAAAAGTCAGTTAAAATGTCAAATGACTGATGTTAAGTAATGTAGATAAGTAATATGAGGTAGTATGTACCTATGATGAGTCAATCATAGGAGGTAAGGAAGAGTGATAGGAGTTACATGAGTCTACTTTCAATAATAAATTAGGTACTCATATATGATTCACTTGAGAATTATGGTATGATGGAGTAGAACATCATAAGTACGATAACAAAAGGATGATAAGGAGTAGGATTTAGGGAATAGTTCGAAAGCTTAGGCCTTAAAATCCTAATAATTGTACCAAGTATGTTAGAACCATAGTCCTTAATTTAATGAAGGCTTATTTATAGCATATCTCCTAGAGAAAACCTAGAGTTATAGGTGGTATATTCTAAACAATCATGTGTTTAGAGTAGATATGTTGGAACTAATTGTATTATTAGGAAGTAGTCTTCAATAGCACATAGATATGGTAGACTATTTTGTTAGTACTTCCAAAGAAAACTAGGTTAACTTCAACTATCCCAAGCCATTTTGTTTCAAGTTTGTCTCATTGCAAATGTGCAATTAAGATAAATGTTGAGACAAATAGTAGAAATTCACGTATTCGTGCTAAGTATCACGACCTAAACCTATGTAATGTGGTGTTATATATACTACACATCTGATCCTGATGTTTAGGGATGTCTTACCCAACTGTTGTATTCAGGCATATAAGGATGTGTATTATAAGCACAAAGCTGGATTTTCTTGGATTTTCTTGAATTTTTATTGATTGACTAGATCCATACATGAAGTTTGACTTTGATATGCAAATGCATGTTGCAATATCAAGCTCTTACTTGATGTTATAGGTCTAGAGGGTAAAGGTATTCGTGTAAGGAAGTGACGAATTTTGAAGATTTTGAAGACAAGATGAAGGTTCACTGGAAGAAAGAAGTCAAATTGTGGGAAGCAACCACAATACTCTAAAGGAAGGACCAATCCAAACTCATTTCTATCCTTAATCAAGGAGTACTTCAACATGGAAGTACCATGAAAGTGAGAAAAATAGTGAATATGGAGCAGTAGAAGTGGAGCCATATTCATTATGGGAGAAGGGAATGCAAGTGAAGTCACTTAAAATACTATTTTCATAGTGTCAACAAGTGGTTCTCTTGCAAAACAAACCCTGGAAGAAGCAAAATAGACAAGTGAAGTCGTAGCTGGTATAATAAGACCGCAGCTGATATAGGATAATCCTGAAGAGAAAGTATGTGAAGTGAAGTATATCTTGACTATAACTATAAAAGTAGCCACAGCTGGTAGGTAGATGTTGACTAGAACCATAATATAGCCACAGCTGGTATCCAATAAGCCACATCTAGTGCTAGGTAGTCTACAGCTGATATCTGATAGACCGCAGCTTGAACATTTCTTTACCCTAAAAGAAAGGGGGATTCTGCAGCTAGTATTTCACAGCTGGTATCTCGTGGTTGGTAAATATTTAGTCGGAGGATTCATAATGGATACCCACAATTGTGTGGATACACCGCAAAGAATTCTTCGTGAGACTTTAGAAAGGTACAAAATATAAACTAAACTTAGACCAACTACCTAACCTTGGAGTTTAATGATTATAAGAAAAGATCATTAGTAAACTCCAAGGGGGAGAGGAAGGTTGAATGAGAAGTATTAAGATATAATATTTGGAGTATGATGGACCAGGAAGAAGGTCTGAACTGAGAGGAAGTCCGATCTTATTTTAATAAGGTTGTTGGGAACTACCCATATAAAAGTACTCTCAGGAGGTTGCCAGACCCGAAGCCGAGGTTCATATCTCGAGGAAGTAAGGGTTAGACCCTAACTTGAGTGGGTAATTGTAATTACTCGAAACCAAGAGAACTTAAGTAAGTCTTCGATAATGAAGTTGGACGAAGAAGATATCGGAGAACAATCAAAGCCTAAGAAGATACTATACGAAGGAGTTTGACCATACCAAAACTAATGATTGTTAGAAAGATTCCTTTCATGGAACCTAAAGAAACCAAAAGGAAGATAACTAGTATAAACTAGAAGCCATGATTGGATGGACTAAATAAGTCTAATCCATTCGTAGGACTAAACCACCTGGACCATACCTATTGTAAATACCTTACGAAGTACCATTACTTTCGTTATGGTAGTAAGGGACAACAATACCTTACTTTAAATAAATCCTTTAGACTTAAGGTTTGAGTACCGCAGCTGGTACACCGTTGTGCCATATTACACCGTAGCTGGTAGAACCAAGTTTTTGGGTACCCAGATAGGAAGCTATCACCACAACCTTTAGTAAAGCCCATTAGCATAAGAAGTTGTCCTAATCCAAGGATCTTTGAAGAATAAGACTAGAAGTTTCGAATGTTAGAAGGAAATCCTAGAATTAAAAGGAAGTATCAGTACCAGACATCAGAAGACTACAGGAAGAATATGGATAAGGGATATATCCAACTATATCTAGTGTGATCACCATGGAGTTTAAGGATGGTGATCTGTTCAAGACATTTCAACAATTCCGAAACATGAGAGCGTTCGAACTTCGGGACGAAGTTCAGTTTAAGGGGGAGAGGCTGTAATATCCCAGGTTTAGAGGCAAGAAAAAGAGAGAACACGAGAGTGTGCACTGCATTCATGCATAGAAAATCCGGGGATTTTCGCGCGTTCATCTAAAACACAAAGTGATCGAGGTTTCTCTTGTGTCGATGGAATTGATGTGTGTCATCCACACAAGTGCGATAAATTTCGACATGACCTTTGTAGATTTATTATATTTTCAAGGGAAGCAGTTTGAATTCAAATTCAAATATGGAAGACAGAATTCAAACAAGATCTTGAATTGGAATTTGAATTCTAAACAATTATATAAATGCAAAGTAACAATAAATATAAATGAGAAACAAATATTACAAATAACAGTTCACATAAATATTATTACAACACTTATTATAATATTACAAGTTACACAAGAAATATGAGAATACAAAATGGAAAATTACAAAATAATGAAAAGAAAACCCTAAGACTAAATCTTCATCTTCTCAATCCTTAGTCTTCATTTACTGCAATAAGAGAAACAAAACAAAGACAAAAGGAAAACAAAGTGTGTTATGGTTAAAATGTCGCCATCATCACAGATGAGGCATTTTGATATTGGAACTCGACTACTAGATATTAGAAACTTGTCCTAATATCTAAGATGTGGATTAGAGGGATCAATTTCAGTTATCGGCAACTTTGGGAATTACATATCATCTCTGGATCATAAGAGGGACCAATGGATCATTTTGTATCATTATGAACAGTAAGAAAATAGGCAACAGGGACAAGTGACAATATTTGATCCATGTCAAATAAGAGAAAAGGGCAACAATATTTGATCCACTTATTTTAGGCAACAAAGGCAACCAATTAATCCCTCTAACCTAGCCAAGTTCCTATTTAAACAAGCCCACATGATTTAAATAAAATAATTCACCATTGACATTAGATGGTCAAGATGAATGATCATTAGCCACCCAATTTAATCCCACAGGTTATAATGCAAAGCTCACATGTAGCAGTTCCATAAGAATTAACACTTGGCGGTACCAAAATAAGGCAAAGCATGGATAAAGATCAATCAGCCATAGCTTGTGGAGGAGGAGAAGAAAGGGAACTAGTTCTCTTGCACTAGAGGAAAAGCATGCCAACCTAGGAACTTGTACAATCACATGATGTCACCTGTAAGCAGCTCACACACACATACAACCGTGTGTTGTCACTCCCACGACCAACATCCCGAGCACTATATAAACAGCACAGACCACAACAAGCCAAACCATTTGAGCTCTCCAGACAAATTCATTCCAGCCATAGAACGACGATCGGTAGCTATAGAACAGCAAGAACAAATCCACTAGATAAACCACTGAAATCATCAGATAGATCATATGAAGCAAATCAAGAAGCAAGAAGGAGAAGGCATGCTACAAGAAGCAGCATATCTCAGTAGCCAGAAGAACCAACTAACAAGCTACAAAGTGCATCAGGTAGACACCAATAATAGGATGAGTAGATCAGGTAGCATCTGTTCTTAGTTTTGCATGAACACATCAATAAGGGGAAAAAGGGAAATAATACACACACAACCAATCCAACTAACCTTCCACTAGATTTTCATCAAGGAGGATTGGAAGGATTTATTCTTCTCAGATCTGGCATAGAAGTGCTATGCCCAGTTCATCATAGAGAATTTTATAAAACCATAAATAGTATATCTGTTCTTATCAAAAAGTTGTGCCTCGGCCTTTGCATCACGAGGCGGGGTCAATGAATCAAGCAACAGCATCTGTTCTTATAAATCTTTACACAGCACAGTTTTTCTTAACAAATCTACAATCTCCAGGAATTACTTGGGGTCCAGAAAAATAAGTTCCAGGCCAACCAAGTAGAACCCCAAGTAGCAGCAGTAGTAAACCCATCAGGGGATGACCAAATAGTTAACCTTGCTCCACACATAATGAATCACAGACAATTAATGGATCATCTCAAATCTCCAGTAAAGCTATCACAAATATGCATACAAGCTCAACCATAAATCATCAAGTAAATAATCCACCTTTATGTATCAGTACTTGCATCTGAACTCAACAGGAGTCTACACAAAAACATAACTGAATTCATCCAATTAACCACTGTCATGTGGACAGTACAACCCAACAAATAGCCACACACACTTGCAATTCATACCAAATGAATTCAAATCATTTTCCTAGTTAATCTAGCTAGGAATCATTGCTCGCATCAATTCACTGTCTTATTAAACAGCTACAAGCAAATATCATACCAGCAGCATAATCCTTTAATCATAGATAGTGTTGTCGATAGAAATCACAGATCATCAGTGACATAATTATACAGGCTGGGATGATTCATTTATCCAAGTTGAGGCCTTGGATCAAGCACAAGACACTAGATAATTTAACAGAAATATCATTTGATAATCACATGAACATGCAGTAATCGGGTTAAGCACACCCAAATGTTTGGCCAACAAATCCATGGGCATATAGAATACTGAGAGACAGAGAGAGAGGGAAAGAGGGTATGAGTAGCTCACAGTGTGATAGAGGAATAGTCGTAGCGGTTGACGCCGGGGTTGCGTCGGCGACGCCGTCCTGCCGGCGTCGAGGTCGAGGATGCCGTGAGGAAAGCGATAGCACCACCAGTACACCGACGCCGAGGTTGCGTCTATGGCGCCGTCCATCGAGGTCGAGGTCGAGATCGAGTCATCCACCAGTAGCCACCACCAGTTCATCGCATGGCAGCAGCCGCATCACATCACCACCCCACCATCGTCACACAGAGGGATTGACGCGGGGAACCAGGAGGAGGTCAGTGGCGTCGGGGCAGTCGAGCAGGGGCTCGAGGCCAGCGACGGGGAAGCAGCAAAGAGGCGATGGGGTTGGGGAAGAAGGGCCACAAGGTGGCGCTAGGGCAGCAACAGCTCACCGGAGTCTGAAGGGGCCGATGGCGGCCAGACTAGTCGCCGATGTCCGGCTAGGGTTTCGGGTTCGAGGCAACCGCTAGAGACCACAGCGGCCAAATCAACCTAGGGGGGTGGTAGAGTTCGTCGAGGCGACCAAAAGCCCTAACTCACCGGTGCCGGGGTTGTCCAGGAGCGGCCGGAGGCGAGCGGCGCCGCTGCAGGGGCGTGGTGGTCGTGAGAGAGAGAAGAGCTAGGCGATGACCGGGTGTGTGCGAGTGTGGGGGGGTGAGCGAGAGAGTAGGGGTCGGGTTGGGTTAGACCCAACCGACCCGGACCAGGTTTGGGCCAAACCAATTGGGCCAGCCCAACAGACCACTTGGTCTATTTTTATTTTATTTTTAGGAAAATCTTTTAAACATTTAAGTAAAATAAAGAAAACAATAAGTAGAAGTGAGTATCATAAAATAACCTCTATAAATAAAATAGAAAAACAAATACTTAAAGTTTAAAGGAACAACAATATGAATTTCCCCTAAAATTTTAGAAGACCAAATTTTAAATCTTAAACTATTAAAACCTAAAAACTAAGGAGATAATTTTTTTGTTTCAATTCTTCACATAATAAAATATTAAATATTACTTCACATTAAAATGCCATATAAAACAACAATTGTTTCATAATGGATATGTTTAGTCACATGAGAATCCTAATTGATCATTATTTCAATTAAAACCCTAAACCCTAATAGTATTTATCATATTTAATTCTTTTGAAAATAATATAGTGTTAAATCCATTGTTACTTCTATCTTCAATTTAGTAATAATCTCTACCAATTATCATGTTAATAATGAAATCAAAATTTAGAAACCCTAATTCTAATATAAACAAGAATCTTGGTCTCATCATTTTATGGGATCATCCTAAAATAGTTCCAATCCTAAAACCCTAGGGGTTTAGCCCATGTGATCATAGCCACTTCACTTTTACATGTAAGACCTTAATAAACAACCAATAAGTGCATACTCATGATCCACTAAAATAAAACTAGGTACAATTCACATGAGACCATCATTCCATGTCTTTATTCTTGGTTAACACCTATATGATCCACTAGTGCCACCTAGATATAAACCCTAGCTTGAGACCACATGTTAACATCATTGATCACCATTCCTATTTACCATACCATTAAGTTCAACCTCAATCATCCAATCCTAGTAAAACCATAAGATAAACCCTAGTACCAACCTTGTGTATAAATTCACATCACATGCTCCTATTACACTAAACCCTACTTAGGAAATGATAAGCCACTTAGCTTAGAAACCATTAGAGATTATTTAGTAAAGCAAATGTGAAGCCATAGTAAAACTAATAGCAAACCTATAGAACTATCTTAATAACCATCCTTTAATATGGTGTATATGGGAAACCATGGTAATAACCCTATCAATACTTGCTACATATAAACCCATTCTACTTAAAGAACCCAACTAGTTCCTATTAGTGAACTAAATGAATCCAATAGTAAACCCTAGAAAGCCATAGCTCCTATGTATAGTAGTTCATCTTCTTATTTAATATGTTCTTCAAAAGTTATTCTTTTGAAGTATAATATAAATAATCCTCAACCATGTCCTGTAGAACTTAAAATTGACCACTTTTCTTTACATATTGTTCCACCACTATTGTTTATGTGTGTACTTGTTATGATGTCTTGTATCACTTGATTATGATGCTAATATAACCAAACCCTAATAAGAACCTTGTTTGAGAACCATTCTAAAAGTGCAACACACCCTAAAGAAATCTTTACAACTCATCAATCTTAAAATCATTGAGGTTAGGTTACGCTCGGGACGATTGCATCTCATACTATGCATTATAGCATCTTTGCCAGTTCTTTAAACATTGTCCTTACTTGGACGATGATGGTATTTCAGACATTTGGAGTTCTCACGTATCGAAGCTTTTGCCTGCATAATCTTGCAGTCAAGAAAGGCAAGTTCATCGCTTGCTCATGTCATTTGATTATTTTTATCAAACTATATGCAAAGTACTATACTTATCACTCATGCATTGAAAAGCAAATATTATTTTACAATTATGAATATGACTATGTGGTGGGCAATGGAACCATGGTATGTGTTGATATGGTGGAGGTTCCATTGCATGGGTTATATTAACCTAGGATTAATTACCAATGCCGTCCAGTGATTCTAGCGCCGTACATATCGCGTTGACCATAAGATCTATAATGGCTCTGGGAAGCCAGCCGTATCTTTTCCCTTCGCACGCCAACGGATCGGAGAGCCGGTGGGGTGCTGGAGGCACTCGCCGCAATAGGTTGGGATATCCTTTTAAATCCCCATCCATTAGTGATGATAAGCTCTACGATCTATGAGGGATTGTCCGGAGTACACCATGAGTAAAGCCGTATTATCGGGGGAAGTCTACTGGAGGTGTACGGTCGGACAAAAGGGTGGGTTTGCAGTCGCGGAGAAGGCGGTGTGGGCTTGGATCTTACACCTGGCCTCACACCAAAGGAAGTGTGGACGGGAAAGTTAACGCCTGGTTGGCAACAAGGATAAGGTCTCTTATGGGAAAAGTAACGCACCTCTGCAGAGGATACTGAATTGTGACTGTCACTCCCTGTTCCGGGAAGGGAACCGCGAACGCGGCAGGAAAGGAACTCCATGAAGTTCTAGTCAACCTGTGAAGACTGACGGGCATAGTTTTCAGAATAAAATAAACCTTTTGAAGAAATGTTTATGAAAACTTGCATTCGCCTATGACTTTCTGGTATGTGGCTGTAGCTAGTGCATGATACACCTATTTCCTAATATGAACAAGATCTTGAATTGGAATTTGAATTCTAAACAATTATATAAATGCAAAGTAACAATAAATATAAATGAGAAACAAATATTACAAATAACAGTTCACATAAATATTATTACAACACTTATTATAATATTACAAGTTACACAGGAAATATGAGAACACAAAATGGAAAATTACAAAATAATGAAAAGAAAACCCTAAGACTAAATCTTCATCTTCTCAATCCTTAGTCTTCATTTACTGCAATAAGAGAAACAAAACAAAGACAAAAGGAAAACAAAGTGTGTTATGGTTAAAATGTCGCCATCATCACAGATGAGGCATTTTAATATTGGAACTCGACTACTAGATATTAGAAACTTGTCCTAATATCTAAGTTGTGGATTAGAGGGATCAATTTCAGTTATAGGCAACTTTGGGAATTATATATCATCTCTGGATCATAAGAGGGATTGGATCATTCTGTATCATTATGAACAGTAAGAAAATAGGCAACAGGGACAAGTGACAATATTTGATCCATGTCAAATAAGAGAAAAGGGCAACAATATTTGATCCACTTATTTTAGGCAACAAAGGCGACCAATTAATCCCTCTAACCTAGCCAAGTTCCTATTTAAACAAGCCCACATGATTTAAATAAAGTAATTCACCATTGACATTAGATGGTCAAGATGAATGATCATTAGCCACACAATTTAATCCCACAGATTATAATGCAAAGCTCACATGTAGCAGCCCATGAGAATTAACACTTGGCAGTACCAAAATAAGGCAAGGCATGGTCAGGCAAGGGATAAGATCAACCTGAGGTACCTTGCACAAGAGGAAAAGCAAACCAACATTGAAACTTGTACTATCAGGTGATGTCACCCCAAGCAGCTTACTCAACACATGCAAACTGTGTGTTGTCACCCTCACAGCAAATAGCCAGCACTATATAAACAACACAGCCACAGCTAGCCAAACCATTTGGCTCACCTTTACCAAAGCAAATGTAACGAAGCAACACCAACATTTTTGATCACACACACTTCAGCCAAATAAATCAGTAGTTCATCCAGCCAAATCCATCTCATAGCAGCAGCAGATCTAGCAGAATACATGCAGATCAACTAGAGCCCAAGATCAACAAATATATCATATGAAGCAGATCAAGAAGCAAGGAGGAGAAGGCATGCTACAAGAAGCAGTATATCTCAGTAGCCAGAAGAACCAGCTAACAAGCTACAAAGTGCATCAGGTAGAAACCAATAATAGGATAAGTAGATCAGGTAGCATCTGTTCTTAGCTTTCGCATGATCATGGGGAGAAAAAGAAGGGTAACCTGCGAAGTAAGAAAATCCAACCACCCTTCCACTAGATTTTTATCTAGGAGGATTGGAAGGATTTATTTCTCTCAGTCTAGCATAGTGTTGCTATGCTAAATCATCTTAGAGAATTAAAAAGCCACATAAATAGCATTTGTTCTTATTAAGATTGTGCCTCAGCCTTTGCATCACAGGCAGGGTCAATGAATCAAGCAACAACATCTGTTCTTATAAATCATGACACAAAGACAGCTTCCCTTAACAAATCTACAATCTCCAGGAATTACTTGGGGTCCAGTAAAATAAGTTCCGGGCCAACCAAGTAGAACCCCAAGTAGCAAAGCAGTAGTACACCCATCAGGGGATGACCACATAATTAACTTTGCTCCACACATAATGAATCACAGACAAATAATGGATCATCTCAAATCTCCAGAAAAACTATCACAAATATGCATACAAGCTCAACCATAAATCATCAAGTAAATAATCAAGCACAAGTATCTATTTATATCAAGCATACATCATATAGTAAATATATGCCTGGGTGAAGGAATCATCCACACAGGGGCATCATCAATATATAGCAACTGGTAGAGCAGTCAATCAACTTGATACATGAAATTACTTGGGGTCCAGAAAATGAATTCCAGGCCAACCAAGTAGTGTATAGACACAATCAAGCAATATTAAACAAGCAAATAAGATCAACAGCAAGCCAATAATTAAGTACTGTTTGGGAAATCAATAATACATGTTCCCTGCATATATAAGCCACTAAGAAGTAAACAAGAGTATCACTGAATTGCCTCAGTCAACAAGCATCAGGTATTGCCCAAGCATCACAAGTACTAACCAGGAATTGATTTCCAGCATATTTGAGCTCAATAAGAATTTAATAGAACTCAATTTCTTCAGTAGCAATACCGGGTATACACAGTAGATAAGAGTTACATCATTATCATAATAAGCCAACTGTGTCTGGATGATTAAATCATCCAGAGTGGGATACCAACATAGTACAACCAGCTAGCAGGTAACTGAATCCACACAAACTAGTTAAGGTCCAGTACAACATCACCAGGGGCATTATATGCTCAGCAAAATTGCAGCACATAGCACTATGACCATAGGCTGAGGAGTAAGGAGGAAATTAGCTCACCATGCTGTAGGGTTGCAGACGAAGTCGAGGTCGAGGAGGCAGTGAGGGCAGCGACAGCACCACCAGTACACCGACGCCGAGGTTGCGTCTATGGCGCCGTCCATCGTTGTCGAGCACCGCAGCTCACAGAAGCACCACCACCACAGCAACACCATCGTCACGCAGAGGAGATCGACGCAGGGAACCAGGAGGAGGTCAGTGGCGTCGGGGCAGTCGAGCTGG
Source organism: Lolium rigidum (assembly GCF_022539505.1). NCBI lineage: Eukaryota > Viridiplantae > Streptophyta > Magnoliopsida > Poales > Poaceae > Lolium > Lolium rigidum. Next base: position 296,258,061 of record NC_061508.1, read on the forward strand.
GGCTCGATGCCAGCGACGGGGATGCAGAAAGGAGGCGATGGGGTTGGGGGAGAAGGACCACAAGGTGGCGCTAGGGCAGCAACAGCTCACCGGAGCCTGAAGGGGCCGGTGGCGGCCAGAATAGTCGCCAATGTCCGGCTAGGGTTTCGGGTTCGAGGCAACCGCTAGAGACCACAGCGGTCAAATCAACCTAGGGGGGTGGTAGAGTTCGTCGAGGCGACCAAAAGCCCTAACTCACCGGTGCCGGGGTTGGCCAGGAGCGGCCGGGGGCGAGCGGCGCCGCCGCGGGAGCGTGGTGGTCGCGAGAGAGAGGAAAGGTGAGGGCCGTGCCGTGTGCGTGAGTGAGAGAGAGGGTGAGGTAGAGAGTGGGGGTCGGGTTGGGTTAGACCCAACCGACCCAGGCCTGGTTTGGGCCAAACCAATTGGGCCAGCCCAACAGACCACTTGGTCTATTTTTATTCTTATTTTTATTTTAGTTTTAGGAAAATCTTTTAAACATTTAAGTAAAATAAAGAAAACAATAAGTAGAAGTGAGTATCATAAAATAACCTCTATAAATAAAATAGAAAAACAAATACTTAAAATTTAAAAGAACAACAATATGAATTTCCTCTAAAATTTAGAAGACCAAATTTTAAATTTTAAACTATTAAAACATAAAAACTACTTGTTTCAATTCTTCACATGAAGAAAACATTAAATATTACTTCACCTTAAGATGCTATATAAAACAACAAATATTTCTTGATGATTATGTTTAATCACATGAGAATCCTAATTGACCATTACTTCAAGTAAAAAACTCTAAACCCTAATAAGTATTTATCATATTTCCTTTATAATACAATGTTAAATCCATATTACTTCTATCTCCAATTTAATAATAATCTCTACCACTTATCATGTTAATAATGAAATCAAAATTTAGAAACCCTAATTCTAATATAAACAAGAATCTTGGTTCCATCATTTTATGTGATCATCCTAAAATAGTTCCAATCCTAAAACCCTGGGGGTTTAGCCCATATGATCATAGCCACTTCACCTTTACATGTAAGACCATAATAAACAACCAATGAGTGCATACTCATGATCCACTAAAATAAAACTAGAAACAATTCACATGAAACCATCATTTCATGTCTTTATTTTTGGTTAACACCTATATGATCCACTAGTGCCACCTAGATATAAACTCTAGCTTGATATCACATGTTAGCACCATTGATCACCACTCCTATATACCATACCATTAAGATCAACCTCAACCATTAAACCCTAGAAGCACCATAAGATAAAACCTAGAACCAATCTTGTATAGCAATTCAGAACACATGTTCCTATTCCACTACACCCTACTTAGGAAATGATAGACCACTTAGATTAGTAACCATTAGAGATTATTTAGTGAAGCAATTGTGAAACCATAGTAAACCCTAATAGCTAATTTATAGAACCATCTTGATAACCATCCTTTAATATGATACTTAGAATAAACCATAGCAATAAACCTACCAATACTTGCTATATAGAAACCCAATCCAAGTTAAGAACCAACTAGTTCCTATTAATGAAACTAAAGGAATCCAGTAGTAAACCCTAGAAAGCCATAGCTCCTATGTATAGTAGTTCATAATATTATTTAACCTGTTCTTCAAAAGTTATTCTTTTGAAGTACAAATGTCAATCAAACTTTAGAAGCCCTAATCCTTCTTTGAAATACTAATTATTTCTTAAACAACATGTTCTTCAAAAGTTATTCTTTTGAAGTATAATACAAGTAATCATCAACCATGTTCTATAGAACTTAAAATTGACAACTGTTCTCTACATATTATTCCATCACTATTCTTTATGTGTATGATTGTTATGATGTCTTATATCACTTGATTATGATGACTAATATAACCAAACCCTAATAAGAACCTTGTTTGAGAACCATTCTAAAAGCGCAACCAACCCTAAAGAAATCTTTACAACTCATCAATCTTAAATCATCGGGATCAGGTTACACTCGGGACGATTGCATCTCATACTATGCATTATAGCATCTTTGCCAGTTCTTTAAACATTGTCCTTACCGGACGATGATGGTATTTCAGCATTTGGAGTTATCACGTATCGAAGCTTTTGCCTGCATAATCTTGCAGTCAAGAAAGGCAAGTTCATCACTTGCTCATGTCATTTGAGTATTTTTACCAAATTACTTGCAAAGTACTATGTTTATCACTATTGCATAAAAAGCAAAACCACTATTTTCATAACTATGAATATGACTATGTGGTGGGCAATGGAACCATGGATTGTGTTGATATGGTGGAGGTTCCATTGCAAGGGTTTATATCCATCTAGGATTAAACAACAAATGTCGCCAAGTGATTCTTGTGCCGTAATACCCGTGTTAACCATAAGATCCTGGAGTGGGACGGAATAGTCAATTGTATTTCCACCTCTTGTACATCAACGGATGCACTTTACCGTAGACCCTTGATCCAAGAGAGGACAAGTGGTACCCTTGATCCAAGAGAGGACAAGTGGTAGGGTGGGGGTCCCGATAAAGTCCCCACGGTAATTGCGGTCTATGATGGGTTGCGACTGCCGGCGAAGGAGTTCATGGTAGAGACTCGAACTCGTTGTCGTGGTCGGGGTCCATCCTTAATTGGAGTAAGAGGACCGGCGAGGACCCAGGGTCGGGGTTTGCAACAACGGGTGGGTGTATGAGGCAGCGGAGGAATATGATTGGCTATGACCTTATACCGGGCCTCACACCAAAGGAAGTGTGGACGGGAAAGCTGCCCGGTTGGCACCAAGGTTAAGATCTCTTATGGGTAAAGCAACACACCTCTGCAAAGTGTAAAGAATTGTGACCTGTCACTCCCTGTTCCGGGATATGGAACTGCGAACGCGGCCGGAAAGGAGCTCCATGAAGTTCTAGTAAACCGGTGAAGGCTGACGGACATAGTTCTTCCGAATAAAAGCAACCTTTTGAAGAAATGATTATGAAAACCTGCATTGGTATTAGACTTTCTGGTCTAATGCCATAGCTAGTGCATTAAACACCTCTTTCCTATAATGAACTTGTTGAGTACGCTCGTACTCATCCCACTCTTAAACCCCCTGCTTAGATCAAGGCACCGAAGGAGAAACTACCGTGGAACTCGAAGACAGAGGAGTCAACTGAAACAAGAGGAAGAATACAATCAAAGAAGTCAATGGAGTCAACCCCTGCATCAGCTATTATGGAAACCTAGACTAGTAATAGAAGGGAACCTTTCCCTAATCCTAGCTCCTAAGTAGCTAGATTTCTATAGCAAGTCAATTAGCTCTTAAGCTTGAGTTAGCAACAAGTTAGACTACGAGTCGTTCTTCTGGAGCTTTATTTGAAGTTTTACCTCACTGTAAAGTAGGAGGCTGTGTGGATCTTATGTAAACAGTTTGTGTGTACTTCTATAGACATGCCTTGGACTCGCATATGTTTCTGTTGTACCACTCTGAGAGATGTAATATGAGTGGAACGGTGTTTCACTTGTGTTATGTCAACGACTTGTGTACTACACCATGCAGTGGTACGCTGGGTCATCACACTTTCTGGTCTGTGGCTGTAGCTAGTGCATGATACACCTATTTCCTAATATGAACTTGCTGAGTACGCTCGTACTCATCCCACTCTTAAATCCCCTGCTTAGCTATGGAGGCACCGGAGGATAAACTACCGTGGAACTCGAAGACAAAGGAGTCAACTACAACAAGATGAAGAATCCAAAGAAGTCAAGGGAGTCAACTTCTGCATCAGCTGAAGTGGAAACTTAGATTAGTAATAGAAGGGAACATTTCCCTAATCCTAGCACCTAAGTAGCTAGATATCTATAGCAAGCCAAGTAGCTCTTAAACTTGGGTTAGCAATAAAATAGACTATGAGTCGTTCTTCTGGAGCTTTATTTGAAGTTTTACCTCACTGTAAAGTAAGAGGCTGTGTTAATCTTATGTAAGCAGTTCGTGTGTACTTCTATAGACATACCTTGGACTCGCATATGTTTCTGTTGTACCACTCTGAGAGATGTAATATGAGTGGAACGGTGTTTCACTTCTGTTATGTCAACGACTTGTGTACTACACCATGCAGTGGTACACTGGGTCATCACATCAATCTCACCGGCTTGCTGTAACAAAGGATTAGATGTATAGTGTGGATGATGATTGTTTGCAGAGAACAGTAGAACAAGTATTGCAGTAGATTGTATTCGATTAAAAGAATGGACCGGGGTCCACAGTTCACTAGAGGTGTCTCTCCCATAAGAATAAGCATGTTGGGTGAACAAATTACAGCTTGGGCAATTGACAAATAGAGAGGGCATGACAATGCACTTACATGATATGATGAGTATTGTGAGATTTAATTGGGCATTACGACAAAGTACATAGACCGCTATCCAAGCATGCATCTATGCCTAAAAAGTCCACCTTCAGAGTTATCATCCGAACCCCTTCCAGTATTAAGTTGCAAACAACGGACAATTGCATTAAGTATGGTGCGTAATGTAATCAATAACTACATCCTCGGACATAGCATCAATGTTTTATCCCTAGTGGCAATAGCACATCCACAACCTTAGAACTTTTCTTAGATTTAATGGAGGCATGAACCCACTATCGAGCATAAATACTCCCTCTTGGAGTTAAGAGTAAAAACTTGGCCAGAGCCTCTACTAATAACGGAGAGCATGCAAGATCATAAACAACACATAGGTAATAGATTGATAATCAACATAACATAGTATTCTCTATCCATCGGATCCCAACAAACACAACATATAGCATTACAGATAGATGATCTTGATCATGTTAGGCAGCTCACAAGACCCGACAATGAAGCACAATTAGGAGAAGACGACCATCTAGCTACTGCTATGGACCCATAGTCCAGGGGTGAACTACTCACTCATCACTCCGGAGGCGACCATGGCGGTGAAGAGTCCTCCGGGAGATGATTCCCCTCTCCGGCAGGGTGCCGGAGGCGATCTCCCGAATCCCCCGAGATGGGATTGGCGGCGGCGGCGTCTCTGGAAGGTTTTCCGTATCGTGGCTCTCGGTACTGGGGGTTTCGCGATGAAGGATATAAGTAGGCGGAGGAGATAGGTCAGGGGGCCACACGAGGGCCCCACACAACAGGCCGGCGCGGCCAAGGCCTAGGCCGCGCCGCCCTAGTGTGTCGCCAGCTCGTGGCCCCACTTCGTATCATCTTCGGTCTTCTGGAAGCTTCGTGTGAAAATAGGCCCCTGGGCGTTGATTTCGTCCAATTCCGAGAATATTTCCTTACTAGGATTTCTGAAACCAAAAATAGCGAGTAAAACAACAGAATCGGCTCTTTGGCATCTCGTTAATAGGTTAGTGCCGGAAAATGCATAAATATGACATAAAGTATGCATAAAACATGTAGATATCATCAATAATGTGGCATGGAACATAAGAAATTATCGATACGCCGGAGACGTATCAGTATCAGAGCAAGGTTTTCTTGCTCGGGCTTTACCGCCTAAGAAATGGCCGAACAAGAGGCGGATAAGAATGGGTCACCTTCCCTTGTGCCACCCGCTCCATCATCGCCCATCGATTCCACGACGGCTATGTTGGATGACCTCAAGAAATTGGAGTCATCCATTGTTGCCCAAATGAAGGCGATGATGATGGAGTTGGTTGTAAAAAAACCAAACCCTCCACCAAAAGCAAGTGCCGAGGATCCGCCACCAAAAGCTAACACCCTTCCTCTTGTTGATTTTATCGCGGAAGCGAAAAAAGATCCACAAAAGGAAGGGCTTGGGGATACCGGCACTTCAACAAAAGGGAGGGATGATGACACACCGGTTGAGGAACGTCAAGGGAGTTATCATGCGGTGCCACCACCAAATGATTACACCATCAACGTTCCAATACCGATGCCGCATATCTTGTCGCATGGTTCACCACCGTCTCTTGAGTCAAACAACTTTGAGAATTGGCGATTCTTAATGTGTTCACATGTGCGCAGCGCTTCTACCGAGCTTTGGCGTATCATTGAGGAGGGCTATTCACCACGAGATCCCAAGAAATTGACAAGGAGAGATGTGGTGGATGACCAACTCAACGCCACCGCCATCAACATGATTCATATGGCCATCACCCCCAAGGACCGCGCTCATATCCGCTCGCTCAAGACCGCCAAGGAAGCATGGGACAAACTTGAGAAGCTCTTCCTCGGCAATGCAAGCATCCAAAGCTCTCGTTTTGATGAAGTGAACAACATGGCCGACAATTTCGTCATGATTGAAGGAGAGACCCCCGAAGAAATGTATCGGCGCCTCATCGCTCTTGCAGTACAAATGCAAGATCTTGGAGCAACGTTTGTGGATGACCATTGGATCAAGCGCAAGTTCTACAACGCTCTCCTCCCTTATGAGGAAGTGAAGTTGACGGCCATCCACCAAAACGCCTCCTTCCGTGCTATGACATCCGATGAAGTCCTTAGCGAAGTCATCGCTTTGGACATCTCCAAGAAGAATGCGGAGGATCTTGTTGCTCGCGCCCACAACTCCCGCAAGCCCAACCTTGCATTGAAGATGAAGGTGCATGAAGCTAGTGAAAGTGATGAGGATCCCGTTGAGTGGGGTTCGGATGATCTCAAGCTCAACTACCATGAGCACATGGCTCTCGCCGCCAAGAAGTTTTGGGATGGAAACATGTCCCGAAACACAAGACCAAGAAGATCACGTGATTCTCTGATGTCTACGGGAGCTTCTATTCTTGTAGACAGTGTTGGGCCTCCAAGAGCAGAGGTTTGTAGAACAGCAGCAAGTTTCCCTTAAGTGGATCACCCAAGGTTTATCGACCTCAGGGAGGAAGAGGTCAAAGATATCCCTCTCAAGCAACCCTGCAACCACAAAGCAAGAAGTCTCTTGTATCCCCAACACACCTAATACACTTGTCAGATGTATAGGTGCACTAGTTCGGCGAAGAGATAGTGAGATACAAGTAATATGGATGAGTATAAGTGATAATAGCAATCTAGATGAAGTATAGCAGCGAGTAAACATTCAACAAAACAGTAAACAAACGGAGATTCGATGCTTGGAAGCAAGGCCCAGGGATCCTGCTTTCACTAGTGGACACTCTCAACAATGATCACATAATAGGACTACTCTACACCCTCTTGTTGGATGATGAACACCATTGTGTAGGATTACACGAACCCTCAATGCCGGAGTTAACAAGCTCCACAATATTCAATGTTCATATTTAAATAACCTTAGAGTGCAAGATAGATCAACACAACCAAACCAAGTACTAACATAGCATGCACACTTCTACCATCACACTATGAAAGGAGGAATAGATCGCATCAATACCATCATAGTAATAGTTAACTTCATAATCTACAAGAGATCACAATCATAGCATAAACCAAGTACTTCATGATGCACACACTGCCAACATTACATCATGGAGGAGGAATAGACTACTTTAATAACATCACTAGAGTAGCACATAGATGATATTCAACTAGATCACATAAAGAGAGAGATGAACCACATAGCTACAGCGGAGCCCTCAGCCCGGGGGTGAATTACTCCCTCCTCATCATGGAGACAAGCGATGGCGGTGGAGACGGCGGTGGAGATGACTCCGGGGCAATTCCCGTCCCGGCAGGGTGCCGGAACAGAGACTTCGTCCCCCGAATTGGAGTTTCGCGATGGCGGCGGCTCCGGATGGTTTTCTCCGGTTTCGTCGAACCGGTCGAGGTTTTTAGGTCGGGGACGATTAAATAGGCGGAGAGGCGGAGTCGGAGGGGCCACGGGGTGCCCGGATGATAGGGGGCGCGCCCCCCGGGCCGCGCCGCCCGTGGGGTGGGGCCCCCCGGCTCCCCTCTCGACTTTTTCTCCGTGCTCTGGAAGCTTCCTGGAATTATAAGATCTCCGGAGTTGATTTCGTCCGATTCCGAAAATATTTCCTTACTAGGATTTCTGAAACCAAAAACAGCAGAAAACAGCAACTGGCCTTTCGGCATCTCGTCAATAGGTTAGTTCCGGAAAACGCATAATAATGACATAAAGTATGCATAAAACATGTAGATATCATCAATAATGTGGCATGGAACATAAGAAATTATCGATACGTCGGAGACGTATCAGCATCCCCAAGCTTAGTTTCTGCTCGTCCCGAGCAGGTAAACGATAAAAAAGATAATTTCTGGAGTGACATGCCATCATAAACTTGATCATACTATTGTAAGCACATGTAATGAATGCAGCGATCAAAACAATGGTAATGACATGAGCAAACAAATGAATCATATAGCAAAGACTTTTCATGAATAGTACTTCAAGACAAGCATCAATAAGTCTTGCATAAGAGTTAACTCATAAAGCAATAATCCATAGTAAAGGTATTGAAGCAACGTTGGTCAAAAAAAAAAAGGTATTGAAGCAACACAAAGGAAGATGAAGTTTCAGTGGTTGCTTTCAACTTATAACATGTATATCTCATGGATATTGTCAACATAGAGTAATATAACAAATGCAATATGCAAGTATGTAGGAATCAATGTACAGTTCACACAAGTGTTTGCTTCTTGAGGTGGAGAGAGATAGGTGAACTGACTCAACATAAAAGTAAAAGAATGGTCCTTCAAAGAGGAAAGCATCGATTGCTATATTTGTGCTAGAGCTTTGGTTTTGAAAACAAGAAACAATTTTGTCAACGGTAGTAATAAAGCATATGTGTTATGTAAATTATATCTTACAAGTTGCAAGCCTCATGCATAGTATACTAATAGTGCCCGCACCTTGTCCTAATTAGATCGGATTACCTGGATTATCATCGTAATGCACATGTTTTAACCAAGTGTCACAAAAGGGTACCTCTATGCCGCCTGTACAAAGGTCTAAGGAGAAAGCTCGCATCGGATTTCTCGCTATTGATTATTCTCAACTTAGACATCCATACCGGGACAACATAGACAACATATAATGGACTCCTCTTTTATGCATAAGCATGTAACAACAATTAATTTTCTCATATGAGATTGAGGATTTTTGTCCAAAACTGAAACTTCCACCATGGATCATGGCTTTAGTTAGCGGCCCAATGTTCTTCTCTAACATTATGCAATGCTCTAACCATTTTGGTGGTAAATCTCCCTTACTTCAGACAAGACGAACATGCATAGCAACTCACATGATATTCAACAAAGAGTAGTTGATGGCGTCCCCAGGAACATGGTTATCGCACAACAAGCAACTTAATAAGAGATAAAGTGCATAAGTACATATTCAATACCACAATAGTTTTTAGGCTATTTGTCCCATGAGCTATTATTACCTATATAAAAGTTGACCACTTCTGCTTAAACCTCATTCATTTGGGTACTGTTGATGGTACCTTTTTATCTAATCAAATCTTGACACGTCTGTGATTTTTACTGTTGTTGGACAAAGGATACCGTATATCCTTGAGCTGAAGTTTTCATCACTATTTTCTTTCGCGTGAGAAATCCTGGCCTACCGGTTCCTTTCCGGTTACCTTTTCTGATCCCCTCCGGTTATTTCTCTCTCACCTCTTTTCGGTTACCTTCAACAATCGGTCTTCCGGTTTAGTGGATCACGCGTTAATTGTGCAGTATTTGTTTTTCCTTCGCTTGGTCAAAGCGGTGGTAGGACCTACACTGATCAATCGGTGGGTTTAGGATGGATTCGCGGTATCTAGAAGTGTCCCGTCCTTCCCTCGGCCACGTTCCCAAAAAAGAAAAGGCTTTTCTCCACTTCTCCACGATCGTCTTCAATACAGCCTATCTGCACTTCCATGTCTGATCTCCCTCTGAGAATTTATCCCCTGCCAAGATCCTTCCGCCGCCACCGCATCGAAGTGCCGCTGGAGGAGGCCGACAATGGCGAGGCCGCGCAGAAGAGTAGTTGGAGATTGAGAGGTGCGGGAGCTGCGCAAGTGGATGCGACTGGGGATTTCCTAGGATTCAGGCACATGAGGGGAACGGCGTCGCTATGGTGGGTTAATAGTGGACGAGGCTGACGCGACGTGTTGCCAGAGAGCTGCAGCGCGAAAATAGATTGGAGCCGGCCAGAATCGCGGCGACGGCGGCAACATCGGCGGAGGAGGCCGACCTGGTGCATGTTGCCCAGTAGCTGGATGGGATGAGGTTAGGTTCATCTGAGATGCTTCTACATGTTTTTTCCTCTTCTCAAACTTTTCTTATGCGTGTTCAATTCATTCAGTCCATTCGCTCAGAGCTCTCTTCGCCTCCTCTTCAGTTCATCCATCGGTAAGGATCCTGTAAAATCGGGCGCGTCTGGTGATTCGAACAACGGCGACCACAAGCAATAAGGAGCAGCAGCGGCGGAGACCAGACAAGCGCGAGGAGCGGCGGTGGGGAGCATACAAGCGAGAGGAGCGGCAGCGGCGACTCGACAAGCCGGGGGAACGGCGGTGACCAGGCAGAGGCAGGAGAAAAAATAGGAAAGGATGGAGAGGTTGGGTTCCGTGGACGCTAGCCACAGTTCTTCTGTGAGCTCTGCGGCCGCAGGGCAGCGCCGGCGTGCCTTAGCCGCGACCTCCGACCTTGAGGAAGAGGAGATCTCAGTGGCGCTGGCCCCCGTCGGCAGAGGATGGAGGAGGTGAAGTGGGGACATAAGAGCCAGACCAACTTCCTCCGCCGATGCGTAGGTACTCTTACCTGGTTGTGTTGTCAGCATCCTTCGCTCTCTCTCTCCCGCGTCATGTTCTTCTCCTCTGTCTCTCTCAGTTGCAGAAAGGTGGGCGTCCACGAGGTGCTCGAGGTGGCATACTGAAGATGGGAACCTGGACAGGTTTCTCCGCTGCCGCGACTCTGCAGTAGACGTGGACGAGCAAGGTTGCATCGACCTCCTTGGACAGTGCGCAGCACCTCTCCTGCCAGTGCCTCCCTGCCTCCGCCGCAGCCTCTCCCCTGACAGTGCGCTGCTACACCTGCTTCGGGCCTCCTCTGAGAACCATGGTTCGATCCTCACTCTCCAAATTTGTTTGGTTCTGTTCAGCATTATAGTATAGATTCACATGGGAAGTCTAGACACACACATTCAGTGGAGAGATCCCCACTCATTTGCCACGGTGATTCTTATCCATCTGCACTTTTCAGTTTATTTATTTTGCAAATGATTATCGGTATGACTGAATAAAATCAAAATGTAATGACTAATTTACGGTGGAGCAGGCATCAGAGAGGAGCAGTTTTGATGGTATAGCTTGGTATAATGCCAAATTTACTCAATATACGTTCGTTTTTTAGAAATATATTTGTGGAATAGTGCAGTTACATGGGTTTGTATGGTACTGACTTACTCCCGACTTGCTTTAATTTGTTGGTGTTCAGTTTAGGCTAAACAGTGTCGTTTCCACTGTCCTATGCTGTCATACAAACGTTTTTTTGGTTCAAGGCTTCCAAGTAAAGCATTTTTTTTGTCTCTCACTGATTCATGATGCAATAATTAGCAGTTCCAGTATAAAAGTAGGCAATTAAAATAGAGGATATCAGATGCAGGTATAGTAGATGCTGCCTTTAGAACTTTTTCTATTTGTTCACCGTATATGGATGGTTGGAGTTCATGTGGCCTTTAAACGGTTAACCTTTTCTGATGGATAAGAAAAGCCTTGCGATTGTGCTTGGTTTTTCTCTAATGCACGCTCTGCCCCTCTATGAGGTAAAAGGGGCCACGGTTAAAGGTCAAAGCTTCAGTGTTAAGTTGATATCTCATGCTTCTAGAATTAGTGGAACGGTTAAAATTTTAAATCAGCAATTTTTTGTCAGTGTGCAAATCTAATGTATTTGTATGCCATGTTATCTGGACTAGAGAAGTAGATATGTGGGCTCATACTTAACTTTGCAATTTTCAATATATGATTCAGTAAGGCCACATGGAGACCGGACTGAATTGGTCCAGGTTATAAAAATTCCATGGATAAAAGCATACATAAAGAAGTCCTAGAATTAAGATACTGTAATTTATGCCATTGATATCTTCTCTGTGGAAATTGTTTTATGTTAGTTCAGACTAATCTTACATGACATCGTACTAGATTTTTGTTTCTCTATCTTTCCTTATGATGATCAAGGTTTCATTTTTCAGTAATGAGTTCCTTCTGGAGTTGAGGCATTTAAAAAATATGTGCATTGTTGCTCCGAGCTGAGTTTTTTAGATGTGTTTTTCGTAGATAACTGAGTACTCAGTTCTGGACATTTGCAAGATGAGGATACTCTGATGTATTTTTCATATAGTTATTCATATGTGGTATAGGGAAAAAATGACAGTGGGATGCATACCTACACCTCTATAATCTGAGTGTAGATTATTCAGACATAACATGCACTGACGGGTATAACTAACTGGGATTCCTTATATGTTAGGTAGTATCCTAGCTTTCATATTCGTCCAACATTTTAGTCCAATAAGATGATGATAATGTTTTGATGCAGATTGTGATGCTGGAGAGGCACTTGGATGATCAGCGCGGCACGCTGAAGAAAGCGTTGGGCCCCAATCCTGCCGCAGTCACCCTGTCCAATGAGGACTCACTACTGAAGGTAACAATTTTATCTTTGTCCATTCATGAACAAATGAATACATGAGTTGTATATTCATCAAATGAAACTGATGTTTTTTTCAGCTCACTAATCAAGTGACAGTGGAGGTTTCCACATTGGAGCTGGAGATCAAGCACCTAGAAGGGTACCTACTGCTACTATATATAATATAGAAAAGCAGAGCAAGTACCCACACTGTCATCTTCAGGCATTCACCAGGATCCGTCGACGCCGCAAAAGCCATTAGTGAGCTCACGGTCCGTGCTGGTAAAAAAAACACGCTAGGCGAAAGCAACTGAAGAAGTGGTTATGCAATGCTGCATTACATATGCTCTCCCCTTATAAAGAGTGGAGCAGTGATTCAATGATCTGAGTGGCTCGAGCTCTTACCATCAGGTGCACGAGCCATCTCAATGCTTTTATCTTTTCTTCCCTTGCATGATTGCTGGTTATTTTGATTTGCGATCAATAGTGGAAGATCTGTTTTCTGAGTATTCGTGCATGTGATAATATATGGTATATGTTGATATTCGTTATCCCCTCACTTAAGGTATTATCTACTTTACTTTTCCATGTAGAAATTAGTATACACACATGTATTTTAGGTGTCTGCAGATAGTTGGTATATGTCATTTCTTTCCATCGTTGGTATTTTTGTATGGATTCGAACAATTGTGTATTCTTTGTCAGATTAGCAAGACCTCTAACTGCCATAAACAGACGTCTAGCTGAAGCAAAATCTGGGCCAAGGCATATATGTCAATCATAACAATGTATAAATAGGAATAGTGAAATGCTACAGAAGTGTCTGTCGAGAGCCTCTCTCGAGTTTCAGATTATTTCCAAGATATTCAGAACTGCCTTATTAATGTAGTTTCCAAAAATCATTTTCAAAAGGGGAAGTTAGTTAACAAACCAATGAAGTAAAATAATCAGAATTAAGAAGATGAACTTGATATCATGCCTGTAGCCATCTGTTGCAAGTAAGAATAAAAGAAGGGCGCAATTTTTGACTCATGCTGGGAGTGATAAGTTTGAGCGTCTTGAAAAAAAATGTCATGAAGGGTCTCACTGTAAAGAACCATGCACTCATCTACATTCTCAAACAACCGACCGACAGTATCGGATACTTTTGTTGACAGGAAAACAAAGACCTAAGCACATCATGCATGCAGTCTGGGTACTCCTTGATTTTTGTTATCAAAAGCATCCCCATGCTAGATCCAATACCACCAGTCCAGCACCAAGAGAGTAGCATACTTGGAAACCTGAAGACATAAGATATTTCAAGTTATCCCTACTTTCTGAAGTCCTAAATCCTCTGTTCTTACTGAATTTTTATTGCAAATAAATGAAAGAAGATCCGACTTTACATGCTCTGGTTGTCTTTGTCAAGACGGGTATCTTATTTGTTCATATATGGTCTTACACTGTCTGTACTATCTATCACAAGGAAAACTTGCAGTTCTTGGTAAGGTATAGCTTTGCCTGCCGCCTTACAGGGCTCCAACAACAGATATCAAGAGCTATAGAAGGAAACCGAGAATTATAAAAATAAGGAGACGTGAACCTGATGCTGAGAAAAGAAGATTCTGCTGAGAAGAATCTGAGAAAGCTCACGACTGAATCATATATATGGTCTAAGCACAATGTGCTTCTCGATGGAGATTCACTTAACCTGTTTCTTTATATTTCCATTTCCATGGCACGTCTTTGGTGCGATCACGTGCAGAATCTTGCAGATTGCTACAAGTTGATAAAAAGTTTATTTATCTTGCTACCTCTGAATAAGATGCGGCTATTTGGGTGAATAATTTGTGGCTCAAATGGTGATCTCTGATCAGCTGAGCAACAATAGATTCTATTTTCTGAAGAGATGTTTAGAAATCTCAATGATAGTACTGTTATGTGTTCAGTTTGTCTTATGGGCGCAGCAGACTGGCAGTACAAATTCGCGTCTATTGCACAACATATGTGCTAATAAATCTCCCCCGCCTAATTCAGAAAATAAAGAGGCAGTATCTCCTGTAGTTTTCTTCCTCTACTTGAGGCAGATGCAATCTCCACTTTCAGACTTGGACACTCCCAAAATATGACACGGTTTAACAGTACTACTGTTACAGCACAAACATCAACCGAGAAAGCACCAACACCCACGTGCGCGGCGTGCGCCGCGCCTAAAGCTTCCTAGTATATTGTAAAGGTAGAGGATAGAAATTTAAAGGTAGCACTCAAGCAATTTACTTTGGAATTACGGAGAAATACCATGTAGTAGGTAGGTATGATGGACACAAATGGCATAGTGGTTGGCTCAAGTATTTGGATGCATGAGAAGTATTCCCTCTCGATACAAGGTTTAGCCTAGCAAGGCTATTTGAAACAAACACAAGGATGAAGCGGTGCAGCAAAACTCACATAAAAAACATATTGTAAACATTATAAGACTCTACACCGTCTTCCTTGTTGTTCAAACTCAATACTAGAAATTATCTAGACCTTAGAGAGACCAAATATGCAAACCAAATTTTAGCATGCTCTATGTATTTCTTCATTAATAAGTGCAAAGTATATGATGCAAGAGATTAAACATGAGCACAACAATTGCCAAGTATCACATTATCCAAGACATTATAGCAATTACTACATGTATCATTTTCCGTTTCCAACCATATAACAATTAACGAAGCAGTTTCAACCTTCGCCGTGAAAATTAAAAGCTAAGAACACATGTGTTCCTACGAACCAGCGGAGCGTGTCTCTCTGTTATCACCAGAATTTGACCGAGTCAGAGGTGGGCCACGATCAAGATGAATTTGAAGAATATACGTGGAAGAAATACGTGAATCGGCCTGTTATGAAAAGATTGGGCTAGTTTGCCCTTGTATCTGTAACATATTAGGATACGTGTCGGTTAGTTGGAGTTTGCCTCGTGCACGGTTGGGATTATTCCCACGTTAGAAATTCTACGGACTATAAATATGTATCTAGGGTTTATGGAATAAACAACAACCAACGTTCAACCACAAAATCAATCTCGGCGCATCGCCAACTCCTTCGTCTCGAGGGTTTCTACCGGTAAGCATCATGTTGCCTAGATCGCATCTTGCGATCTAGGCAGCACAAGCTTTATGTTGTTCATGCGTTGCTCGTACTGAAGCCTTTTTGATGGCGAGCAACGTAGTTATCATAGATGTGTTAGGGTTAGCATAGTTCTTCGTATCATATGCTATCATAGTGCAACCCTCGCATATCTAGCCGCCCTTACACCTATCTTAGGTGTAGGGGCGGCACCCCGCTTGATCATTATTTAGTAGATCCGATCCGTTACGGTTGCTCCTTGTTCTACAAGGATTAGTTTAATATCTGCAATAGTTAGGCCTTACAAAGGGTTGGAGGATCCAGCGACACGTAGGGTGTCGTTCGCTAGTCCTAAACAGGATGTTCCGGGGATCAACCTCGTGTTGGTTTTTAGGCCTTGTTTAGGATCGGCTTACGATCACCGTGCGTGGCCGCGAGGCCCAATCGTGAGTAGGACGATCCGATTATGCGGTGGAAACCCCAAATCGTCGTAGATCGAATTAGCTTTATCTTGATCAAGCAGGACCACCATATATTCGTGCACCCCGTACGAATCATGGGTGGATCGGCTCCTTGAGCCGATTCACAAGATAACCTGAGAGCCGATCGAGGCTCGTATTTAATGTTTACGTGTATGCCATGCAGGAAACTAAGCGAGGCATCTCCATCACCTTCCTGACCGGGTATAGGTCAGGTGGCACGCCCAAGCATCAGCATCGGACGTGTGTACCAGAAGCTTTGCGGGCCGTCGCTCGGAGGGACCAGGGCCAGCCGCAGCCCTAAGTTGTTCCCGGCTCTACTGTGTTGCCCGTCGCTGCCCGTCGGTGGGTTTCTGACGCCAACACATTCTGGCACGCCCGGTGGGACAATCTTCTACATCAACCACATCGCCATCTACCTCTGAGATGGCGGACGGCACGCCAGTCACCTACGAGGATCTGACCGACGAGCTCAAGAAGAAGTATGACAAGGTCAAAGCTATCCTCGAAGCCGATCTCATCGGCTCTTTCCACAGAACCCGTTCACATGGCATCAGGTGGAAGGGTTTCTCGCCTGATGGTGCACTCGATGGGATAGACCTCTCTGCCCCGTCAGAAGAACGCACCAGGTCCCTGCGGCAAGAGATCAACTACATGGTAGCTCACTCCCTACACCGCCACTCTGAGAACCTGGTGAACACTTTGGAGCGTGTCGCTCTCCGGGTGATCTAGGAGATCATGAGGCACCAGTACTCGCCGTCAGGACCAGCTCTCGGGACGCATCAAGGAGAGTTGCCACTCCAGTCCCGTCCACCGCTGCCATTTGCATGGGCAGCACCAGAAGTGCCGAATTCACCGGCATTCGTCGTCTACAAGATCGGTGGTGACCCTAGTGACTGCCAGTTCTTGCAGGAGGCGCCTAAGGAGATCCCTCATGGGTACATGTGCACATATGTGCCAGACTGCGGTAACTGGGCACTCACAAACCAGGCCGCGACATCAGGGACTTCTGGGAAAACAGGAGGAACGTCAGCGACAGATCTTGAGAAGCAGACGTGGCTAACCAAGTACGCCACCCCGACGAACCTCCAGAGCTCAGCTCCTGCAGTTGGCTCAGAGCTGGAAAAGCAAGCATGGCTGGCCAAGTACGCCACCCCGGCGAATCTTCAGAGTTCGACTCCTGCGGCCAGCACTGCGGATCAAATCAGCACAATCCTGAGAGACCAGTTCGGCATGGTGCCGAAAAGGAGGACAATCGGCTATTCCAAGCCGTATCCCGACGAGTACGAATTGGTCCCGCTACCACCCAAGTATCGGCTCCCTGACTTCTCTAAATTCAGTGGATCAGATGGTTCCAGCTCCATCGAGCATGTGAGCCGATATTTGGCGCAATTAGGAACGGCCTCAGCGTCGGATCCACTACGCGTGAGGTTCTTCGCACAGTCCCTCACGGGATCGGCTTTCGGGTGGTACACTTCGTTGCCACCGGACTCGATCCGGACTTGGAAGCCGATTGGAAGAACAGTTCCACATGCAGTTTCACTCAGAAGCTTCCGAGTCTGGCCTAGCCGATCTAGCGCAAATACGTCAGAAGCGTGGAGAAACTGTGGCAGAATACATCCAGCGCTTCAGGAATCTTAGGAACCGATGTTATTCGGTTCGTTTGATTGAAAAGGAAGCAGTCGAGTTGGCAGTGGCAGGCCTTGCAGCGCCACTCAAGGACATGGCCTCCCAAGCAGACTACCCTTCACTGGCGCACATGGTTCAGAAATTGTCGGCATATGAACAGCGCCACCCGGACTTGTACCAGGACAAATTTAAGCGTGCAGTAGTCCTGGTCGAGGCAGATGAAGATGAAGGCTCGCGGGAGATCAAGAGGTAGCGAGGGCTGAATGGACTCGGGGGCAACCCCCGTGTCCTGCAAATGGGTGAAGCCACCAGGTCCGCCCAGAGGGTTCGATTTTGACGTGACCAAAACTGAGCAAATCTTCGACCTCCTGTTCAAGGAGAAGCAGTTGAAGATACCCGAAGGTCTCAAATTCCCCACGGTGCAGGAGCTGAATGGAAAGCCATACTGCAAATGGCATAACTCGCTCTCCCATGCCACCAACGACTGCAGGGTGTGGCGTCAACAGATCCAAATGGCGATAGAGCAAGGACGTCTGATTTTCAACCAGTACGCCATGAAGGTCGACACCCACCCCTTCCCCGCCGTTAATATGGTGGAGTGCACTTACCCTGAAGGTTACCAGCCAAGATCCTCGTTCAGTATCAGCATGGTAGGACTTGGATATCACGCTGGCAAGGACAGAGATGAGGGCAGCTGCTCTCGTAGCAAGGATACAGAGGAAGCCGCTCCACGCGATCGGCTCCGTCACGACGGCAAGCGCTACGTCACGGAGGGAGAAGTGAAGAACATAAGATATCGGCGACCCCTCTCTCGATCACCTCCTCAACAAGTATGTGAGTCAGTATGACCAACGCCGACGATCCAGCGATGATGATGAAAGAGATCGTCTGGCTAGAGAAGCCAGAAGACATCGTCGGCATGATCGCGATGAGGAGGAGCACGAGCGTCGTGCCAAGGAAAAGGCAAGGGAGCGAGACGACGAGGACAGGCACTGGGACTGTCCCTTCTTCAGACACTGCTGGGATTCAGGAATGAGCCGATTGCCTACAATCGGCAACTGCCCAGAATGCAACCAGAAGAAGAAGGAGGCGGCTAACGTGTCCGTGTTCCAACGCTTAGGGCCTCTCCCGCCTCGAAGCAAACAAGCTGAGTCCCCTCGGTTGGAAGATCTCGAGGATTCGGAAGCCGAGGGAGAAGAAGAAGACAGGTACCACCGGCCAAGGTGGTGCCCTGACGGACTCAGCCATTCCCAAAAGCGTAGGGTTCAGCGACTGCGTGGTTTGGAGGAAGCCGAAAGGTTATATCTGCACACGCTAAGGAAAGCGCGGCCTGATCTGGCCGCTAAAATTCAGCGAACCCTGGATGAAGAGGGTCGACCACGGAAAATGGAGTGGCGCCCCAAGCAAAGGAAAGCCGATGATGAAACATCGGCTGGCACAAACATGGTGTTCATCCTTCCTTCGGAGTTCAGTGCTCCAGGATTAGATGAGGCACCTGTGGCACAACTTGACTGCGGCCCACGGCCGGTTATCTTTGAGAAGCCACGAGAGAGAAGCTATAGACATCTGAAGGCCTTGTACTTGCGAGGTTATATCGATGGGAGGCCTGTCAATAAGATGCTGGTGGACACCGGAGCGGCAGTCAACATTATGCCATACTCTATGTTACGTCGGTTGGGACGCTCTAGCTCGGATCCGATCAAGACCAACGTGACATTGAGCGATTTCAACGGCCAAGCGTCCGACGCACAAGGTGTTCTGAACGTGGATCTGACCGTAGGAAGGAAAACTATCCCTACGACGTTCTTCATCGTCGATAGCAAGAGCACTTATGCTGTTCTGCTAGGAAGAGATTGGATCCACGCCAACTGCTGCATTCCCTCCACGATGCACCAATGCGTAATACAGTGGGATGGAGATGAGGTAGAGGTCGTCCAGGCCAATGATTCAGCCGAGATTTCAACGGCTGACACGAATGCTTGGGAAACAGCAGGCCAAGAGCCACTCTCAGGTATCAATTTGGATGACTGCGAGCGCATCGACGTGATGAAGGGCAGGGTTAGGCTGGTCTTATCCACCGGCCTGACCATGTAGCTGGAGCAAACCAATGAGCAAACGTGGCGAGGCTGATCCTTGTGATCGGCCCAAAAAAATCTATGAAGGGAAATTACAAAACCTTCATTGAGCGCTCTGATCAATATGGAGGCCGATTCCAGCAATCGGCCAAAATTATCTTCACCACAGGTTCTGCTTATGTTCAGCATTGATCTATTGGGCAGCGGACACGTCGGCGAACGAGAGTCAACATGAATCCCAATGGAACCGACGTGCAAATACAGTGCCTTGGCTAACCACAAAGCCGATATCTGCAGTCACCTGGCAGATTCGGCTCGGGGGGCATCTAATCAGATGAACATGTGCAGACAAACATGTGTGCAGAGGAATATTGGGGCCGATGGAAAAAATCGGCCAGTAAAAAATAAAAATAAAAGAATCAGCATCAATGACATACAGCCGATGCAAGGACATCGACTTTAGAATTGAGAAGCAAAGCCGATGCACAGCCATCGACTCTAGTATGGCTACGCAGGATTTGCTGTGTGTTCAAAGTGCGGATCTTCACCAAGTCAAGTTCTGCTGTGGGATCTTACGCTTCCCCGAGGGTGTAAACGTTGAGAGCTTCCTCGCTACCTTGAGCCGATTCTGGTGCCTGAACCTTCTTGTCGAGTATTTTCAACCCTTGGTGCTAGTTCACCAGTGCTGTCAGAAGAGGTATATCGGCGTTCGAAGGAAGAAAGGTGATCGGCTTTGGTGCATTTTCGTCGACATTCTCGCCTTGAGTAAGGCTCGGGGGCCAGCAGGCCTGATAGATGCTCTGTTTAGGAGCCGATTGGGGTACCATCGGCTAATCCTTCGTTGCGATCTTCTTCACAAAATGATGAGTGCTTGCAGAAGAGGATCGTTGAAACTGGTGAGGGAAATTTAAAGGGCTCTCTTGAAGACTTCATATTGTCCACCAGATCTAGAAATCGCCAGTTGAAGAATTGAAGGATGGATTTTAAAGGGCCGATGCGTTGCTATCGGCTCAATACGCATTGGCTAAGGGGACAAATCGGCAAGGTCAGTATAAGGGGAAATCGGCTAATTTAAGCTCAAAGGAAATCGGCAAAATCAAATTGGGGGAAGTTCTTCATTGATAAGCAAGATTTCTTACATAAAGAGCTGATTGCTCTCAAAAGGAAATACTAGGGGATACATTGCCCCATCTACTACTACTGGTCCTATGCTAGAAGTCCTATCTACGGGCCGTCACTGCCCTCGTCATCGCCATCGTCGCCGCTGTCGGCGCTACTCCCGGCGGGCTCATCGTCGCTGCTCCAGTGGCCGCCGACCGGGCCTTCGTTGTCCTCGTCCTCCTCGTCAGCGTCATCGTCGTCGCTGTCGAAGTCGCTGAGGTTCCCCGGCCAGGGGCAGAAGCGCTTGGCCGGCGGCTCATCGGAGGGGGTGTCGTCCTCCTCCTCCTCCTTCTCCTCCTCCTCCTCCTCCTCGGGAGAGGTGAAGTCGCAGGAGAAGCGATCATCATCGCTCTCCTCCTCCGTGTCCCCGTCGGTGAGGAAACGGAGGTCGCTTTCCCCGTCGGTCAGGGACTGGTCGTCCTCAGACCAGATGGAGAAGTCATGACTAGACTCCTCCCCGGCCTCGATGGCGCGGCGGGTGTTCGCCGCATGAACCTCCTCCTAGGTCGGCTCCAGCGTCGGTTCGCGGGACGAGGAGGACTGGGTGGAAAGATCCGATGAAGCAGAGGAGGAAGAAGACATGGTGGCGCAGGAGGGCTTTTGGAGTGCTAATGCGAAGGGGATGCGGAAGTAAACTGTTTGGAGCGGTTAAATAAAAGGGGATATAGTGGAAATTCAATGCCACAGCAGTTTCCGAGGAAGTGGTGCCTAAAAAAAAACTGCCAGGTCACGCAGAGAAGTTGAGAAGGCAAGGCATCATGATGAAGGATACTACGACGGTTCTGCCACGACATGACCCGACGAGGGAAAAGCAGAGTGATTTTGGAATTATCAATTCCAAAACCAGGGGGGCATGTGTTATCACCAGAATTTGACCGCGTCAGAGGTGGGCCGCAATCAAGATGAATTTGAAGAATATACGTGGAAGAAATACGTGAATCGGCCTGTTATGAAAAGATTGGGCTAGTTTGCCCTTGTATCTGTAACATATTAGGATACGTGTTGGTTAGTTAGAGTTTGCCTCGTGCACGGTTGGGATTATTCCCACGTTAGAAAGTCTACGGACTATAAATATGTATCTAGGGTTTATGGAATAAACAACAACCAACGTTCAACCACAAAATCAATCTCGGCGCATCGCCAACTCCTTCGTCTCGAGGGTTTCTACCGGTAAGCATCATGCTGCCTAGATCGCATCTTGCGATCTAGGCAAGCACTAAGCTTTATGTTGTTCATGCGTTGCTCGTACTGAAGCCTTTTTGATGGCGAGCAACGTAGTTATCATAGATGTGTTAGGGTTAGCATAGTTCTTCGTATCATATGCTATCGTAGTGCAACCCTCGCATATCTAGCCGCCCTTACACCTATCTTAGGTGTAGGGGCGGCACCCCGCTTGATCATTATTTAGTAGATCCGATCCGTTACGGTTGCTCCTTGTTCTACAAGGATTAGTTTAATATCTGCAATAGTTAGGCCTTACAAAGGGTTGGAGGATCCAGCGGCACGTAGGGTGTCGTTCGCTAGTCCTAAACAGGATGTTCCGGGGATCAACCTCGTGTTGGTTTTTAGGCCTTGTTTAGGATCGGCTTACGATCACCATGCGTGGCCGCGAGGCCCAATCGTGAGTAGGACGATCCGATTATGCGGTGAAAACCCCAAATCGTCGTAGATCGAATTAGCTTTATCTTGATCAAGCAGGACCACCATATATTCGTGCACCCCGTACGAATCATGGGTGGATCGGCTCCTTGAGCCGATTCACGAGATAACTCGAGAGCCGATCGAGGCTCGTATTTAATGTTTACGTGTATGCCATGCGAGGAAACTAAGCGAGGCATCTCCATCACCTTCCTGACCGGGTATAGGTCAGGTGGCACGCCCAAGCATCAGCATCGGACGTGTGTACCAGAAGCTTTGCGGGCCGTCGCTCGGAGGGACCAGGGCCAGCCGCAGCCCTAAGTTGTTCCCGGCTCTACTGTGTTTCCCGTCGCTGCCCGCCGGTGGGTTTCTGACGCCAACACTCTCTCCCACACAAGCATTTATTCAAACAAAAACAAAAACAAGAAACATACAGACGCTCCAAGTAAAGTACATAAGATGTGGCCGAATAAAAATATAGTTTCAAGAGAAGGAACCTGATAATTTGTCGATGAAGAAGGGGATGCCTTGGGCATCCCCAAGCTTAGATGCTTGAGTCTTCTTGAAATATGCAGGGGTGAACCACCGGGGTATCCCCAAGCTTAGACTTTTCACTCTTCTTGATCGTAGTATATCATCCTCCTCTCTTGACCCTTGAAAACTTCCTTCACACCAAACTCGAAACAAACTCATTAGAGGGTTAGTGCTTAATCAAAAACTCACATGTTCAGAGGTGACGCAATCATTCTTAACACTTCTGGACATTGCTCAAAGCTACTGGAAGTCAATGGAACAAAGAAATCCATCCAACATAGCAAAAGAGGCAATGCGAAATAAAAGGCAGAATCTGTCAAAACAGAATAGTCCGTAAAGACGAATTTTATTGAGGCACCAGACTTGCTCAAATGAAAATTCTCAAATTGAATGAAAGTTGCGTACATATCTGAGGATCACTCACGTAAATTGGCATAATTTTCTGAGTTACCTACAGAGAATTTTGCCCAGATTCGTGACAGCAAAGAAATCTGTTTCTGCGCAGTAATCCAAATCTAGTATCAACCTTGCTATCAAAGACTTTACTTGGCACAATGATACGTCTCCGACGTATCAATAATTTCTTATGTTCCATGCCACATTATTGATGATATCTACATGTTTTATGCATACTTTATGTCATATTTATGCGTTTTCCGGAACTAACCTATTGACGAGATGCCGAAGGGCCAGTTGCTGTTTTCTGCTGTTTTTGGTTTTAGAAATCCTAGTAAGGAAATATTCTCGGAATCGGACGAAATAAATGCCCAACATCCTATTTTTCCACGAAGCTTCCAGAACACCCGAGAGTCGCCAGAGGGGGGGCCACATGGGCCCAGGAGGGTGGCCGGCGCGGCCTAGGCCCTGGCCGCGCCGCCATACCCCCTCTTCGCCTCTTCGACCCTCCGACTCCGCCTCTTCGCCTATAAAAAGGTCCCTGACCTAAAACCTCGATACGGAAAAGCCACGGTACGAGAAACCTTCCAGAGCCGCCATCGCGAAGCCAAGATCTGGGGGACAGGAGTCTCTGTTCCGGCACGCCGCCGGGACGGGGAAGTGCCCCCGGAAGGCTTCTCCATCGACACCACCGCCATCTTCATCACCGTTGTTGTCTCCCATGAGGAGAGAGTAGTTCTCCATCAAGGCTCGGGGCTGTACCGGTAGCTATGTGGTTCATCTCTCTCCCTATGTACTTCAATACAATAATCTCATGAGCTGCCTTACATGATTGAGATTCATATGATGATGCTTGTAATCTAGATGTCATTATGCTAGTCAAGTGAATTTTACTTATGTGATCTCTCGGAGACTCCTTGTCCCACGTGTGTAAAGGTGACGAGTGTGTGCACCGTGTGGGTCTCTTAGGCTATATTTCACAGAATACTTATTCACTGTTATGAATGGCATAGTGAAGTGCTTATTTATATCTCTTTATGATTGCAATGTGTTTTGTATCACAATTTATCTGTGTGCTACTCTAGTGATGTTATTAAAGTAGCCACGATGTAATGGTGACAGTGTGTGCATCGTGTTAGTACTTGGCGTAGGCTATGATTATGATCTCTTGTAGATTATGAAGTTAACTATTGCTATGATAGTATTGATGTGATCTATGCCTCCTTTCGTAGCGTGAAGGTGACAGTGTGCATGCTATGTTAGTACTTGGTGTAGTTGTGTTGATCTCGTCATGCACTCTAAGGTTATTTAAATATGAACATCGAATATTGTGGAGCTTGTTAACTCCAAGCATTGAGGGTTCGTGTAATCCTACACGATTAGAGGTGTTCATCATCCAACAAGAGGGTGTAGAGTCTAGCATCTATCTATTTATTCCGTTAGATCAATGTTGAGAGTGTCCACTAGTGAAAGTATAATCCCTAGGCCTTGTTCCTAAATATCGCTATCGTCTGCTTGTTTACTCGTTTTACTGT
The DNA here is from genome assembly GCF_022539505.1 of Lolium rigidum. Taxonomy (NCBI): domain Eukaryota; kingdom Viridiplantae; phylum Streptophyta; class Magnoliopsida; order Poales; family Poaceae; genus Lolium; species Lolium rigidum. Next base: position 296,283,187 of record NC_061508.1, read on the forward strand.
ATTCGTACTTGTCCGCAATATTACCACCATCAACCACACGCCGACAAGCACTTTTCACGCGCCGTTGCTACTTGCTCATACTTATTCATACCACCTGTATTTCACTATCTCTTCGCCGAACTAGTGCACCTATTAGGTGTGTTGGGGACACAAGAGACTTCTTGCTTTGTGGTTGCAGGGTTGCATGAGAGGGATATCTTTGACTTCTTCCTCCCTAAGATCGATAAACCTTGAGTGATCCACTTAAGGGAAACTTGCTGCTGTTCTACAAACCTCTGCTCTTGGAGGCCCAACACTGTCTACAAGAATAGAAGCACCCGTAGACATCAAGCACTTTTCTGGCGCCGTTGCCGGGGAGGAAAGGTAAAAGGCACTCATACTTCGGTTCCAGGTAAAGTACTTTTCTGGCGCCATTGTGTTTGTGCTCGAAGCTATTTCCTTTAGATCCTGCAATTGCAACTTTTTGTTTCTTGTTTACACTAGTAAGGCATAATGGAAAACAACAAAAATATGAGAGATCTTTATGAACTTTATCTTGAATTAGGACATGATGTGTTTGAAGAGAGAATTAAAAAACCCATGGAACTTTATATGCATGCTAATGGGAATGTTATTAATATGAATGCTTTGAACACTATTGTTGCTAATGCTATGGAAAATTCTAAGCTTGGGGAAGCTGGCTTTGATGAGCATGATCTTTTTAGTCCCCCAAGCATTGAGGAGAAAATTTACTTTGATGATACTTTACCTCCTATTTATGATGATTATAATGATAGTAGTCTTTTGTTGCCACCTGTTATGGAGGATAAATTTGATTATGATTACAATATGCCTCCTATATTTAATGATAGCTAATTTGTTGAATTTGCTCCCACTACTACTAATAAAATTGATAATGCTTATGTGGAGAGTAATAATTTTATGCATGAGACTCATGATAAGAATGCTTTATGTGATAGTTATATTGTTGAGTTTGCTCATGATGCTACTGGACATTATTATGAGAGAGGAAAATATGGTTGTAGAAATTTTCATGTTACTAAAACACCTCTCTATGTGCTGAAATTTTTGAAGCTACACTTGTTTTATCTTCCTGTGCTTGTTACCTTGCTATTCATGAACTTGTTTATTTACAAGATTCCTTTTCATAGGAAGCATGTTAGACTTAAATGTGTTTTGAATTTGCTTCTTGATGCTCTCTTTTGCTTCAAATACTATTTCTTGCGAGTGCATCATTAAAACTGCTGAGCCCATCTTAATGGCTATAAAGAAAGAACTTCTTGGGAGATAACCCATGTGTTTATTTTACTACAGTAATTTTGTTTTATATTTGTGTCTTGGAAGTTGTCACTACTGTAGCAACCTCTCCTTATCTTATTTTATTGCATTGTTGTGCCAAGTAAAGTCTTTGATAGTAAGGTTCATACTAGATTTGGATTACTGCGCAGAAACAGATTTCTTTGCTGTCACGAATCTGAGCAAAATTCTCTGTAGGTAACTCAGAAAATTATGCCAATTTACGTGAGTGATCCTCAGATATTTACGCAACTTTCATTCAATTTGAGCATTTTCATTTCAGCAAGTCTGGTGCCTCAATAAAATTCGTCTTTACGGACTGTTCTGTTTTGACAGATTCTGCCTTTTATTTCGCATTGCCTCTTTTGCTATGTGGGATGGATTTCTTTGTTCCATTAAACTCCAGTAGCTTTGGGCAATGTCCAGAAGTGTTAAGAATGATTGTGTCACCTCTGAACATGTGAATTTTAATTATGCACTAACCCTCTAATGAGTTTGTTTCGAGTTTGGTGTGAAGGAAGTTTTCAAGGGTCAAGAGAGGAGGATGATATACTATGATCAAGGAGAGTGAAAGCTCTAAGCTTGGGGATGCCCCCGTGGTTCATCCCTGCATATTTCAAGAAGACTCAAGCGTCTAAGCTTGGGGATGCCTTGGGCATCCCCTTCTTCATCGACAACATTATCAGGTTCCTCCCCTGAAACTATATTTTTATTCGGTCACATCTTATGTACTTTACTTGGAGCGTCTGTATGTTTCTTGTTTTTGTTTTTGTTTGAATAAATGCTTGTGTGGGAGAGAGACACGCTCCGCTGGTTCATATGAACACATGTGTTCTTAGCTTTTAATTTTCATGGCGAAGGTTGAAACTGCTTCGTTAATTTGTTATATGGTTGGAATCTGGAAATGCTACATGTAGTAATTGCTAAAATGTCTTGGATAATGTGATACTTGGCAATTGTTGTGCTCATGTTTAAGCTCTTGCATCATATACTTTACACTTATTAATGAAGAAATACATAGAGTTTGCTAAAATTTGGTTTGCATAATTGGTCTCTCTAAGGTCTAGATAATTTCTAGTAAAGAGTTTGAACAACAGGGAAGACGGTGTAGAGTCTTATAATGTTTACAATATGTCTTTTATGTGAGTTTTGCTGCACCGCTTCATCCTTGTGTTTGTTTCAAATAAACCTTGCTAGCCTAAGCCTTGTATCGAGAGGGAATACTTCTCATGCATCCAAAATCCTTGAGCCAACCACTATGCCATTTGTGTCCACCATACCTACCTACTACATGGTATTTCTCCGCCATTCCAAAGTAAATTGCTTGAGTGCTACCTTTAAACAATTCAAAATTTATTACCTCTGATTTGTGTCAATGTTTTATAGCTCATGAGGAAGTATGTGGTGTTTATCTTTCATTCTTGTTGGGCAACTTTCACCAATGGACTAGTGGCTTCATCCGCTTATCCAATAATTTTGCAAAAAGAGCTGGCAATGGGATTCCCAGTCCCAAATTAATTAACAAAAAATAGACACTCCTCCATGGTATGTGATTGTTGGACGGCACCCGAAGGATTCGGTTAGCCATGGCTTGTGTAAGCAAAGGTTGGGAGGAGTGTCATCATAATAAAACTAAAATAAAAAGGCACTCCTTCATGGTATGAGATTGTTGGCGAGGCACCCGAAGGATTCGGTTAGCCATGGTTTGTGAAAGAAAGGTTGGAAGGAGTGCCACACAAAAATAAAATAAAATGGGAGCCGCTCTTTGAAGGTTTGTCCGGCAAGGGGTTAGAGTGCCCACTACCATTCGTTGACAACAACAAACACCTCTCAAAATTTTACTTTTATGCTCTCTTTATGTTTTCAAAATCAAAGCTCTAGCACAAATATAGCAATCGATGCTTTCCTCTTTGAAGGACCATTCTTTTACTTTTATGTTGAGTCAGTTCACCTATCTCTCTCCACCTCAAGAAGCAAACACTTGTGTGAACTGTGCATTGATTCCTACATACTTGCATATTGCACTTGTTATATTACTTTACATTGACAACTATCCATTAGATGTACATGTTACAAGTTGAAAGCAACCGCTGAAACTTAATCTTCCTTTGTGTTGCTTCAATACCTTTACTTTGAATTATTGCTTTATGAGTTAACTCTTATGCAAGACTTATTGATGCTTGTCTTGAAGTACTATTCATGAAAAGTCTTTGCTTTATGATTCATTTGTTTACTCATGTCATTACCATTGTTTGGATTGCTGCATTCATTACATGTGTTTACAATAGTATGATCAAGGTTATGATGGCATGTCACTCCAGAAATTATCTTTGTTATCGTTTACCTGCTCGAGACGAGCAGAAACTAAGCTTGGGGATGCTGATACGTCTCCGACGTATCGATAATTTCTTATGTTCCATGCCACATTATTGATGATATCTACATGTTTTATGCATACTTTATGTCATATTTATGCGTTTTCCGGAACTAACCTATTGACGAGATGCCGAAGGGCCAGTTGCTGTTTTCTGCTGTTTTTGGTTTCAGAAATCCTAGTAAGGAAATATTCTCGGAATCGGACGAAATCAATGCCCAGCATCCTATTTTTCCACGAAGCTTCCAGAACACCCGAGAGTCGCCAGAGGGGGGACCACATGGGCCCAGGAGGGTGGCCGGCGCGGCCCAGGCCCTGGCCGCGCCGCCATACCCCCTCACCGCCTCTTCGACCCTCCGACTCCGCCTCTTCGCCTATAAAAAGGTCCCAGACCTAAAACCTCGATACGGAAAAGCCACGGTACGAGAAACCTTCCAGAGCCGCCGCCATTGCGAAGCCAAGATCTGGGGGACAGGAGTATCTGTTCCGGCACGCCGCCGGGACGGGGAAGTGCCCCTGGAAGGCTTCTCCATCGACACCACCGCCATCTTCATCACCGCTGCTGTCTCCCATGAGGAGAGAGTAGTTCTCCATCGAGGCTCGGGGCTGTACCGGTAGCTATGTGGTTCATCTCTCTCCCTATGTACTTCAATACAATAATCTCATGAGCTGCCTTACATGATTGAGATTAATATGATGATGCTTGTAATCTAGATGTCGTTATGCTAGTCAAGTGAATTTTACTTATGTGATCTCCGGAGACTTCTTGTCCCACGTGTGTAAAGGTGACAGTGTGTGCACCGTGTGGGTCTCTTAGGCTATATTTCACGGAATACTTATTCACTATTATGAATGGCATAGTGAAGTGCTTATTTATATCTCTTTATGATTGCAATGTGTTTTGTATCACAATTTATCTGTGTGCTACTCTAGTGATGTTATTAAAGTAGTTTATTCCTTCTACACGATGTAATGGTGACAGTGTGTGCATCGTGTTAGTACTTGGCGTAGGCTATGATTGTGATCTCTTGTAGATTATGAAGTTAACTATTGCTATGATAGTATTGATGTGATCTATGCCTCCTTTCGTAGCGTGAAGGTGACAGTGTGCATGCTATGTTAGTACTTGGTGTAGTTGTGTTGATCTGTCATGCACTCTAAGGTTATTTAAATATGAACATCGAATATTGTGGAGCTTGTTAACTCCGGCATTGAGGGTTCGTGTAATCCTACACAGTTAGTGGTGTTCATCATCCAACAAGAGGGTGTAGAGTCTAGCATCTATCTATTTATTCTGTTATGTGATCAATGTTGAGAGTGTCCACTAGTGAAAGTATAATCCCTAGGCCTTGTTCCTAAATATCGCTATCGCTGCTTGTTTACTCGTTTTACTCGTATCCGTACTTGTCCGCAATATTACCACCATCAACCACACGCCAGCAAGCACTTTTCCGGCGCTCTTGCTACTCGCTCATACTTATTCATACCACCCGTATTTCACTATCTCTTCGCCGAACTAGTGCACCTATTAGGTGTGTTGGGGACACAAGAGACTTCTTGCTTTGTGGTTGCGGGGTTGCATGAGAGGGATATCTTTGACCTCTTCCTCCCCGAGATCGATAAACCTTGGGTGATCCACTTAAGGGAAACTTGCTGCTGTTCTACAAACCTCTGCTCTTGGAGGCCCAACACTGTCTACAAGAATAGAAGCACCCGTAGACATCACACAACAAAACACAAAACTAAGATAAGGAGAGGTTGCTATAGTAGTAAACAACTTCCAAGACTCAAATATAAAACAAAGTACTGTAGCAAAATAACACATGGGTTATCTCCCAAGAAGTTCTTTCTTTATAGCCATTAAGATGGGCTCAACAGTTTTAATGATGCATTCGCAAGAAATAGTATTTGAAGCAAAAGAGAGCATCAAGAGGCAAATTCAAAACAAATTTAAGTCTAACATGCTTCCTATGAAGAGGAATCTTGTACACAAATGAATTCATGAAGAACAAAGTGACAAGCATAAGAGGATAAAACACGAGTAACTTCAAGATTCTCAACATAAAGAGGGGAAACTAAATATTATTAAGATGCATATAACCATATTTCCCTCTCTCATAATAACTTTCAGTGGCATCATTGATGAAATCCACAATATACCCATCACATAAAACATTTTTATCATGGTTCATATGCATAGAAGTATCATTAATTTTGGCATAAGAGGAGTTATTCTCATTAATAGTAATTGGAGCAAGATTATTATCAAGAATTTGAACATGGTAATCAAGTTGCATATTAAAAGAATTGTTTTTGGTAATCCAATCATGACTATGACAAGTTTCATAAGGATAGTTATAACCTATATCATAGCATTCTTTATAATAATCATCAAAGATCGGAGGCACGAGTGTCATCATAAGAAATAGAATAGTTATCTTTCACAGTCGGTTTATCTATGACCATACCATCATTGTTATTAGAAGGAGATGTATCAAACACATAATGATCAGTAGCAAAAGGATTTTCAAACACCTCTTCCCCAAGCTTAGAGCTTTCTATATCATTATGGGAGGAAGCATGGATAGCACCGACACTATGGCAATTATTATCATCATCATTTTCGAATTAGTTTCCCAGAGATTTGCAATATCAAAAGTAGTGTGCTCATTCAAATCATGATCACTAATGTATGTAAAGGGCATAGGAAAATCATCGTATTCAGATTCATTATCACAATAATCATTAGGAGCAACATACTTACGGTTACCTAACGTTATCCCATTCACGCGGGGATACGCCGTTACCTCTTTCTTTTTATTCTCCTTCTTCTTCTTCTTCTTCTTCTTCTTCGTTCCCTTCTTCTTCTTCTTCTCTTCCTTCTCCTCGTTCCCTTCTTTAGGAGTAAGAGGCTTGAAGGGTGTCTTGTCCGCATAACCTGATTTACTTTCAGAAACAATAGAAGAAACTTGGGAGGATTCCTCCTTTTCATTAATTAGTTCAAAACACACATCGGTCCTATCATATTTGGGCAAGGTGTCATCTTCTAAAATATTTTGTATGTAAGTATTTGTATGGCTATTATCAATGCAATAAGAAAAACACCCGTGCAGGACATCATCAATATCAAGATCATTAATATCTAACAAAGAAATTTTCCTTGATAACTCTTCACACCACAAGAATAAAGTGAGTTCATCATGCTGATTAGGAGTAATTTCATCATCACAATACAACTTTGTAGCACTCATGGGGTTCAGATTATCATTGGAGGAGCATTGAAAATTGAAATGACCCACTCTATGGCAAAGTTCACAAATAAAAGGATAGAGGGCACACACTTTTTTACCCGGATCATCTAGAGCCCTAAGCCACTTTCTAGTTTTTTCATTGATATGATGGATACAATATTCATCTTTGATTTGATTAATTCCACAAGGTCTATGCATTCCACAAAAAATAACATGCTTATAGGAAATAGCATCCTTAGGAGTTTGAGCATGCTTATTGCAATCATTAACAACAATTTCATTCTTCATGCAAGCCTCTTTAAAAGGTTCATGATACTTATCAAAATTCTTTTTAGGCAATTCAAAATGAGAAGCAAAGGCTTTATAAAGATTTGCAGCAACTTGAGAGTCAAGACCATAAGTAGCACTCATATTTCGGAATTTATCAGTATCCATAAAAGCTTCAATGCATTCATAATCGTAATTTATACCTGACTCTTTACCTTCATTGTTCTCCCATCCTTCAGCGTTCTCCTTAATCCGATCAAGAAGATCCCACCTAGCTTCAGCCTCCTTGCTTGTGAAAGATCCCTCCGAACATGCGTCCAGATAGTCCTTGTGTTGTCCTGAAAGCCTCGCATAAAAATTGTTAACAATAACATTACGGGGGAGCTCATGAATGGGACATTTAAGCATTAGTGACTTCAATCTCCCCCACGCTTGAGAGATGCTCTCTCCATCACGAGGATAAAAGTTATAAATGTGATTCCTATCAATATGCACTTCATGAGGAGGATAAAATTTAGAGTAAAAGAGAGATGCAATTTCCTCCCAACCAAGAGAATGACTATTTTCCAACAATTTATACCAATGCACCGCTTTACCAGACAGCGAGAAAGAGAATAGCTTCTTCTCCACTTCATCCATAGAGATACCTGCACACTTGAATAACCCGCATAATTCATGCAAAAATTGTAAATGATCTCCAGGATGGACAGTTCCATCCCCTTTATAGCGGTTATCAATAACATGTTCAATAATTTTCATGGGTATCTTGAAAGCAGTACTTGCAGTTGGTGGATTTAAAATATCACAAGCATCATTAGAGTTATCGCATATGGGAAATAAAGCATTATTAGAGCAAAATATTTCTTCCAAAGCTGAGGAGCAAAAAGGATTATTTTTATTTAAACTAGCTTCCCCAAGCTTAGACTTATCCATATCATTAGCAGTGATTGCGTTCATACCAATAACATTGCTACTAGCATGCAAATGAGGTTCCATAGGTTCTTTAATTTTCACATCACACAATTCATGTCTTAACTTAGGAAATAAATCAAAAAGCTCATAGTTGTATTCCATTATGCCTAACTAGTGTAAAACAAGAAACAAAAAGATGCAATTGCAGGATCTAAAGGAAATAGCTTCGAGCACAAACACAATGGCGCCAGAAAAGTACTATTACCTGGAACCGAAGTATGAGTGCCTTTTACCTTTCCTCCCCGGCAACGGCGCCAGAACAGTGCTTGATGTCTACGGGAGCTTCTATTCTTGTAGACGAGTGTTGGGCCTCCAAGAGCGAGAGGTTTGTAGAACAGCGAGCAAGTTTCCCTTAAGTGGATCACCCAAGGTTTATAGATCTCAGGGAGGAAGAGGTCAAAGATATCCCTCTCAAGCAACCCTGCAACCACAAAGCAAGAAGTCTCTTGTGTCCCCAACACACCTAATACACTTGTCAGATGTATATGTGCACTAGTTCGGCGAAGAGATAGTGAGATACAAGTAATATGGATGAGTATAAGTGATAATAGCAATCTGGATGAAGTATAGCAGCGAGTAAACATTCAACAAAACAATAAACAAACGGAGATTCGATGCTTGGAAGCAAGGCCCAGGGATCCTGCTTTCACTAGTGGACACTCTCAACAATGATCACATAATAGGACTACTCTACACCCTCTTGTTGGATGATGAACACCATTGTGTAGGATTACACGAACCCTCAATGCCGGAGTTAACAAGCTCCACAATATTCAATGTTCATATTTAAATAACCTTAGAGTGCAAGATAGATCAACACAACCAAACCAAGTACTAACATAGCATGCACACTTCTACCATCACACTATGAAAGGAGGAATAGATCGCATCAATACCATCATAGTAATAGTTAACTTCATAATCTACAAGAGATCACAATCATAGCATAAACCAAGTACTTCATGATGCACACACTGCCAACATTACATCATGGAGGAGGAATAGACTACTTTAATAACATCACTAGAGTAGCACATAGATGATATTCAACTAGATCACATAAAGAGAGAGATGAACCACATAGCTACAGCGGAGCCCTCAGCCCCGGGGGTAAATTACTCCCTCCTCATCATGGAGACAGCGATGGCGGTGAAGATGGTGGTGGAGACGGCGGTGGAGATGACTCCGGGGGCAATTCCCCGTCCCGGTAGGGTGCCGGAACAGAGACTTCTGTCCCCCGAATTGGAGTTTCGCGATGGCGGCGGCTCTGGATGGTTTTCTCTGGTTTCGTCAAACTGGTCGAGGTTTTTAGGTCAGGGACGATTAAATAGGCGGAGAGGCGGAGTCGGAGGGACCACAGGGTGCCCAGATGATAGGGGACGTGCCCCCCCTGGGCCGCGCCGCCCTGTGGGGTGGGGCCCCCTGGCTCCCCTCTGACTTTTCTCCTGTGCTCTGGAAGCTTCCTGGAATTATAAGATCTCCGGAGTTGATTTCGTCCGATTCCGAAAATATTTCCTTACTAGGATTTCTGAAACCAAAAACAGCAGAAAACAGCAACTGGCCTTTCGGCATCTCGTCAATAGGTTAGTTCCAGAAAACGCATAATAATGACATAAAGTATGCATAAAACATGTAGATATCATCAATAATGTGGCATGGAACATAAGAAATTATCGATACGTCGGAGACGTATCATTCTCCAAGAAGACTCTCCAAGAGCCCAAGAGAAGGGACAAAGGGAAGAACATGCTACAATTGCGGTGACAAGAATCATTTTGTCGCGGATTGTATGTTTGAGAGAAGATAAGATCATGGTGGAAGGCTTATCCCAAAGGATAGGTACAAGCCACTCTCCAAAGGATTCTCCAAGTTCTCCCCAAGGTCCGATGACGACAAGGTCTCCTCCAACAAGAAGCCTAGAGCCTTCATCATTCGTGAAGAGTACACCTCCGATGAAGATGGGGAGCATGAGGACAAGCGCTCCAACAAGGAAGGAGAGGGAGTGGCCGCCATCGCCATTTCCACTCCCTCCAACTCTCTCTTCGACTCTCCTAATGAGAACCTCGTCACCAACAATGCTCGGTGTCTTATGGCAAAGGTATCCTCGGAGGTAAAATCTCCTTCCAAACCATCATATTCTACTAATGCCTTATATATTGATGATGCCACTAGTATCACCGTTAAACGTGAGATTATGGGTTTGGATTCCTTGGATTCTTTTCTCACTAACATGAAGGGGGATACCAAGATTCATGTTGGGGCTCTCTTAGCCCAACTTGGTGCGGCACAAGATCTTATCGAGAAGAGGGAGAAGTTGGAAAGGGAAGCGGCCTTTGAGCTTGCCAATCTCAAGGAGGAGCTTGATGATGAACGGAATCTTCGCATG